>NC_087519.1:16219732-16524750 GCF_963921805.1 Phalacrocorax carbo
AAAACAAGATAGTAATGTATTACCTGTAGATTTTTACTGTGTAATGTATTGCTTTATATATTTGAGTTAGTGCACACAGGACTCTTGACTAGTCATGCTTTTTTAATTAAAAAGTAAAAAGCATCTCCTAAAAGCAGTGATCAGGTATCTCTGCTGATCCACCCACATTCAACTGACTCAATGTTAATGAAACTCTTCAAAGCACTTCGAGAATAACAGATTTTACAAATGTTAGATAGTCCTCACACAGTCCTATGAGAATCGTGCCCGGTTCTTGGAAATAGGGAAAATAGAAATTCAGGAACTGGTGAGTTTTTTGCTGTATACTTCACAATTTAAGGTCAAAAAATACAGCTTCACCCAGAGTAAAATTTAACATCAGGTCATCTGTTGGAATTTAGAGTTCTGTGCTGTCTTTAGATGCAGAGTATTAAGAAAACAGGAACATGCAGAATGTTTTTAGTATTTAAAATATATTAGTGTGACTTATGGAAATGAACTGCAGGGTTAGTCTTTGGGATTGTACAGTTTTTGCTGGAGCACTCAGGCAGATCAGGCAGTCTGAACCTGGCTGCCAGGTGCTCTCCTGTTTGGGTAGGGCAAGTCTGGGGGGTCTGCCTGCTGCTGGTGAGGGAGGAGAGCAGAGACCTTGCTGTGTCAAAGGGAATGCCAGAAAACTATAAATATACCATGGCGTAACATTTGGTTGTAATCTCCTCTTTCAAATCTTTCATTAGCAGGAGGTGATTTTGAGCTGCCCTAATGTGACATTGTGATGGCTTACTGATTATTTGTTACTTTTTCTGTATCTTTCTGGGGCTTAATACCTTTAAGAGGTGTTTCAGCTGCAAAATCAGCTAGTGAACTGCACAGGAGCTCTTGCTAGTGCTGATCATGACAATAACTTGTTTTGGAGCTTGATATCAGGTCAGAACTGATTCTTTTATTGGTTATGTCAGTAGCTGTTAGGTTAGCCTTTTTCATTGTAGTCCAAGTTTAGCAGAAAATGTATGCTGTATTTCATTAAATCTGTATCAGTGCATTAAGTTTCTAGATTGACTTTTTTTATTGCTATACATCCATGAAATAAAAATGAACTAGTGTAAGAGATTAAAGCAAAGTGATGGAGCTGGGCAGTTTTATTGCAACAAAATTGCTGCAGGCTTTACCACATTAGGATGGCCTCTCCCTGTCTTTTGTGAAAGGCTGGCAGATGGCGCATAGTTAGAAATTGATCTCAAAACCTGAAGGAGGGGAGTGAGCTTATGCTCTAGTTTGTCAGGTTGGATTTTTATATTCATATTTAGGCTATGATACCTTGAAAGAAGCATAAGAGAACTGAAGACACAAGTAGAGGCTAGCTGGTTTGTTTGTTTGCTTTTTACAGGCTAAAAGCCTACCGCTAAATATCTCTGAATTGTTAGCACTTTAGGTACAGAGAATCTGAAACTATCCTGATTTTGTTCCATTTCTTCTGTCAATGATAGACTGTGGATGACAGTAGTGTGAGGCTGTTTACTTCACCGTGAAGTACAAAGGAATATTGTGTTTGTCAGATTATACGCAAAATCTGCATGTCCTGGAGCCTGCCTTGTCTTGTATAATAAAGGGCTACCAGACTATTGTATTGTCCCTGTTTGGGAATGGGCTTATTTTTATCCATCAATCCCTTTCTTCACTGTCATGGCTAAATTTGGAAGTGTCATTGGAAGTTGCACCTAGGCATTTGAGGGTAGAATATGGAGATATGTATAGACAGATTTTTCTTTTTCATTTGGACACATGGCCAAGAGAATGAAAATGAGATAACACCCTAGAAATTTGTGTCACTTTCCTGGCTTTGTGTCTTTGAACAGACTTTGAGCATTATTTAGTCTTAAACTCTGTTTGGTACTTCGGCTGTATATATCCTCAAACTCTTCAATTTTCTTATGTTTTTAAAGCATCCAACCAAGAGGTGAAGCTCTTTTTGCTTCCTAAGCAGGAACACAGAAGCATAGCAAACACGTTTTTTCCCAGAAAAAAAGTAGGCTGTAAAGAAGCCATAAGGGGAATTTGCTCCTGTATGTGATGGAGAGAATCAAGCAGAAACTTGTGTCAGGCCTGGATCAAAGAATATGAATGCAGTGAACATGGGGCTGTTGTGAACGTTGAATCTAGGACAGTACCTATTTTCTCTGCTGATCTGCTGCTGCCAGCCCACTCCCATCAGCACAACAGAAGTTGTGCCATAACAAATGTGGTTCACCTGCTACAGGTGGCTGATGTCATTGTTTCTTAGCCTCTTCAGCACTGATTGCTTGGTTTTTTTGGTGTGTACTAATTAAGCAACACCTTCATTAAAAACAGCACTACGTGAAAACCACAAAAAGAATTCTACTGTCTTCTGTGGTTACTGCTGTATTTTGTTGTGTTGTATTTTCTTACACCAGTATAAATACTGGTGTTATGTGTATGGATTTCATTGATTAGATATAACTTTGTATAATGCCTGTCACTTCTATTTTTTTGAGATAGGAACCTAAATTCTACATTTCAAGGAGCTTAAAAGTTGGAATGTGTTAAATGATGCTTCTTACTTAGTGTCATGAATTTAAGAGCACTCATGTCTATGTCTTGGCATATTTTCCCTATTTTAATACTATTTATATATGAAACATCCCTAAATATAACACAAGTTTCATGGGCTGTAGAAGAATGTGATAATACATTAAAACATAGTTACCTTTTGTTAGAGCACAGTAACTTTCCTTGGTGAGCTCAATGTTATAATATTGTCATTTTACTGAACAGGAAATACGTAACCTAAGTAACAATGTGAATGGTCTTGTTCCTTGTATAACTAGTGAACAAGCAAAAGATAACTGGGTATTTCAGAAACCTCTGGAATATGGCAGTTGAGTGAAAGATAAAACTTTGCTTAACTGATACAGTTCTGGTTTAAAAGAAGAGTTTTTACATAGTGTAGCTGAACAGAAGATCATGATTTAGCAAAATTTTAATGCCATATGAGTACTAACGCCCAAATTGTGCTAATCATTGCATTATATGTCCTTTTTCCTCAAAACAAGATACCTGCTTCCAATTTTGGGGCAGGGAGAAAAACAAACATAGCTGGGTGGGAGTAGCTTAAGAGAGAAGGCAAACTGGCAGAAGGTATACTTGATGCATACTTAGTGATGCAGTTCTATGGAGCAGTTTGAGTCATTCAGCAAGGCCTCCTTTAGAGGCAAAGGTGTATTAAAAATAGTCAACAAGCAAAGCAACCCATCCACCTCTCAGCCCCGCATTGAGCAAAGTTTTCTGATTGTAACCCTTCCTCTAAGAGGAGACTGCATCAGGTTCGCCCTTTTTTGTCAGGGCATACACTGAATCATGAAACAAGTGGTCACTGAGTAGAAATTAAGAGTTACCAACCAGAGAAAATGGGGACTAGAAGGTAAGCATAGCTGGCACAGAACAGAAAGGAAAAAGGCTAAAGAAATATGAGAGCAGTGATTTGTATAGCTGTTGGTTCACACAGTTTTAATTCAAGTAAGAACTGTACTGAAATTTTTAACAGGTGCTTGCCTGGTGATTGTGTTATGAAGGAGGAATAAGGAGGGGGTGAAAGCAGTATCTGCATTTTAAGTAGTACATAGAACTGGAACACTCAACAGATAATGGAGATTCTTTTAATCTTCTGAAAGAGAAGTAATAAAAGCATCTTGGGAGGCTTGTGCAAATATAGACAACAGGCAGGTTTAGCATAGTTGCAAGAGACATGTAACCAGTCTGGCTTTGCGCCTACTTAATCCTGCATGTACTGCCCATTATGATGTAAATTTAAGTCTGTTCGTTTGTGAAATATGTAAATGCCATGGGTGACTCTCTAGCTGCAAACCCATTGGTCTGAATTTGTAGGTCTTTCTTAGAGAAGAAAAAGTCCTTCAAAGCATTGCTTAGGAATGTGTTTACAATATTCCAAAAATAAGGAACTTGGTCATAATTTTCATACAGAAATCTGCAAATAGCACTTTAAACAATTCTGCTAATGTTTCAGCAGCACAAAGGATCTTGGTAGTTGCTGGTATTCAGCTGTTCACCTCATAAAAAATGAATTATCATGGGTAGAGGGTATGGATTTATGAATTCAGCGTCTGGTGCCTTAGCAACCTCTAAACAATCAAAGTGATTATTCATTTGGTTATCAGGAAGATGGAAACTTGTGTGTAATCCCTTTATCCAGATGCAGGGGAGGGGCTGTGATGAAACTATCAAAGAAACTGTACAACCCTGGAAGCAAACAAACACAAAGTTTTGAGTGCGTCCCCATATAGTTTCTGTATTTTCCCTACTCAAAAAAATCAGGCGTGGCGTTTATGTTTGTATGCATCCAAACAGCAAAACAAAAAACCCCAATAACACATAATTATGAAACTTCTGATTATCAGGCTATGAAGCTTTGTATATAATGTTTTCAAAGTGCAAAATGATATCATGTATAGGTAGGGCTGGTTGTCTGATGTTTTTCCATTAAGTGGCTTTAAGGTTTCTTTCTAAATGATTGCTTATAGCTTTATTGTTCCTTGCCTGAAACATTCTTTATCAGGTGTCCACTCAGGCATTGTTCTCCTCCCAGCCCTGCGCCCCCCCACCCCCAGGGTTTCAGCAGAATGGTTAAGCTATTAATGATACGGTAAAGGAAAATGCGTAGGATTTACAATGTTGAGAAAATCTGTCAGTACCCTGCGGGAAGGACACAATATAAAACAAATGTCTGTCTTTACCGATTCTTCTTAATGCAAGTAGATTTTCCTGTTTGTTTTTCCTTAACCCAAAGAAGTATTTATTCTTCCATTGCCACCACAGTTGTGTTAATTTGGCTGCTAAAAACTGAAAGTGCTACCTCTTTAGACTGCAGATGATATTAGCACCGTCTGTCATAGTAAGAACTGGAGCCTCTCTAGGATGCAGCTGCAGATGGATATAATATAAGATGCTGAGCTTCATGTCTTCCAGCCTCTGCTTGGTATCAAAGAGAGTATTTAGGCACTGCTTAGACTCTTAATTTAGTAAAGAATCTCAAACTTTGTTGGTTTTCATACGACGTCATTACTGAACAACAAAACCAAACCAAACATATTCTAAGGTCTGTGTAGTAAATATTCTCAAATTTTCCCATATCCTGGTATACCTAGCATAAGAAAGAAAATTCAGTAAAATTACTTATAATTGATTTGTTCCCAGTACTGGCCTTTCAAAAACATGCAAAGCTAATCAGTTACAGCTGTGTTTCCAAGAGTGTGTCTTTCTAACACAGAATCTGTCCTAGTTTGCAAATATTCAGTTGGGTAAGAATATTTTTTCCCTTCTTTTTAGAAAGCTGTAATGTGGATGTCTTTATCTAAGCTAGTTGTTTATATTCTTTGTGATCACAAAGAGAAATCAATACTTCTGGAGACTGACTCATTTCATTTGATTGCTACAGAAGGATCTTTCTCTGGGTTGATTAGAAGGGTGAGTAGCCAGGTCAGGTGGTTACATCTGTCCTTGCAGGTATTTATTTACATGCTGAGGGAAATGATTCCTACTGTTTGCATTAATATTTTTCTTACTAAGTGTACTGATAAGATGAATAAGAGAAGTCTGTTTCAAAGAGTGCCTTGAAGTAAGATATACAATTATTACAAGTATGTTTTACAAATTTATGTAGATAATTAAAATAACAAATGTAGACACTTAAAAACAGCCTTTCTATTTATCTATCAAGACCTGATTTCAAAGTTTTGTGCTTCTACAATAGTTAATAATACTGGAATACTGACATGAATGCTGTTTCATAGCTTTGCTTTGGCTTTTACAATGTCAGTTCTACAGCTTCTGTAAGAGAAATGCAGCCCTGAAGTGAATGGTTGACTGCCTTGAAGGTCCTTTGTTAGCTTTAAATGTGAACTGAAATTCTACTTTATCTCTGACATAAACAGATTATTTTTTTCCTGAGCTCTATGTAAGGAATCTTGCCTAAAATGTTTTCATTTCAGTTTCTTCTGAGAACTTTCTAAAATTTTTTATTAAACTTGTGAATTTTTATATTTCCCCAGCAGGGAGTTTGGGGAGTGAGGGGCAATTCTGTGGCTGCGAGTCTAAAGGGGACTGTGAGAGCTGACAATGCTCTGGAAGAATGCAGAAAAGTAGCACATGTTGGTGAATGAAAATAAGCTGGGATAACTCTTTCTCTCACAAGCCTCTACCTCTCCTTGTACAAATGCAATGTGTTGTCCCTAGCTGTATCACTTCCATTAAAGCCAGTGGAAATTAGACGTCTCTATCAATTACAAACTGGTCATTGATCTTCCCAAAAACATGAATGTTTACAGTTTGTCCCCCAAACATTGGGAACTAGTGTTCTTAGGTACTGCTGAACGTTCACTCTAGTTGGCTGTCGGCTGTCTCTCCTGGCCTTATGTTACTGTATTTTTGTTTTGTTGGGTTTTTATTCTAGTACTGATTTTAAAATAATTTTAAAATTTATTTTTTTTTTTTTACTTTTAAGGAGCTCTACCATGTACCAAATGGCCTGTCTCCAGGAAAGCTCTCTCATGGGATGGTGTATGGTGTCGTGCACCGAACTGACAACAACCATAAGAGAGAAATGGTGGTTTATGGTTGGTCAGCTGATCAGCTGAAAGAGGAGATGAATTACATTAAAGAAGTGAGTTATGCTTTCAGCTTCAAAATTTGTCACATATCCTTTCCATATATTCATGTAGAGCTGTGAGTGTATATGGGATGACTGATGTGTAGCCCAACACCTGAATTTGAATTGGGAACTTACTCTGAAATGAAAGGCTTGCCTGGTTAATATTCAAGTTGGGAAAAAAGCATGCTATATACCTGGGAACTGTGCAGTCCAGACTCAAGGCCTCTGTGCCAAGTGATACTTGTTAATGCTGGCTGACTGGGCTACAGCTGGGCAAGCAAACTGCCAAACAGATCTTGGAGTTCCTGTCCTGAAGCCTTCATAATTTCAGGTGTGGTACAGAAGAACCTATGTAAGCACATACCTGAAAGGATAACCTCCCTCCTCTCTTCCCCTGCTTCCCCCATCCCCAACCCCACACAGTTTTGAAAAGACTCCTAAATTAGGTGACAGTAAAATCACTTGGGTATATTTTGGGGCAGCCTTAAAATACTCAGCCTAATAAGGATGACTTTGTACTACTTCATGCGTACTTGTTTATCATAAGTGGCAGAAGCTCTCCTGAAAGAAAAAAAAAAAAAGGCATTTCTGATACTGCTGTTTTCTGTGCTTGAAACTCAGCATCTCTGCCTGTCAATCCTTGGTGCTCAGGCTCTGGCAATTTAAGTGCAAACTGAATTGATATAAAAGGGAGAAACCCTGAGTCAAGCCAGCAGTGTAAGAGACTATGAGTGCTTGGTCTCTAGCTATCAGCACTTGCTTCTTTCCTTTATTACTCAGTTCCTTAGCTCCCAGCATTCACTACTCTCAAGTTCTTGCACTCACAGTTAGCGTATGTCACTACTGCAGTGCAGGCGAGGTACACAAGCTGCCTTGGCTGCCATTTTCCTGCCTGGGTGCTGGTTTCCTGCCTATCTGCCATGCTGGGGTGGCATCCAGGGATGGGTGGATTGGTACACAGCAGGTGCAGCTCCCCGGGCTGCACTGTTTCTGGTACCTTGTGCAGATTGCTTGGCCCCGGACCATCACCCTGCCCTTTTTGTTTACAGCCAGCTTTTGGCATGGAGGGACATGTTGGACCATGTGAACACCACATCTTGCATGTGCGTTCAGGGTACTGATACTTCGGGGAAAAAGTGGGAAAGACATGGGAAGAGACATACTGGCCCTTGGTCTCTAATCCTCTGGAAGCTGTGTTCAGCTGTGCTAATTTATGAACTTTGGTCTGCCAGATAAGTTTTGTCTTTAAAAGTAGCCTTAAACAAAAGTCCTCAGGTTGTGCCACATATCTGCTGACTTAAATAGACCAAAAATGATGGGCCACATCAGAACTGCAGACAGTTCCCTCTGTATCTGAGTCAAATTTGGACCTTGCAAGAGGGGAGGTGTGTGTGCATGTGCATATGGGTGGGTTAGGTCAGGGCGAGGGGTGCCCTCCCGAGGTGAAGTGCAGGATTTGGCTTCCTTCTGTGTTTCTCATCCTAAAGGGAGCACGTAGTTTGTGCCTATTCCTCACATAGATTTAGTGGCCAATGCTCCTTTTTCTGGGATAGAGTGGGTATACTGCAGAGCTGCTAGAAAGGAAGAGTGGGCCAGCAAGAACCTTATGAAGTTCAACAAGGAAAAGTGTAAGATCATGCACCTGGGAAAACACAATCTGGGAGTGCAGTACAGACTGGGATCCACCTGGCTGGAGAGCAGCTCTGTGGAAAGGGACCTGTGGGTCCTGGTGGACAGGGAGCTCAACATGAGCAAAGAGTGTACTGCTGCGGCCAAGAAGGCTAACAGGATGCTGGGTTGCATCAAAAAGGGCATTGCCAGCAGAGAGAAAGAAGTCGTCATCCCACTCTACTCAGCGCTTGTCAGGCCACACCTGGAGTACTGTGTACAGTTCTGGTCCCTGCTATACAAAAAGGATGTGGACAGGCTGGAAGAGGTCCAGAGAAGGGCCACCAAGATGATCAGAGGACTGGGCAGCCTGCCATATGAGGATAGGCTGGGAGAACTGGGTTTGTTCAGCCTTGAGAAAAGGAGGCTTAGAGGGGATCTCATTACCATGTACCAATAAGATAGACTCCCTTTTTACACGGAGTCCCATGGAGAGGACAAGGAGGAATGGACACAAGTTGCTCTTGGGGAGATTCCGATTGGACACCAGAGGGAAATTTTTCACAGTGAGGACAGTCAACCATTGGAATAATCTCCCCAGGGAAGTGGTTGACTTGGCCACGTTGGACACCTTCAAGAGTCGTCTGGAGAGGGTGCTGGGCCATCTTGTCTAGCCTGTGCTCTTTCTAGAAAGGTTGGAGTAGATGATCCCTGAGGTCCCTTCCAATCTGTGATTCTGTGTGAAACATTCCCTCTTGTATAAGGCCCTATTAATGTTTTCCCCTTGCTTCTTCCCCAAGCCTAAGTAGAGATGATGTAAGCTCACTGCCCTAGATTATCTGCACTCAGTCTGTGTTTGATAGAGGTGAGGAAAAAAAATAAAAAAGCAATTTGAATTATGTAGCTGGAAGGTAGACTGTAGGCAAACATAACTAGTGTTTACAATGTGTGCTCTTGAGAAGATTGGTTCTGTGCACGATTGCAAAGGCATGTAAAGCCAAGGTAGCTTCCAGCATGCTTTATTTTCCCTTTTCTTTTAGAAAGGCAAGGTGTAATTTATATCCATAGCTCTTAAATAAAACCTGATTGCGTACTCTGTTCTTCAAATTTTAAAGTACATTGGTAAATTTATGCTTATATATTGTTTAGCTAGGTACGAACGTGGAAGTCTGAAATTAAAGGGTTCATCTTCAAAGGGTATGCAGGGAAAACTAATTAACCATGTTAAAAAGTATGAAGGTGTATTAAATCCATGTGTGAATGCTTTTTTTCAGAAAGAAAACATTATACGCTCAAATTAATTCTAATACCTTTAGTAATCAGGTTAAAATGAGCTATGGATAATTTAATTGAAATTCATTATTTAAATTATTAATTTACAAGTGTTTAAGTGTGTACAGAGAAGTTTAGAATTACTCGGAGATGTTTATTTGTATCACTCATATGTAGGCAAGTCTTGAGGCTTAACTTTTTGTCTTGTTCTTAAGAGTAAATTGCTGTTGATGGAAAAGTAGATTTATAATGGAAATTACTGAAAGTAACAATTACAGACACAGGGAAAAACAAATCATGTCCTAGTATAAATAGTATAATTAGTAAGTCTGATAAAGGCATTTTGATTCTTCTGACACCAGGTGAGAGCAACTCTGGAAAAAGTAAGAAAGAAAATGTACGGTGAATATGATGAAATGAAACGAAAAATACAGCAGCTTACAAATGAACTGAAAGTAAGTATACATGCATTTGTAGGGAAAGCATATGACAATAACTGTCCCAGGGTTATCTAGAAACTTTTTGGTTTTGCTTCAGCAGAACAGAAATAATTTCTCAGATCACTCCAGTTCATCGTTTTATGTGACATCTATACATTTCTTTATTTATTTTTCCCTCCAGGAAGGTAAGGTAAAGTAAGACAGGGATGCTTTTGCATATGGAATTACTAATTGCCTGCTTCTTGGAAATAAAAAAATTATCTTGATAGCATTGTCTGTGTGTATTGGTAATTAGTGGAGATGTTTGTACCAGTAAGCTGCCAGGTGAATTGAATAAATAACTTAATTAGGAGTAATGTCCAACTTAGCTGGTGTCATTTCAACAGACTTCGCTTTATTTTACTGACTCTATTGTTTAAACACTATAGTAAAATAAGTAGCAATATTCTTTAGTATTAAAGTGTGTAACAGTTTAAAAATTACTTACCTTTTGGTTCTTAAATAAGCTTTTCAATAATCATTTGATGACCCCTCTTTTTTCTGACATACTGGTTTAGCAATAAAAGTGCTGCAGTCTGTAGAAGTATCCTTCATATTAAACTGATGAGTTCTTTCATGCAAAAAAATCTCCCTGAAAACTTGCTGTGGATTTTATATTCAAGACTGATTTTCACAGCCCTGGTTCAGCTGATGCTTTGGCAATTAAAGGTCTTCTGACTTCAAGGCACTGGGACACTGACCCTTCTGCCATCCTCATTTGGAGACTGTCAGTTCCCTGCATGCTGTATTCTGTATAAAGATGAGAACTTGCTGTTAAACTGATATTTCTATTCTGTGGCAACTAGCTTCAAAAAACCAAAAAACCAACAAAAAAAACCCACCGGAATTTCTGTAAACTGTTAAATAGTCTTGATGCCAACAAAGTGAGTACCCCAGTCAGTGTGCATGTAGGCAAATCCTGATTCAGATGGAGTTTTGTCATCTTTGCTGCTGATACTTACTGAATAGCAGTGCTGATATTCTGCACTCCCAGATCTTCTGTCAGACCAGTAGAAATCTTGCATGAATCTGGATGTGTCTCCTAATTAAGGGTTTCTGACCAGGTCTGACAGAATCTGTAGTTCTGAAGCAAATTAGCAGTTTATGAAGCACTTCCTCTGACATAAGTGGCATGTTATGAGACACCTTTCCCCCGTTTTTTTAATACTTTAGAGTGCCTGAAAGAAACCACAAGTGTTGCTCTACCTAATTACATATGCTTTTTTGTTTGGTTAGTTGGATTTGGGTTTTGATTTTACATGACTGCCATCTTTCATGCTGTTTGAGGATCCTGTTTAAAATCCTTTATATACTCTTTCCTTCAGCTTTGAATCACTATGCTTTTCTCCCATTAATTTCCAGGACTACTTTTTGTTCATAAAATTTGTTTGAAGTTTGTACTTCCAATATCCTTCCCTGGGCAGTATGCTTCTTCACAAAAGGTCTTACCTTGTAACTTTCTAAATCCATCCAAAGCATTTCTGCTTTTGTTTGTTTGTTTGTTTTTACATGAGCACACATTTATATAGGGTTAACAGTAACTACTTGGCTTCTGCTCCCTATGTTGACCTAATCTGTGTATGACTTCATTACTAAACAGTAATTGTTCTCTATATGAGTCCGTAGTGTTCTTATGTTTTTATCAAGAAACAAATCTGGTCCATCTAAGAATATGAGTCGGACTGGCCTCCATTAGGAACACTTTTTTCTCTTTATTATTGGATAGTTCATAATCATTTACACTGTTTGGGTTTTGGTCTCTTAAATTATGTCATTTTGTGTTCCATCTCCCCCCGTTTCCCCCCCCTCCAACTTTTATGTGTGTATGTGTGTACATAAGAGAGGATGACAAATTTTCACACAACAAAGCTCTCTGCGGGCTTCTCCTACCTGCTTCATATTGTTTCATCCTTAAGTCTTCTTGTTGTTGCTTATTTACGTACCTGATTAGTCAGTTCCTTCTTCATTAAAGCTATTCTACAGTTCACCCAAACCTTTCTAGATTTCCTTATTTCCTGCATTCTTCTGCTTTCACGCTGTGATTTTTTATGATCTGCCCACTCTGTATATGTAAACTTTCTGAATAGACATCTGCCAAGTATCCTCTTACCCTTTCAGAAAGAACAGCTTTTACAGTGATTACAGACTATCAATAAACATAGATACTTGTGCCTTATTTCTGTTAGCATATTTGGATTCTAAATTTTGTTTGTCTGTTTCTGAGGTGCAAGAATATGTTTTGAGGCCTGTATATTTTAAGCATCCTAGTACTGTGAAAATTAACCATGGGGTCTTTCTTTTCTGTAGCTTCCTTTGAAAGATTAGGTAAACTTGATCATTATTCTATATAACACTTTTTCTTTTTTTTTCTGCTTAGGTGACAAATGCTCATCAGGAATCCTTAGAGAATCATGTGCGAGTGCAGGCTGCAGCCTTAGATAGCTTTAGTGAAATGAACAGCTCCTTGACATCAGCATCAATAGACTTGCAGGTACATTTTAATAGCTGCTTCACAGCTGACAACTGCCTTTTCTGACATGGATTTAAAAGCAAACGTAAAATGTGGATGACAAATACAGATTCTAACACTAAACAAGTCCATAAAGTACTGTCTTGGATATCTAAGTCAGCTGATTTAGGGAACTAAAGTAAAAAAAATTCCAACACCTGTGTTTTTTAAAAACCTGTTAAAAATAGTGGACAATAAAGAGATACTGATCTGTAGTAGACTAATGCCACTAGTTAGGTATCTATGAAATATCTAAGGTGAAAATGTGATTTGTTCTGTATTGTACAAAACAGTCATCTCCTGACTTATTCGTACCCTCACTGGTTAACAGAAATGGAAGTGGCATGTTTGGATGCTAAACACTTGTGAGACTTTACATACCTGTGGAATGTAGGGGGAGGGAGAAGGTGGGAATGAACGTTCTGTTTTAAAGGCTTCCAAATTCCCATGTATCTGGGCTGGAAAACTTAATGTTCCTGCTTTCTTGTATGTCACAGTTTTTCTTAGTCTAATGCATATATTATGTATAGCATGGCCCTTGGATAGCAGAAAGGAATATTGTTGGGAGTAGCATTCATGCTGAAATGTATACATGTTCCTCTTTTTTTTTTTTTTTTAATTGTGTTCCAGGACTTGATTTTACTGAGCATGTTCCTCATGGAAACAACTTCTAGAAAACTAAATGCAACAAAAGCCATAATTTTAAATGTTAAAACTTGCAAAACTGTTCATACTGCATTGATACATCAGGAAACTCTTAAATGTTCTGTCTCTTCCATAACCTCTTGACTATATTAGATCACCAAATTATTTGTGATTTTTTAATATGTGGTTTTCCTCTTTCTTCTAGAAAACTCTAGTGGATGTTACATTGGAGAACTCTGATATCAGGGAACAAATAAGGAATTTAAAACATACACATGAGCAATCTATGGAAAAGCTGAAAGAGAAGCAAAAGCAACTGGAAACAGCACAAATTGAAAATCAGTTACTGAAATTAAAGGTGCAGTATATAAACTCCCCTAAAAATACTGTTGCACAGTAAGGTCACTAGGAGTATGCTAAATGAATTCCTTGGCCTTATTTGTAAAGGGTTCTTCATTCTTCATGCCTTATCATTCCCTAGAGCTGACATATTCCTGTGAATTAATACTGTTCTAATAACAACGAATCTCAGCTGGCAGCAGTCAGTCTTTCCATAACGTGGGATTGCCACTCAGGGATGTCAGCAGGTAAACATTCAAACCATTAAATGGTTATTAGTGTCCATTGCTGTAAGTAAAGGAATATTACAGCTCTACACTGAGCTATAAGAATTTGTTGATGTTGAGTTTGTTTGTTTGATATTGCACAATTTTTACTAGGTATTCAGTTAAGTCTTATGAGCATATGGTCAGCAGATACGTGCTGTAACAGCAAGTGTCCTGGAAAGAAAATTAAGCTATTCAGAGAAATGCAAGGCAATAAAATGCAAACTGGAAGGTTTCATATGCCAGAAAGCATGACTGTTTTCTCCTTTCATCTGCCAAATGTATTCCTTGAATCTCATTAAAAAACCAGTCTAACAAACCCCAAAAAAATCCTAACAAACAAACAAAAAGATCAAACCCACCACACCAACCAAAAAAACCTTATTCTGGAAACCTTTGGCTCTCTTAAAAGTGCTCAAAATAGACTAATTTGGATATAGTACTGTATTAGAATTTGTCACTGTGAAATTAAGGTGACTGCTGGTTTATTAATATTTAATTTTGTCAGTGACAATGTTTCATTTTGGCTCTCTAGTGACTTGTGTTCATGCCTACTGATGAATGGTTAAAAGGGAAAACGTTAACATAAGTGTATTTCAGCTTACAATTCATGTTCTAGCTTTCTCTTGCAGTGAAGCTTTACAGGCTACAAAAGTAGCTGTATTTTATACCTGCTATTGTCAGCAGGAAAAAAAAAGGGAAAAAAACAATTAAAAGAAGAAAGCAAAGCTGATGCAATTAAGATTTCAGAACAGAAATTTGGACTTCACAGTAATCTTAAGGGCATGGACCAACAAGTCAGGGAAAGGTATGTCTGCTTCTAAGGGCAGAGAACCACAGGTTAAGTCCCAGTTCAACTGAATGCTTAATGATTTGTTTGTCTTCAAGCAAGTTAGGGTCTGCAGAATACATGCCCTGCCTTAACAAGGAAAAAGTTTAAATTTTGTCCTCAAAGTTGCAGTTTTATTACAAAGTTAGTGGGTAAAATCCTCATTGTTGTATTTGAAACTTAAACATAAAATTGTGTATGAAAGATGCCAGGACATCTGCAATTTTATTCCAAGGGTGAATGTAAGAGGATGGTGTGGAATCTGGGAGGTTAGCAGTTGAAAAGCAGTAACTACTATATGCCATGATTATTTTCTGGGTAGGAGAACACACCCATGTAGCTTATTAGTAGGTTTGGTTTATTCATACAATCATAACAATGGATGAGGTTGAAGACGTTTGTTAAGAGTACTATAACAGATGCCCTGATGCATCTGCCTTTTTGTGCTTGTTTTTACTTCCCTTGTTGCTCAAGCTATAAGCAAAGGAATGATGGAGACAGTTCTAGAGATCATATTTCAGTTCAGTGTATCTTAAGGACTCTGGGTTTTGATTGTTGGCTTTTTCTGAATCATAGAATCATTAAAGTTGGAAAAGACCACTAGGATCAAGTCCAATCATCAACCCAACACCTCCAGGCCTCCTAAACCATGCCCTGAAGTGTCACGTCTACAAGTTTTTTGAACACCTCCAGGGATGGTGACTCCACCACCACTCTGGGCAGCCTGTTCCAATGCCTGACCACTCTTTCAGTAAAGAAATTTTTCCTAATATCCAATCTAAACCTCCCCTGATGCAGCTTGAGGCCATTTCCTCTCATCTTAATACTAGTAACTTGGGAGAAGAGACCAACACCCATCTCACTACAATGTCCTTTCAAGTAGTTGTAGAGAGCGATAAGGTCTCCCCTCAGCCTTCTCCAGACTAAACAATCCCAGTTCCCTCAGACACTCCTCATAAGACATCTTTTCCAGACCCTTCAGCAGCTTTGCCCTTCTCTGGACACACTCCAGCAACTCAATGTCCCTCTTGTAGTGAGGGGCCCAACACTGAACCCAATATTCAAGGTGTGGCCTCACCAGTGCCAAGTACAGGAGCACAATCACTTCCCTACCCCTGCTGGCCACACTATTCCTGATACAAGCCAGGATGCTGTTGGCCTTCTTGGCCACCTGGGCACACTGCTGGCTCATATTCAGCTGGCTGTTGACCAGCACCCCCAGGTCCTTTTGTCAGGCAGCTTCCCTAAGCCTGTAGCATTGCATGGGGTTCCTGTGACTGAAGTGCAGGACCCAGCATCTGGCCTTGTTAAACTTCATATAATTGTCCTTGGCCCATTGATCCAGCCTGTTCATGTCCCTCTGCGGAGCCTTCCTACCCTTGAGCAGATCAACACTCCCACCCAATTTGATGTCATCTGCAAACTTACTAAGGGTGCACTTGATCCCCTTGCCCAGGTCACTGATAAAGATATTAAACAAGACTGGCCCCAAAACTGAGCTCTGGGGGATAGTAGTCATGTTAGCTGGATTTAGCTCCATTCACCACAGCAATCTGGGCTCGGCCATCCATCCAGTTTTTTACCCAGCAAAGAGTACACCTGTCCAAGCCATGAGCCACCAGTGGATGCTGTGGAAGACAGTATCAAAGGCTTTAATAAAGCCTTTATCATAATATATGATATATCGTAATGATATTGATTCTTTCAGGCTTCCTGAAATGTGGAAGGTTTTGTGTTGTACTGAAACTTAACTCCAGTCCCTCTCACAAAGTGCAGGTTACTACCCCTGCCCCAGTGTGGTGTAGGTGAGATGCCAAATGGGGCAACTGCAGTACAAGTGGAATTCTTCAGAGCTCAGTCCTTTTTCAGTGGATGAAATACATTGTTGTTATCCCACAGGGTAGTAAAACAGCTTGTTCCTACCATGCAAGATAAACAGAGGAGTTTAATAAACCTTTTAGTCCTTGAAATGGGGAAAAAAAAAAAACCCCAAACCCCAAAACCTTAATCATCAGAACCAGGTATTTTGGAGCTGTGTAAACTGCAGTGATCAGCAGAGAACTCTTTATTCTTCTCCCACATGACAATATATTTCTCTTTTTGGCATTTTTGTAGCCCCCACAGCATTTCACTATAACCTTGTCAAATTTATAGCATCTCTAGTAAGAGAACTAAGTGCTGGACTAGCTATTTTACTTTGCTTTTATTGCAGCTTACAGAGTAGATAGGTTTAAGCTGTGACTATCCTATCTGGTGTTTAATCACTGAGGGTCTGGTACTGTCAGTGTTTTGAGCCAATGTAAGGGGGAAATCCTGTTTCTGAATTACCATTCCTGCCCTCTTCCCTGTAGCAGTAGTAATGTTTCTTGTCCTGTGGTTAAAAATTAATGCATTCCCACCCCTGAGTATATTAACTTTAAGTCTGACTGTCCTCTGAGCTGCTTTGCTCCATGGTCACCCCAGTTCTCGTGTCTACACAAAGAGCAGTATGTGAAAAAAGCAAGAGAGAGGACAGCTGTGTCCTCCAGTTACCAACACATACTTAGGTCTGGCTTAAAGTAATTATTTCTTTGAGCGTTCATGGCCATTTAGAAACAGGAGTTGAGTCTAGACCATCCCTAATCTATGCTTCTGAAAAATGGGGGAGACAATACCTTTTAAGTGGAGAAACAAGCCCAAGCGACTTGGAGGCTGTTATGGAAGGGCTCAGTGAAGAGGCATAGCCCAGTCTTGGATAAGCAATAACTAGTTAAATTCAGACAACGTGAAACTTGATGAAACAGTAACTTCTACAAATTCAGATGACTTGTATACTGGCAGAGTGTTGTAAATGGTCTTGATGCAAATGAAAATCTGCCTCAGCAGTGTCAAGTTTATAACAGGGTGGGGCTGAAGTTTAAAGCGTTATTCTCACATTTTGTGAACTCCATTTCTCCTGCTGCCAGCAGTTATGTACTGATTAATGTGTCAGCTGTGACTTTCATCCTTTCCCTTCTCATAGGTGGAATCATCGCAGGAAGCCAATGCTGAAGTTATGAGAGAGATGACAAGAAAACTGTATAGTCAGTATGAGGAAAAAATGCGAGAAGAGGAGCAAAAACATAAAGCTGAGAAAGAAATCCTCCTAGTACGTGTAGCCAGTCTGGAAGAGTGGTGCTTAGCTTGGGTGTCATTTCTCTAATCACTTAACACTCTGGAGTTCACATACGTTCCTTCACTCCTGTCTCTGTGAATAGTCATGCCACAGTTACTAAGCCTTCCAAGCTTTTGGGGTTGCAGGGCTGAGAAAAGAATGTGTTCAAACACAGTAACAGTAATGATAAAGTAGATTTTAAAATTTGAAATTGAGTAAGTTGGGTTATCTAACTTCTGATTCTCTTAAAAAATGAAAATATAATGTCCAATTTTAGTGGCAGTATAGGAAGGGGAGGGGGAACAACTTCACTGGACACTACTGGAGCAAGAACTCTTCCTGTCATCTGGTTTCCCTCCACCCCCAAGTAAAACCTTTCTATGAGCAGTTTGTCATTGCATGTTTCTAACTGATAAAGATAGATAATGACTGAAATTGAGGGTAGATTCCCCCACCTCTTTCTATTCATATGGTTTTATATGTGAGGAAAGTATAAAGGTGAATGTGGCAAATTTTGGTGTTTAAAATGCTATCTTCTGCAACAGCATATTTTTCTTATGCTGTTACTTCACGGTATCCTCAGAAGGGAGAACAAATATCTAAGAAATGGGTAAAAGTTTTTCTCAGATTTTCATAATGATGCTTTAAAAATACCTATGCACTTCGAAGTGCCTGGAATCTTTTGTTCCATACAATTCACATTTACAGTCACAACTGTTCCAGGCTTCTGGGCAGGTATAGTGAAAACTTTTGAGGTCTGCTTGAAAGCCTTAAAAAACCAACCAAACAAACAAACAAAAACAACACAAAAAAGCCTCCTCACTAATATATTGTATGTTAATGTGGCTACACATGTTCTTATTCGAAGGAGGAAACAAATCGGCTTCTGAAGGCTATTGAAGAGGCAAATAGGAAGATGCAGATTACAGAAACAAGCATACAGGAAAAAGACCAGAGAATTGGTGACCTGGACCAGCTGATTGAACGCATGGAAGAGGTATGAGAGTTAGTTGATTGCCTCCTGTAAAGGACATGCAGAAGTGCGTGGAGGGACTTTTTTTTCATTTTTGGTCTTCTGCTCAGTATCCTGCTCAGCGACATACCATTGCTGTTTGCATCTTACCTAGATATTGTATCCATATAAGCAAATGGACATTGACTGCCATAGAGACACTGCGATTAAGTGGTTCTTCTGTATTTCTAGTAGCCTTTACAGTTAGAGCTACCTAAGGTGTCAAAATGTATTTAGTAAATTAACTATTGTAAAGAAGGAGTTTAAAAAGACCATTCAGTCTTCCTTCAGTGTGCAAGATCTCCTAAGTCTAATGAAGTAGTAATAATAAATGATCCAGAGTCTCTTAGAAATGCTGTTGGTAGGTCCATTAAAATCTGTTTTACTTACAAATAGACCTTACTATTTAGTGATTGGAATTGTATCTCCAAATTCTCCACAAGTGGATGAAATGCTAAACTGAAAGCTTCAGACGAAAATGTTTTGAGGGTGTTTTGTGGGTATGTAGCAGCCACTTAGTCTTCCATGCAGATATCTATCTTATTTTGATTATGGCTCAGAATATTTTAAGGAGAGAAGGAAAAACTCATATTTACTGCCTTTTAGTCCAAAACTTAGGTTCTTCCTTTCCTGATATCATTAAAAATCTTTTAATTATTCCTCTCCCTAGCTAAATATTCCCTACCGAAATGTAATTAAGAGTAGGTTTTTGACAATTTATGTTTAAATCTCTGAAAGCAGAAACACTTTGAGACATTTACCTCTTGTGACACCAGCAGCACTACTGGAAAACTCATTGTAGCAGTTTTTGCATTGCTTCTTTTTATTTCCTGCTTTTTCTTCTTCTCTTTTATGGACTTTGCTCCAGGGCAAAACTCAGACTAGTAGTCAAATGATTATTATTTTAACATATTGTTCAATCTAAGAGTATCGCAGTGCCTCTCCTTGCATAGTAGGCTGCATGTGAATCTCATTTGTTGAACCTTTTCAGATATCTGAAAAAGGTTTATATCTTCTCAAATGGTTATCGTGAAATTTCCTCTTTGCTTTCTGGTATCACTGGCCTAACTGAGGTGAATGATAATGTTAATGTTTAGTCCTTAGACTGAATAGCGTCACTCTAAACAGTATAAGCGCAGCCCTTCCAAACGATTCCTATGCTCTTGCATGTGCTTTGGCATTTCTCACTTCATTCAATAGCAGGCATCTCATCTTTAAAGATCTGTGCCTTGCTATCTAAAATACAGAAGCAGAGAGCATTCTAGTAAGTGGAGGGAATACTATCTTCTGTTCTTACAAGTGAAGTGTTTTTTCACCAGCTTCAGTTTATTATAGTAAATATTTGTAAAGGAAAGAAGTAAATTTTTATAAGCCAGTCTTGTTGGCTGGACTGGTTAGTCTAACGTGCATTTGTATTGAGCCCCATTTGTCTAATGTTTGCAAATCTATTAGCAGAATTAGTAATTACAGTGAGAAATCATTCAGCTTAATATACCCCCTTTAGTAGCTCCCTTAACTTCATCTGGGCTTTGGCCTACAACCTGTAAGTATTATGCAGTGAATAAAGGATTGCAATATAGTTCTTAATGAAAGATGGGTTTATTCACATTGGTTATTTAATTTGCTCTTATCTGGCTGATACTTGCAGAGTAAAAGGGAGTGCCTCTTAAATTCCCATGAAAGTGGATAGAAGACTCCTCTGTTAGTCTGTGTTGACTTAGTCCCCAAGTCCTCATAGATCTTTGTGAGCACTGTGCTGGTGGACATCTGAAAAATAAACAGGAGTATTTTGGGGAACAAAATAGGGCAATACCTTTTATCTCAACCTTGGGAGATTTTTTTTGGAGAGATAACATGGAAAATTTGACATTTATGTAGTTAAAGATTGTGATGGCTCATCTTTTTAGCCAAAAATAAAGTTTCGAGTACAACCGTACATGTTCAAATAGGAAACTGAAAACTCTGATCTTCTTTCCATGCATAGCTGGGAATTTGATTTTTATTATTATGCATTCTGCGCTCCTTGGCTATAGGAAATGCATGAATTTTGTTTAATCAGTTTCTATTTTAATTTCACAAAAGATATTTTTGAATTGCAATGAAATATGCTTTGTGAAGCCTTCATGTTTTGACATACTGAGAACTGAAGGATGACATTTCTTGTTTAGGAACGTCACCAGCTGCAAAAACAACTCGAACTAAATGAAATACAAATATCTGGAGCAAAATCTGAAAACAGCTCTGACAGTGAAAGGTGAGATATGCCTTGTCTGTGGAACTTCTAGTACTGCTAGGAAATATTAGGGGTTGGGTTTTGGTGTTTGTTTTTTTTTAAGACACCTGAATTTTACTGTTTCTAACTTTAAAAACTGCAGTCTGGTAGGGATTGTCCATCTGAATGTAAGTTTATTTACTTTTTTTTGCAACAAAAAACACTGTAATGCATCTTTCTTGAAAAGTTGTTTGCAAACATACAGAGTACATTTTAGATGGAACAAGCTGTGAAATACTTGTGGATTGAATTTTTCTTAAATCTGCATTCCCAAATTCAGCACAGTATGATCCTGACTATGAATATTTTCATTATCTCCTAGACTGCTCAACACAGTTTTAAAAGAAAAGACATTCTGTATCCTATATTAAGCTGTAGGACATCCCCTTTGAAAAGATGAACTCTTGAAGAGAGCAAGAGTTTTGCATATAACTGCCAGAGGTGTCTTTTTCATATAAAAGAGGGAAAGCAGGGAATATATTTGAGGCTTGGAGGGGTAGGTCTACACATGTGGTGCACATTAACATATGCACATGAACAAAATGTAGGTGTGGAAGGAATCTGTCATGTAGCATCACAGTGCAGAAATAAGCTATGAAGTTATTAAGGGAAAATGAGGGTGATGTTACTGGCAGTGAGACCTCTGTGAATGGTAGTTCTCAAAAGTATGAGGTTTAGAAGAAAGATCTAGTTGTGTGGTCGCATCTGGATGTGCTGTTTCTGCCCACAGGTGGCATGTGCATCCATTACTACTTTGAGGCTGACAGAGCACCATGACCAGGCAAAAGAAAGCTTCAATGAAAGCCAGAGACAAAGTTTCAAGAGAAATCTATCCAGCACTGAAATAGCATAACTGCTGTTGGAGTGAAAGTTGCATCTACCACTCAAAGGTTTATATGACACTACTTGAGTGGGTAAAGATTTATTATAAGCAGAGTTGTAAATCACATACAAATAATTGTACTTGATTACTACTTGTATTTCTGTGGCACCCAGAAATTCAGTTCTAAGGTTTTGGCGTCCCGCTGTTCTGTAGGAAGCATAAACATAAAAGGACATCCCTGCAGAGAGCATCTCACTGCCTAGTTGTATTGATCTGTGACCAGCTTATCCGGTTTCAGGGTAATAACAGCTTTTCGCAGCAGCCTGTTAACATAATAATTTAAAGTGAACAGATGTCCCATAAAACACAGAATATGGAGATGAAAGATAATTGCTTTCTTCCTTTACCTCTGAATAACAGATACTCTTCTCACTTCAGTGAACCCTGTCCTGTCCACTCAGCATGAAAAGTTATGCTGCAGTAAAAAGGATAAAGGCACTGTTCAGACAGGAATTTGTGCAATGCAAGCAAGCGCACAGCTGCAATCTGTGCAATGCAAGCAATGAATCTGTGTTCAGATGCTGAAGTCTGTTCTTAAGTTCTCTTTACCTGTCTACCTGACCAGACTCTTGAGCTCCACCTGAGGAAGGACTTCTGTTCCACTGATCCATTGCTTTCAGTGCTTAAAATTCTGAATCTTTCAGTGAAAGACCAAATATATGTTACAATTGCAATCAAAATGTAAATTGCGGTTTTGTGAGACCTTAATATGCAGGATTGAAAAACCTGCAGCAATGCCTTGATTTTTTTGAGTTCTTGTCAAAAAGCTGCAGTTACAGTTCTGTAGAGTACTTCACTGTTAATAGAGGCTCGTTCTGGGAGGAAACAGCATACAGTTCAGTCATTCATTGGAATCATGTCATACAGTTTGCCATCTGCTGCTTTGCCTTAGAATGGTTGTTCTATTTGCAGCTTCAACAGTTTCTTCTGCTGTGCACAGACCAAGATGAAAAAGCCTTTTTGTTTTTGATTCCTCTCCTCCACTTCTCAAATTCTGTCCAGTCCTGAACTTAGGAATACCAAAGTTTATTTTGTAAGCAAGATTTTGCTTTCTTTGAAGAATTTCAAGAATTGTACCTTTAGATTAAAATGGAGGCTCCCATGGACAACATGCTAAAAACTTATTAGAAAGCTTCCCTCCTGTTTCTTTGCACATTCTAAAACTACTTTTCTGGCAAGCTTTCAAACCAGCTTATGGCAGGGGTTCTGTGGGTGTTCAATTTCTGTGTTAAACAGATTTGAAGAAATGTAGAATCTATCTAAAGAGTCATATGCACAAACTTAAAACATACACAACAATTCCTGCTGACTGTTAATGAGTTAATACTACTCTAGTTAGCATTCTTCTACTGTTGTGAACTATGCCAAATCCTTGACTCAAGGCTTCCCTGCAGTAGGAGAGTTTTTAGAAGGATACCAGCAGATATGCTTCCTGGCTTTTATTTAGTATAGATTTCCAAAAAGTAATGTCAGGACGATCAGTCTTTCTGTTGATAAAGATCTAGTTGTCTAAATGCCTTTCACTTCAAGGAAGAACAGACATCTTACGGAGATGAGCTTTGTCTCGTTTAATTGTGAGCACTTCAGGCTCTGAGTAAGCATGCCAGTACGCAAGACGAAGGTGAGTAAACTTGGGTGCAGACAGCCACTCAGACTAAAAGAGTACCATTAAAATGTACTTTGGGCAAATTGATATCTGTCAGTGGAATTTGACTTGCCTACCTCTTGACCTAGTCTTCCTGGATTATGGTGGGACTGGAGAGGTTGTTCTTGTTTTGCTTATACTGCATAGCTCCCCACTTATATTCTTCCATGTTCTGCTAGGTCACAGCATTTGGAGGAGGTAGCAGCTAGCCTGAGAGAGCGAATCAAACATCTGGATGATATGGTCCACTGCCAACAGAAGAAAGTCAAGCACATGGTTGAGGAGGTGAGATCTAGTAAAACAATTCTGAGACTTTTGGGAACACAGAATCTTTCAGTACATAATCCAAAGACAGCCCTGTTCAATGTGCAATTTCCTTATGCCACCTTAGTTACAAACAAAATGGAAGATGAGTTAAGCATCTGGAGTTGGTGAAGCAGAAAGACTAGGTGAAAGGAGTTTAAACTAGCAGCTGTGGGTTATATACTGTGATCTTTGGGCTGAGACTAATTCTGGACTCTTCATGGTAGTCTAGGAAATACAACATACAACTTGCAACTTATTTTGAAGCAATCAGAGGGTAACTGCAGAAACAATGCAAACGAGTCATTGAGAATCTCCTTCCCGTACAGAAGTCGAAGGCAAAAACTGCCTTTTTTTTTTTTTTTTTTTTAAAATGTGGTTTCTCACAGAAACAGAGGAAAATTTTTACCCTGGTCTTAGGACATCATCTTAGCTGATATAATTTTCTATAAAATTTTAAGTGGCTTTCTGCTGGAAAGCTGCTTCAAGTTACAGGCTACCCATGTGCTGAGAAACTGTTTAGCAGTCAGAAGGCTGCGATTGCAAACATCTCTGTTTCTCCAAGTGTATGGAAGAATGACATGGGAAATAGGTAAATTAAGTTTAAATTAAGTTTAAATTGGAGCTTTACAAAGCAGGCTGACAGCACTATTACACTGAGCCTTGGTATTGCACAGAGGATAGGCATTCATGAAATATCTTTTATTTGTATTTGGACATCACACATTCACAAAATCAAATGTTTGGAAACCATTCTAACCTAAAAAATTCTTTCTGCTTTCACAATGTGCTATTATAAGATTTCTGATTAGACATGGGGTTTTTCCATTTTTATCAAGGTGGTATTTTTTAATATATATCTCTCTCCCCTATATTTTTTATATATCTCTCTCCTATAGTTTATATATATCTCCTATATTTATATTTTATTTATATATATATATATATATACACACACCCCTATATCTGTTTTTGGTTTATAAGATTCTGATGTAGTCCTGCTGTGTGATCAGATGTGTGATACTAAGCATCTTTTACACAGAGGGATGCATTGAAGTTCTGTCATATCTTCAGTATAGAAGACTGGTGTAAAGTCTTGAGGTTCTGTTTTTAGTTCATTTTGCCATTTTCACTATTTTCAAGCTTCACAGCAGGTGGTCTAAAACTGAGCTAACAATCTTTATACCATGGTATTCTATTAAGGAAAACTTCTCCGATCTAATAATCCAATCCATCTAATTGATGGATTATGGGAACAATTATTTAATCTGTGTTGTATCTCTGTCAGCCAACCATCATATTATGAGCTTTTTAAATTCTAACAAGAAGTTCTAAAGAACTTGTCACTTTGTGATGCATGTGGCAACCCAGATGATTCTAGTAATATATAAGAGGATGGTGGCCTAAACTTTGCCCTTTATTACTAAATATATTTTAAACTGCTCAGTGTAACCTGACCTATAGTGGGCTGCATTGGTATAACAAATACTTTCAGTTCCATGGGGTGTTTTTGCAAAAACATCTATCAAGCTTGGGCCAATGATTATTATTTCATAAATACTAGGTTTAATGGGTGAGTTTAGCTTGCTGATTCCTTGTAATGTATCTCTTCTGGTGCCTTCATATACACAGAAAGTCCTTCTAGATCTTTGGTTATCCTATTTAGCAAGTAGAATGTTAGATGATGAACTCACTACTTAGCTGTCAATTATGGCTACTTCTAACTGATGTCTGTCTACCCACTTTTCAAAATCAATTAAATCTCTGTACAAATCCTTGACTGCCATTAACCACAGGGAATATATTTTTGCTCTGTCCTATAGTCCTTGTGTGTTTTAGTTTTTCTTTCAATTCAGTTTCCTTGAGAACTTCATAACACCTGTAGCTACATCTGTATTTTCACTAGTGAGCTAACTAAAGATTTCTGTAACAGAAGATTGATCAGGTCAGATAGTACAATATAAATTAGGCACTTAAAGTTATTATTTTGTGCTATCTGTGGTTTGTATTTGTACCGTGTTTGAGGAAATGCCTGCAGTACAGTTGGCATGCACTACTTTAAACTGGACACTTCTAATGAAAAGCCTAAAAATAGCAGCTTTAATACTACAGAGAAGAGTAGCTGTCTACCATGCGGGAAGATAAAAAGCACTGCAGATGTGTATGCCCTGAGCTAGCCACACATGCAATATTTTTCATGATTTTGTGCTCTTCTCTATGTAAATATTTTTAGGCTCACTTTAAGCAACACTTGCTAACTATGCCATCGAAGCTGATAAATTGGCAACAAAAGTACTTCTTAAAAGGTAGGCTGTTGAAAAGGGATGCTATCTGAAGACTCCATTCTGGAGTTAAGTTAAACTAGAAAGCAGCAGCACTAAACATACTTCCTAGAGTAAATAGGGAAGATCTTGTAACTGCATTACTGTTTAAGTCCCAGAAAATTTGTTCATCAGGCTATATTTGAATGCACATCCTCTCTACATTAAATTTAACCAAATGCAAAATGTAATGCTAGGGACATCTAGAAAAGCGTCTTGAAAACCTGCTGTGTTACTTGTTATTGCAATACTTTCACGGCTGGTATCTGTAAAATAACGTTCCATCTTAGGGTTTATGAGGGTATTATAATGATCACTAACTTGCATTTAAATAATATAATTGATAAAGAAAGAATGATCAAAGTGGCTAGAAAGCCTGCTTTCTGAAACACTTAGCTTCTGCATTGTATGAGAATAGACTGAGAACAGGATAACCTGGGAAACTCAGAAGTGGAAAGAAAGTAAATAGTCAAAATTATCAGCAGTGCTTTTGTTAGAAGCTGAAACAAAGCTACTGTATGAACTAGGTGAGAATGATGGCTAAGCCTATGTTTGCTTGACTACAAGATGAGCTTTATTTAGTATTAATCTTGGTATATTTGGACACACATATGAAGTATAAATAAGAGGTTTATTCTTTTAGTGTAAACCAGTACGGGTTTATGCTGTTATCGTCTCCAATTTAGACGAAGTGTGGCTACAGAAATGAACATAATTTCAAAGGGGTGATGAATAAACAAGATATGTTATGGATAAATGTCAAAATTGAACAAGTACTGAGATGAATCTGTTGGCTGAAAAATCACCAAATAGATTGCTTTGCAGGCCTTTTTAGGGAAAGATGATAGATCATTTGCAAGTGACAGATGCAGGGCATTCTGTAAAATAACAACAAGCAGTCAGGAGGAAGTAAAAGAAAAGCTTCATAATGGAGTTTTGTGATGCAGTAGGCAGGCCTAACACCTCCAGTGCTGTTTTGATGGCATTTAAAAATGTGTTAGGATGCTGTGGTCAGTCCTAATCTATGCATGCATGAAAGTGGATGCTGGCAGAGAAGCACCAAATGTGTAGGAAGCCATGGAGGAAGAGAGTATTAAAGCCTCCCTTTTCAGAGGACCCATCTTATTGGTAGTGAATGCAATAGATATGTGACCTGTGGAACTGAGCCTGGACAGAGAAGGACAACCACAGTTCAGTGTGCTTGTGCTCCTTAGCAGAGAAATAATTTGTTTCTGATTTTTTTCTCTGAAAAGAAATTCTTCCATTTCAGGCATTAATAGAATCTTTGTCAACTTGACCTAGTCAAACCAGTCATAAATTAAATAGAAGCATGGGAAAAAACTTTCAGAGGAAAATAAGTGGAAGAAATAAAGTGGAATATTCCTGGAGTCGGTGACCTTCAACATATCTGTGTGTTAGATCCCATGCACACGCATTCTTCAGCCTCATAAGGATTCTCTGCTGTGAGAGTCAAGACTGCAGTACATTAAAGCACCAGCTGAGCAGAAGGTTATCCTACATAGTCTTAAAGCCTCATGTTCTTGTTAGAGAGAGAATGCATATGATTTAAGGCTGACAGATTTAACCCTATGTTGAACTTGTTTGTTAAATACATCTATTTGTTCCCAGCTTAGTGCAGTACATTTTACATGAAGTGCTGGCAGCTGAAAGTGCAGGACCTGCATTTGGCAGGTGTGTAGAAACCCAGCCCTTTTCTCATACTATTTGTACATGGCAGGCTTTCAAATAGAGAGTGAGAAGAGGCAGATGGCCAGAGTGGGTCACCCAGAGCTCACTGATGAAATCATTAATAATGGTAGACTCGATTCTCTCTCCTTTTTTTTTTTTTTTTTTTGTAGCCCTTGCCTTTGTAGCCAACTTAAAGTATGGCTGGGCAGAGAGAGACTTTCAGAGAGAATCCAAGAAGAAGCCAGTTCAATGAGAGGAAGAATTCACAGGGAGACTCACAGCATGAAATGTGGAAGCATGCAAACTTCAGGCCCTTCCACTAAGGAGTATGCAATGCAGAGATGGAATGGGGAGGCAGATGCAAGCATAAAGGTGCTATGGGAGGGCATGGGAAGCTGCTACCACATTGTTTCTTTCAGGGTTGAAATTGCTGTTGTTCTGTGAGGGGGTGAAAGCTTGTCTTTTAAGTCATCTATTGAATATGGTCAATCATATCTTGTCTATGCTACTGTAGGAGATGGGAGAGTTTAGTGTAAGATAAAGCTAAAAATCCTCAAATGAAATATAAAACATGGATTTTAAATTAAGAACAGAAGTATTTCCTGGCTTGATCTCAATTTCAAACTTGGTGAGATACAAGACAGCTTTAGTTTTGAGACTTGTGCAACTGATATTGAAATAGATTGCACTTTTCTGGCACAATAAGCTTGTTTTTTATGTAATATTGTTTAATTGTTGAGAAGCAGGAGAGGGAAGGAAATAAGCATTTAAGTTTTGTAAGCAAGGTGAGTGGGTTAATGCAGATACAGGGAGCTGTTCTGAAGGGGGTTGAGAAAAGGATATTTGATTCCATGCCAAAAAATTATCTACAGAACTCAGATTTCACATGAAATTCCCCTAACTACAGAATTGAACTGTCTTTAGGTCATGGCCCATGAGCTGTTCTCCAGCTTTAGTCTCAGATTCATTGGATAATACATGGTGACCAAACACCAGGGAGCAGCTGTATCCTGTTCTGTTGTGGAAGATACTTGCATGAAAGGACAGTGCTAATGAGCAAATGATATCCCAAATACAGAAGATACTTTGTATTGCACAAATGGTGAATAAAGAAGAAATTTTCCCACCAAAGACTTAATAACCAGCTGAAAACTTCTGTATCAAGATACTCAAACTCCAGATATATAGCAAGATATCCCAATTTTAATATGGAAGTACAGTTTCAATTTTAGGTCAAGTAAAAGAAGCCACACAGAAGCACAGAGGATGAGAAGATGGAATTACCAGCCACAGACAGATGCTAAATTTTTACTAACCAAAATCTGCATTGCATAGTACCTCCAGTAAAACCAAAGCACCACCACCAAAACACATAACAAATGTAGAAAGAGAAATCCACCTTGGGAGCTTGGAGGAAGAAGAGAAATGGCAGAACATAAATAACTCGCCACCCCCCAGTTCAAGTGTTTGGCATGCCTCAGAGGACTTGAGCAATGCAGTATATTGCTTATCTATTTGCAGAAGTAGAATCTCTGCTGGTGTTTGGTGAGAGTGTTTATACATGCATAGCATCAGCTCTTTCAGATGGCAATTACCTGGCCAAGTCATTAATCAGAAAACTTGCACATTGCTAAGGTAGCTCTTAATAAGGTGGGCTGAACTGTTAGACAATGTGCCAATGTTTATAACTCATTAGGACATCCAGGCCCTGTGGGCCTGCTTTAGCAATAGATGTACATCAAAGACTGCTGTAACGTGTTCATACAGCTCATTAGTTTAAGAAGGTGCATTAACTTAAATCAAGCAGTTGTTAGTTTTTCTTTAAATACAGTATGAGTTTTAAAATACAAAAAGTATTGACGGGTCACTCAAGTGATTTGAGGAGGATTAAAAGATGAAGGTGCTCATTCCTATTAACTGTATTATGTTCCCTGAAAAAAATTCAACACTCTTGTCTAGCCTCTGATAAATACCATCTAAGGTCCAGTGAAATACTGGAGTGAGTAGAATCTGGTTCTTCTTGTACAGCAATTACCTCTGAGAGTTCAGGCTGATGTTGCAATGTCTTGTCTGTCTTGTTTTGTATCATATAGTATGTGTTTGTCCTGTGTTTAGTCATATTTATGACTAGTTTGTTCATGTCTCTGTATCAGTGTTATGGATGCCCAATCCATTAATGGTAGATGAATAAGGAAAATACACAAGATTTGAATAATGTATAATACTTAAATATATTAATACTGTCATGTTCCAATAAATAATTTAAATTAATGGATTATAATATCAAGTGGTAAATGTTGACTGAGTTTACCTAACAGATGGATCTGTTCAATCCAATCACTGTATATTTCAAGCCTCCAGAACTGTGTCTGAGTACACAGATTAAAATAAAGTTTGCTATTTCAGACTTTACAAAGGCCCTACAATTGGACACAACTTTAGTTCTCTCTTAAGATGCTTTTTCCTTCTGCTTTAACTGCTTTGTAAGCCTGTTGACTTCCCTTCTAATATCAGTACTCGCATTTCTTTAGAGACCCTCCCTTTAGTTCTTGCCATTCTGCTCTTGACTATTCTTCTTACGTGTTCTATCCATGAGATAAATTTAATGCTGTTGACTTGTACATCTAGCTTTCCATCTTACTGAAGCAAAGTTTAGTCGCTTGATGGAGTGACAGAAATTCAGAAGGGCAGCTCTTCCCAGAAAGTATTTAGACAGTCCATTCACGTAGCATGACAATTTTGTTTGGTATTTGAGACTCTATATAGTGCAGTAGTGAGAAAGAAACAGATCTTTACTGATGGGATGGACAAGAAGAACTGAATTTTCTGGGAGTTGCTACAAGATAAAGTGACAATCTGGAGGTTGAGAGAGTTTGAGAGAAGTGACCTCAAGGTTTCAGAAGGAGGCAAAAGCATAGAGGTGGTAGATGCAATAGGACTCAATCAAGGAGGAGAGAGCTTGAAAAGAAGTGCTGTGGCCATATTAATCCTGAGCCAGCAGATAAATTCAGGATGATTGCATGTGGGGCCTTATGTGCTGATTCAGATAATTAGAAATTGCAGTGGGTATCTGGAATGCAAGCTGCACACCCAACACAATCTGCAGGGAACATCATGGATCCTGCCATGGCAGGGAGAGATTAGGTACACTTCCTATGCCTGACAGCCAAATGCCAGGGATTGATGCGGGGTGGCCGAAGGGCTGAGCTCACATAAGCCCCGTTGTATTGGCCTGTTGCCAGGTGTAAAGCTCCTGAGCAGCATGTGTGTACTGAGTGACTGAGCCAGGGAGTTCATCTCTCCTAGTTGTTATGGCACTGGGGGGAATGTGCTCTGCTCCCCAGGCCCTGGGATGGCCTAAGAGCACATGATGCCCCTCAGTTGCTGGCAGACCAGATAAATTACAAACTGTAGCCTGGACCTTGTAGCTCTTCCCTTCCCAGTTTTGGAATAGTCAGATGTCTCCCAACAGCAGAAGGGAAAGCAGGAGCAATTAATACAGTGGGGTTGGGGAGGTAAGAAAGAATGAAGTGATAGGAAAAAGGGTGATGGTGTGGCCCAGGGTTGCTAAATTCCCATTTTTACTGTTAGATGACCTATTCTGAAAGGAATGACTGGGTCATTAATGTAAAATTATATTGCTAATTAGGTTGCCAGTTTTGTTTGACTGCTTAATGTGGATGCGAAGGTTGTAGAAATACTGGTAGAAGCATGGAGGGAAAAGTACATCTAGTCAGTCTAACAATACAAGTCAGGTCAAGAAGTAAGTGTTAGGGAAGGTCTGTCTGGGCACTTCTAGAGAAGGTTGGAAGAGGTGAGGTGGAAGGATGTACCTGAACAGTGCTTGTAGAAAATGGAGAAACCTGAGAGGGTAGTTGTGCAAAAGGCAGATTTAGGAGCAAGTTGCTGAGTGGGCAGTGAGCTGAAATGCTAAAGTCTGCAGACACAGCAAGGATGAGGTAGATTATAGGCCTTGGGCATTGAGCAAAGAAAATGTAGGAACATCTTAGTGATAATTTTGTCCTGGAGTCAGTCCAGAAATTACTCAGATCCAAGAGTCAGTACGTGGAAGTTGATAGTCTTTGGCTTGCACTGATTTCTGACCCTAGACTATTCTGGCCACCACTTGGGCCCTCAGTTTGGTATTGTGTTTGACCTATCTTGCTTCTACTTACCTTATATTCAACCAAAAGTCAAAACCTATTGCCCTGTCACCTGCTAGTTGTTCTCTTGCTTTATGCAACTCCTTGAAACAAAGATACTCTCAAGACTTGGGTTTGTGCAATGCAGGTTTATGGTGCTGTAAGTGTTATCATCTTTTTAAATTTGCCATAACTAACATTTTTATGGAAAAATCAAAATGACATTAGGTAGCGAGGCATGAATTTTATTTTTTAAGTGCTTTTACCCAATAGTAGCATGTTCTTGTCACATTCCTCTCTTAAAGGAAACCATCACTTCTACTTTATGCAAAGTGACTTATATAAATGTATTGAATTAAAGTTGCATTTTATTTTATATAGTAATATATTAATATAGTCCCCTAAAGTTATTCCTGTTTTTCCTGGTTTCCTGTGACATATCACCTCACAGGTTAATCAAATCAGCTTTGCTCACTCCTGGTGCTAATGGCATAAGTTGATGTGTACCCAAGCCCTTATTCAGTAAACTTTTTTATAGCAAACTACTCTTGTCGGATATGTCATCTATGTCAGGCTTGTGGGTGGGTTTAAAGGTATGTCATATCTTTGGAAGTTGTTTCAGCCCTTGGACTGCGGTAGCTGCTGCGACAAGTAGCTCACCATGTGTCTGGGGGTGCAGCAGGTCCATATGAAGTAATATGGATGCCCTGCTACATTCTGGCCCTGCTTTCCTTCTGCAGCAGCCTCAAAGGGTAGCTCTGCTGCATCTGGGGAGCAGGGACTGCAGGACTTTTTTCCTGGTGCTGAAACAGCCTCTCTCATTTTAGCCACTGGTGAATTTATTTCTCCTGGAATGTGTTTGGTCTGTGTGGCTGTGTCTTTGAGTTAATAATGTTCTAAAGATCCACCGAACGGTTTTATATAAGTTATGCAATTCACAGCCTTATCATATCTGCAATCTGCATGTTCTAATTATTCCCTTCTATTTTACTGCTAGACTAAGACTTTGTGCATGTGATGATATAGTACCACATTGTCTCTTCTCCATACTGTAGAAAAGAAGGTGTACTTTAAAATTCTAGCATAATTCTTCAGAGGGACAAAGTAGATTGTTTTAATGGGTTCTGACTGGTACTATGTAAACATATTAAAGTGAGGCAGGGAGTGCTGTTGTGTATAGTTCAGTCTGCCAGTCCTTAGAGGATTCTCACCGAACAAAAAAAAAACCCAAAACAACCAACTAAGCAAAAAAACCCCCACCACATTCCTGCCATATTACAAAATGTCTTTTTGGAGTTCAGGCTTGTGTTTGGGAAGGGGAGGAAGCTGTTTGTCAAGGTCTTCCTCTTTGTATTCTCTGGTAGATTTTAAGGTGTCCATGCTCATTTTTGCCTTCAGACTGTTCTAGTTAAAATAACTCAAAACATCCTTAGGGACTTTGTGTCTCTGCAGTCAATGTGAAGAATAAACAAATATAAGTTTAATTTTAACTTACACTAAATTTATTAGTACATAGTACTGGTAAACATAATGGTTACTTTTACTTTCACTTCTTAGAGCCTTTGTATCACAGAGTGAATGTAACTTAAGGTAAATGGCTATGAAACATAAGAGTTTGGTCTTGCTTTTGGATAATAGATAATTCAATCACTCACTTGGAAACAAATATTTTGCAATGGAAGTAAAAAACCAGAATAGGAAGCTGATGAGCTATATTATCTTGAATAACAATAATGGATATCTGTCAGGGCAAAACCCTCCTCTGATCACGTAGCTGTGCTTGGCTTCAGTCGTCTTTGTGTCATACTGATTACTGGTATTAAAATTCCCTTGTATGCATAGTGGGAGAACAGAATATTAATAGAGAAAATCCACCTGAAAGCCCTAAAAGAACAGTTTATATTTTCTGAAGCAGAATTTATTGGCAGGACCGAAGCTATTGAACCAGTGAAGATGACACATGCACTTTAAGTAAAAGAAAAAAAAAAAAAGGAAATACCTGATTTAGAGAAAGATGGATGATGATAGCACTCATATATTCTATACTGCTCAGTTGAAAACACTCATTGTATGGAGTTTTAAATTTTAGCTTTTCCAAGTAATAACTTATCATTGTGTCAATGAGATGTGATAACTGAAGATCATGAAGATTAAATTAGAGTTGGTTTTATAACTTTTTTTTTGTTTAATTTATGCATTTGTTTTGCTTCATTTTTTTCATAGTTCTGTATATTTTGGTTGAAATGTTTTATAATGTCTAACAATAAAGTTTTGGGAGAGTGATAGTACTGCTGCTGTTTTGATTATTGTACCTTTGAATATTTTTATCATTCCCTTTTAGCAGGATGTGAATATTTCTACTAATCATTGTTTCCAGACATGCTGAAAAGTTTTGTACTGGTGGTTTTGAAGGGGTTTGTTAATGTTCTTTCACAAAAATAATTTTAAGATATAGAGTTTAAAAGTGACTGGTAAGAGTATTTAGAAATGGTCTTTCTTGCATATCAATGTAACATAATGACTGCCAGGAAAAATCACTGTATTCTGAGCTTTCCTTGATTTCAGTTTGGGTGTTCTATAACATGAATTCACTTTAGTAAAAGTCCACTAAATTTTTTGCTAACAAATACTTTATACTTTTTTCCTTAAAATTGTATCAATGAAGCCCATAGCCAATCAATAACTTGACAAAATAAAGCTGTCTCACTTAATGTGAAGTTTTATAGAAAATACCTATTTTTTATTATGCATAGGTATTTTTATAGTTTTCTTGTGATTAAAAAAAGCTATAGGCATAGATCCAGGGTTTTTTCACTGTTGGCATATTGCCTGACAATGTGAAGGAATGTGCAGGATACACACTCTCCTAGTGCTGTAATGGCAGTTAGAAAATCTTTCTTTCCTTATCTAACATAGCTTAATGGGGTGCACTTTTTTATGTATACAGTAATAGAGACTTTATTAAAAGCAGTGCATAGCAGACCCTGGCATTCCATTTGTGATGTGGGCCATCCATTTACTAGGTTGGTTTACTTCTGATTCTGCTTTAATGAATTGCCTCAGATAATGCACTGTCTGGTAAAGCAGAAGTTTTTGGGTGGGCTCTGCCTAGTTAGAGAGAGTTGGCATGGAGCAGGGAGAGGGGTTTAGCTAATGATGTTGCCGCACCTTAGTTGAGAGACACGTTCCCATGGACTTAATAGGGGGGAAAATAGGGCTTTTGACTTTCATGTCATCTGATCTGAAATGGCTTGTTCAAGAAATTTAATTGGAAAAAATTACTGACCTGATGCCATTTAACACAGAGCAAAAAGAGTATTCATAGCTGTCAGCTTTCACTGCTGTTGCTTTAGGACAAGACTTGCATAAGCACAGAACACTAAGACATTTGTCTTCTCCCAGTTCCTACCTGCTCACAGACATGATGCAGAATCCCTTTTCTCCCTCAAACTGATCTTTCAGTGCACTTCTGATGATTCTGCTTAGAAATATTTTTAACACTGCTTTCTGCTTCTGAAGTAGACTGTAACTGCAGATATAGGAAGCACCTTGTCTTCTGTGCTTGTAAAGTGGTGTGTGTCCACAGCTGCCTATGAGTAATAACCTGAACTGCCTCCCAGGGAAGCAGTAACAACTGAAGTTGTTATTTAGCTGTTGTTTTGTTCTGCTCTTTTTATTAGCCCCTATTTTAGTAGGTGTAGTCAGCATGGGTTGAGAGAGAATAACAAGTGACTTTTCCTTTGGTCGGAGGAGAAAATTCAGTTTGTTTGCACTAGATGCTGTTGTCTCCTAAATGCGGTCAACTGAAAGGAACTGACTCTGCCAGTCAACAGATCTCTTAGACTATTGCTGATAACAGTATGAACCTCACACAGCAAATCTTGCTTAAAGCAAAGGCTTCAGAAGAATGAAAAGTTTCGCTTTAGGAGCTTTGGGCCAGCAGCAAAGGACTGGTTAGGAAATCTGGGCTATACCCAGTTTCTCTGGTCATACCTGCTTGTGCTGGTAGCAGCGAAAGATTCAATACAAAAGCTCTTGTTATATGGCTCTATGACCAGTGGAAATCCCAGAATATAAGGAAGGTTGTCTTCTCTTCCATATAGAACAGTATTAAGATGCAGTGCTTCTAGTGCAGCTAACTTTGTTTTAATTTTAATGAACATTTGTATATAACTTCTTTCCATTCCCTAGGTACAAAATGAAAATGCACTTTTTTTAAGAAGTCTGGTATGCCATGAAATAACTGAATAAGTAAGACCTTCAAGAAACTAGCAAATATACAACATACTTTTAGGTGTAGTTAAAATTGACTAGAGCAAATGCCTTTGAATCAAAAATGGAGTTTTCCCTAGTTTGCTTTGTTACTTGACAAGTTTCAAGTCTCTTTCCAGAAAAATAGAAATTCTTTATGCTATATTAGTATACATATATCATCTTTATATAAATGACCTTAATTGTATGGGATGATAGCTAATCCATGATTAAAGCAGTTTGTGACTACATATAGGTATTCAATTGCTGCTGCACAATAAAATTAAACATGTTTTCTTCCTGTGGTATCTAGGTCTTTTTCCTCCTCTTCCCAACCCCATTTGACTAAATGTCTTTGGTTTATATTTCCTCATAGATTGAAAGGCTAAGGAAGAAAGTAAAAGAAAAGGAATTATTTATAATACAGCTTTTAGAAAAAATATCTTTCTTAGAATGTGAGGTAAGGCATTACCTTTTAAGTTTATATTATAGTGATTATTTTATGAAAACAAATAAAATTTGAACCAATGTCACCTGATGTTATCTGGATGCATATTTGCTATATGTGTTCTTCAGTGTGGAAATCAAACTTATGACATCAGTCACATGAGGAATGTATGTAATACACAGTCTCAATATTCATGCTAAGTTTCTTAACATACAATTTTATAACAGTATTATAATTAATTAAAACTGAAGCTTTTGAATAAAACTGTTGGTTTAATTTATATTTTTTTCCCCGAAGTAAGGATTCCTTTATTTTCTCAAGAAGTACCTTTATATTATTTCCTGTGAGGAGAAGCCAACGTGCAATTTTATTTTCTTGTTTAGTTAATATAATTTAAATAAGATAAATTTGTGATGAAAATTACTGTTTTCCAGAATAAAGAATTACAAGATAAATTGGACTACTTAATGGAAAACCAACCAAAGACCAGTATAGAAACCAGAGATGCTGGTGTAGGATGTGATCTTCCAAACAGGTATTTACTTTTTCTGCTTCTTCATTGGAAACTTCTTCATACTGTCCCTTATTGGTGCTGTATTAGTAAACAATGGTGCTAATAAACCGTTAGTGTGGATTGTGGAGTTTTGCGAAATTTTTCTAAGTTTAAAAAAAGCACATCTACTAGGTATAGTGTACTTCAATGACTTATGGAGTAGGATTTTTTTTTTTTAAAGATGCGAACATATTGCAAACCCTTGGGGAGTACTTATTACAGTAACGTGATTTAAGCAGGGAGTAAAGCTACAAGTCAAGAGATCCAAGTTTGTGAAATACAGGAAGTATTGATGAAATATATCTGCTGGCAGTGCAGCAGAAGACAATGGACAGCTCTACCCTGAGGCTAGTTAATGCTGTCCTCATGCATGCTTTATTCTTTATGTTCTGGGAGATGCATCCAGGATCATTTTAAAGGGCAGGTAACACCAACAGTAACAGTTTAGGGCTGCAACAATTTCTGGAGATATCCTAGCCCTAGGTGGAAGATTGCCAAGTAAACAGTGCAGTAACATTAGCACTTCTGCACCGGAACAGTTGTCTCTGATCTGTGGTAGCCAGCGGCTCTGTAGCCTGGCTTTGTAAAGATCCAGGTATTGTGCCTCCCCTTCTCCTCCCCTTTCTCTGCCCTGAACACTGCAACAGGGTTGCACTGAGCCCTGGGAGCAAGGCTGTGGACTTGCAGTTGAATCTTCCTCCCAGCAAGTTACCACAGGGAAGGGCAAAAGAGAAACCACAGTAGTAAGGTAAGGAGGACCACTGCAATTACTTTTACTTACCAACAAGCTAACTTATTAATCTTAAATGCCCTGCAAATTGAAACAGTTAGTTTGAGGACTATAAATTAGCATATGAAATCAGCAAGCTGTAATACAAACTAAAATTTCCTTCCCAATTTAAGAATACACTTATTTCAGTGTTGAGCCTAGAGCATATTTTGATGGCATGAGTTTTTAAACCTCAAACCCAGTGTTTTTCACTCTGGGTGCCAACAGAAAGCTATCTTTGTTGTCCTCTCTGGGGCCTCTCTGTATGTAACAACAGCCCCTATTTATCTGATATTTTTCCTATTTTTGAGATTTATCTCTCTGCAGAAATTTACATCTATGTCTTTATGGAATAACTCTTCACAATTAATAGTGTTCTTAAATGTAATATTGCTGTCTTTATTGTTGCAGGATCCTTAGTCCTAGTAGCTGTACTGCTGGACATTCCAATATGAGCTCCAGCAGAAGCCTGCATGTAAACTTGTCAGTATCTGCCATGGTTTTTATCAAATATTCTATGTGGCATTATAGAAAAGAAATATGGAACATATCAAATACACTAAAAAGTTCAAATAACAGGCACAAGTTCTTTGCAGTGGCATTTCCAGCCCAGCTGTCTGATACTCGGACATTAACTCTATAAGCTTTTTCCTGTCTTCTTAACAGTACAAGTACTGAGAACAGAAGATCTCCTGAAAGCGCAAGGCTGGTGAGGACATACACCCCATTCAAGAGAGTGTTGGAATTCAGCACAAAAACCAGTACATCTTGAGCATTCAAGTCAACGCGCTTTCTAAATATGAGCAAATTTTGTACACCTTTGCAGCTTGATTAGATAAATTTTTATCAAGTCATAGAGAAGAACAGCAGCATGGAGTCTTGCTAAATTTATCCTGAAAGCAGCTTTTCAGTAACTTCGTATCTGAAGTTACTACTGACATTAACTGTGAGGGGGATACGGAAGAAGTGGGATGAGTGAAACAGCAGTCAGTATTGCTTCTTTAGAAGCTGTCTAGTGCAATGTCTCATTTCAAATGCCTGTAAGGAGTTGTGCAGGTATTTTTCTTCAGTTGTGTTGTAATTCTGTTTGTGTAATTAAGCTGTTAGTATATTTTATTTTCAATACTACTAGAAGCAGTATCTGAAACTATGCTGGCAGAGGGCATTAGTCTGAAAACTCCCCCTTTGTCCATGTACAAAGTCTGAGGGCTGTTCATGCCTCTCATAGAGACCTGTATAGCTGAGGGCTCTGTTCACCTGGAAAAAGTTCACTTGCAACCAGCACACTCTTGCTGGGAGGGAGAGATGCAACTGGGCTGTTTCAAACAATTCCCTCAACACATGCAGATGAATGTCGTGTTTGTTGCTCAAAACAGTATGCAATAGAGCAGATTATAATGGATTTTGCTTTGTTGGACTGAGGCACTGGTTTACACTTCCTCAGTCATGGGATAGAGTGACTATTGGTGATACATTCAATAGTAATTGTGTAGGAAAATCCCTGTCACTTGTTTTTATCTACTTTTCCATTAGAGGAAAGAATTCTCATTAAACAGAATTTTGCCTACAGCAACGTGCCCCAGTCCCTGCAATTTCTACAACAATAGCAATCCTGAATTAAGATCTTGATTTTTGAGTGCTTTTAATTTTTTTCCCCAAAGCACTTAAAATCTTATCCTTGACTTCAAAGTACCATCAGGAAGGACTGCATCTAGTACTGAACTTATTTAAATATATATAGGGTATTTTTTTACATCTTGTTTTGATCTCCCAGTCTTAGTGAACTAAAATGAATTGTGAATATTTTCTTGTAGTTCTATTAACATTAATGAAGGGCATTTTTTTTTAATTACAGTAACTGCTATAGAAAACAAACAACTTACCTTTTGTATGATTAATATTGTTCTTGCATTGAACGTCAATCCCAGGAGGTTCTTGCCTTGCCACAGGGCTTCGCAAAGTGATTGTTTTTATCTCCAGTCTAATGCAAGTTCTTAAATTCAGTACTATCCGTTCAAATTAAGTATACTCAGTAGGGTTTTATTTAAAATAATAATATTGACCTCATATACCAAATCTTATTCCTGCATTATTTCATGGGTTTCTGAATTTTGTTAGAGAACTTTGTTTATTCTGTAGCTGTGCTGTTTAACTACTAAATAAAGAAGCCTGTTTTGATGTGGTACAGGTATCCTGCAGGAACATTAATTGCTTGATATAATCAAAGCATACAAAACAAAATGAGAAGATCAAACTTCTCCAGGTTTTCTGCTCAGATCATTCTCTGTTTGCACATAAGCTATTTTTTTCTTCATGATCTGTTCAATTCCTGAGAACTTAAAATGGTTATTCTTTCTAAAAAGTCAAACACCATATTAAGGATTGTATTATGCACAAAATTCAAGAATAATTGCAATCAAAGCCATTAACAAAAAGGTGAAGTACCTGTAATCCTCACTGGTATAGAAGTCACAAACATTAACAGCTGCCCAATGTTTCTTTTAAAAAGAATAATTAAAAACTACATCATTAGTTTTAATAGCTTGAAAAGCAAACTCTGTTTACTTTGCATGTGATGAGGGAGTGCAAAAGATCTCATAGATATCACATTAGTAAACAGGTATAATACCACACCTTTGCTTAGATAAGCTTCTCCCAGAGAAGAGGTGCAAAGCCTCTAGAGTGGGAAAGGGCTTGAAGAGAAGTTCCCTGAGAATAAAGTCTGTGTTCTATAAAAACAGTCCTCAGACAGAGCACACTCTCATTATGCAAAACAAAGGAAACGCCTTGTACCTGAATACGAAGCACGTGGAAACAGCTGACACATGAAGAGGCTGTCGTCTTAACCCTGCATAGGGTAGTTTTGACTGAATGAAGTTTTGATGCTTGAGTGAATTTGGGAGACTGAGTTTGCTGAACAAAGTTCCCAAATAACAGTTAATTTGATCAATAACTAAATGAATTATAGTTATGAGCAACTAAGATAATGAAGTGAAACTAAATGAGAAAACATTTAAATTGGAAGTGTATGGTCATGATCCCGAAACATAATGGGTAATGACGCAACTCAAATTTCAGGGGTAAGCTTTGTACTTGTGTAAGCATATCTCCCTCTAGTGGCTGATAGCAGCAGATACTTGGACAGTATCTGTTTTGAAGAGAAGAGCTTTCGTTCATTACATAATGCCTTTTAGCAGTTTTTGTGCCCAAATAGCCCTTTTATATTTCAGAATTTAATTCTGAACCATGGTTTGTGAAAGTTACTTAAGATGAATGGGTGAAGGCGGTATTTATAGATAAAAGGAAATGTTGCGTAAAAGACATTAAGTTTAAATGAGTAAAAATACTTTATCCCTCTCTGTTTGGCCAGAATTGAGAAAACAGAATCTGATAACTGTGAGGTGCTCAGTGAATGGTGGGAGAGGGCAGGATGAAGTATCAAAATGCTGTTTTGACACGGACTTCAAAAGGAAGTTAATTCTGTTTTTAATACACTCCTGGGGATCTCCTCTGAAAATATTGCAAGCTGTTCTAACTCTGAGACTTGCAAAATTATGATCACCTGCTCAAGACTTCCAAGACTGCAGCAAGGTGTTGATTTTTTTCTTGTAAAAGTTTTCTGTGTAAATTCTGTCTTGACTATTTGATGCAATATTTTTTTTTCTAAGCCAAATAAGGATTGAAGTCTATGCTATATTGTAAGATCATTTTGACAGACAATGAGCTGGATGACCATCATTTGATTGGACTACTGGTCTAAGTTTGGTAACTGTGAAGAACAGGAGAGGAACAGTATTTATATAATAGTGTTACATGAAAAAGTAGAGCTTTCTAATCAAATCAGCAGCAATGTAAAGTAGCATAGATAGTTACAAATCTGACTGAAAAGATTGTACCAATTCAGTATAAATTTTGCAAGTTGAGATTTGGTTAATTAGTACTATAACATTAGAAACTAGTAAAATTTCTGTAAACATCAATAAAAGCCATATAGATAGGTCCCAGAAAGTGCATTAAATACAAGTCAATTGTATGACTGCATTTGTACCATGATAAGTATTCTTCTCTGATTTATTCCAGATACTCTGGAAAGTATTTTGGGATACAGTTTTCATATATGCTGTATAAATAATGCCGTTACATTGTATGCTTTTAATACTCCTGTATGTAGGACTTGAAAAGGATAAATTGCAATAAATATTGTATTTAAACTTCCTATTCTGTTGTGTCAACATTCATTTAGAAACAAACTTACCTTTAAACCTTGCAAACTCTTACTCTACACTCAGCATTTTGTTCAAAACATGTATGAATGCAAAAGTGGTTCCTCTGGAGCTTTGATGTTCCTGTCAGTGTTTCCTTTGGCAACAGGCTCTTGAGAACAGGAAGACACTCCCTTGCTAAAGACTAAAGACTGTTCTCAAATCCAAGTAACAAAAGTAGATCAACTCTTCTATGAAATAAAGAACTATTGAATTGCACAGGATAAACAAGAACTGGGCAGCGCAGCTCTTGCAAAAAAACCCAACAACTTCAGATCCCTCAGATAACATCTGAATACATCTGGGATGATGCTCTCCAGTCTTCAGCATGATGAGATTGGGATGACCGTGGCCCATCTTTTTTTTCAGTTTATATCCACTCACCAATAATACCGATTTATTTTTATGCCTGTCCCAATGAAACAATCTACATGTCAACTAAATCAGAGGTCATGCAAACATGACAATCATAATGTTACTGGTTTGCAATGCTCAGTGGAAGAATGTGAAGTTTTTTACTTGAGTAATGCTTCCCTGTGTACGTGTATTCAGTACAGATTGCAAAAGGACCTCATAAAATCTCGTTGAGATCAGCAATGCTCAGTGCTGAGCCTACAACATGGGATTCTGGGAGTTGGATGCTAATGCTTTTTGGAGAAGCTTTAAATCCTTGGTTTGACCTCTGAAGACTTTCAGAGATGGACAGATGAGCAAATAGGTAAGGACTAAGTTGTCTCCACATTGTTAAGCCTGTAATTCTCTACAGGAAATTCCCACTCCACTGAATGGATACGTACATGCTGAGAGTTTCATTCCACTTACATTTTATTTCAGTCCCATTCAGCACATATAAAAGAAGAAATGTGCTTAAGAGACCTGATGAGTTAAGGCCCTTCCAGCCCTACCTCAAGCACAAGAATGTGGAAGAAACACAAGAAAACAAGGTGATAGCAGCCATTTACAACTTAAGGTATGTGAAGACTTTCAAAAGAAAAAGGGACATGGTGGATTAAAGAGAAAATACATAGAAGTGAACATCTATGAGGTTACAATATTCTGTAAAGGTGTGTGTGGTGTGTAGGCATATTACAATAATCTGATGGTTGCTTCCTGTATGTAAAGCAGTGTGTTCATAGGTATAAGCATATATAGGATTCCTTTTGAAGTGTTTGGGACTTTTTTAGAGAAACAAGCTTAAGGGAAGAGTTATTTTCTTTAAGGAAATTAAAATGAATTATTACAAAGGTGCATCATGCTGATTAAAAAAGTTTGTGTTTTTTTTTTTAATGAAATAGATTCTTTTTAATTCCAAATGTTCATAACACTTTTTCTGTTATTTTGGGGTGGTTTATTTTGTATATGTGGCTTAATATCTCTCCTCCTGCCCCTCAATATTTCCACCAGGAGCACAGAAACTGTAAAAGTAGGTGTGTGTGTGTCCCAAAAAACCCCTACTTTCTAAAGTCTCTTTTACTCCTTTTCCTAGTGAAGAGTGAAATTTATGTATTTATAAAGCTGAAGAAATGAGAAAAGGACAATGGTAATGATACCTTTAACAGAAAAGAAGCAAGAGTGTTAGTTTTACTTTTAGTACCACTTTGGGCAGACTCAGGTACTTCTGACAGTTTTTCCACCTGAAAAAATTCAGCCAGTTGTACTTCATGGGTATCTCCCACAAAATGTCATATGACTAGAATACATCAGCTTAGTTGTATGTGGCATTGATAAAACAGAAATACTAAAAATTCAGACACAAATGTTGCAGTGTTCCTTGTAACTGGTGTAATCTATTAGAAAAAATCTAAGCTAGAATAAGTTACTTAGCTATTTGAATACCTTTCTTTTTAGCTATGCTGTATACGAAGATGAATACTCCTGTGTCACACCTTGCTTTGCATTGGTTTTTTTTTCATGTGGTTTATTTTTTTGTTAGTATACCTGATTTTCTTCTTCATTGTCATTCTAACAATTTAATTTTCTTGTAGAAATAATACTAAATTGCATAGTAATTCCAGCCATGCTATTGCAGAATTAATTATATTTACCTCTAGATAGCTAGTGACAGAAAACAGACTGACTGAAAATTGTATCTAATAATAGTTCTTGAGATAATGTCCTAAGTGAGAAACATAGGAAAGCACATTATGTAAGAAACAATAAAAAAACCTAGTTTTGTTATATACTTAGCGCACATGAATGCTGACCAAAATATTCAAGAAAGTGACACAAAATAAAGCCTCTAATAAAAAAGGCTAAGCATGCTCTGAGGAAAATAATGAAAATATTGCAGTGCACTGCAAATAATGAGAGTGTATCAGTCTCCCAAGAGAAGCAAGAGCAAAGACCTAAGACTAAACTTGCAGCAGGCATTGCTGGATGGTGATTATTCACGTTCGGAGTGTGGCTAGTGAGGATTTTCCTACATACTTGTATTTCGCTCCAAGGCAAGCAATGCCTAAGTATATAATTTTCCTCAGTCCTACAAGTGCTCCATATTTCTGCTCCTTGACTGAGAAACTTAAATCTATTTTTCCTTCTTCACATTTGTATCTAAATTGACACTATCTAGATTGCATTGTATCTAGGCGCTGCCCATCTCTCCATAAACAAGAACATATTTGTTCTGTCTCCTTCCAAATTTCAGCTATTTGTTCATCATTCTGGAACTGTGTGTTACCTACAAACAGAGCATGGTATTGTAAAACTAACCACTCCCAAACTGCAAAGATGAACAATAAGCCTTCCCAATGACCTTGGACAAATACAGACTGGTGACTTCCAAGTAGGGCCACTGAATGAGCTGTCGTGATTCCCAGCAGTCACATTACTTGGACCTTATTATCTTCATTTTTTGCTCTGTTTTCTTGTGTTTATGCAGTTTAGCACGAGCTGAAACCTGCTGTGAATACCGGCATTACTTTTCTTTACGTGTAATAACAGCAGTTGAACTGAGATGAACCATCACCATTGCAGAGTTTAACCCCAGCCACACCCACCCACCCACCCACAGGTGCTCACTCACCCACCACGGTGGGACAGGGGAGAGAATCAGAAAGGTAAAAGAGAGAAAACTTGTGGGTTGAGATAAAGACAGTTTAATAGGTAAAGCAAAAGCTGTGCAAGCAAGCAGAGCAAAACAAGGAATTCATCTACCACTTCCCATCGGCAGCCAGGTGTTCAGCCATCTCCATGAAGCAGGGCTCCACCGTGCATAATGGTTACTTGGGAAGACAAAACATCCCCCCTTCATTCCTCTTCCCCCAGCTTTATATGCTGAGCATGACATCATATGGTGTGGGATATCCCTTTGGTCAGCTGGGGTCAGCTGTCCTGCCTGCGTTCCCCCGCCGACTCCTTGTGCACCCCCAGCCTGCTTGCTGGTGGGGTGAGGAGCAGAAAAGGCCTTGACTCTGTGGAAGCAGTAACTAAAACATCCCTGTGTTATCAACACTGTCTCCAGCACAAATCCAAAACACAGCCCCATAGGCTACTAGGAAGAAAATCCCCAGCACAATCATGTAAGTGCAGAGCTGTGGTCTGATGAGGTTGTTCCTTCTAGACTCTCACTTCCATGCAGGCAGAATCAGTGCTCTATTTCCATGCCCAGCCTTCCCACTTTCTCCAATCTGTACAGGAGAAATAGGCTAAAAAGCAAGATAAAGTATTCCTTCTTGCAGAATTCAGAAATGTTATATAGATAGCAAAACTTAAGCATGCATTACAGAGGCAGCAATTCAGAGAACTTGTGTCCTGTAACAGTGGGTGATCTCCTGGTGAGAAAAACTCACAGTGATTTCCCTCAACTCTTAGGGAAAACTCCCTGAGGGATTTTCCACAGGAGATGATCCAGGTTGCGCATGACAGACAGTGAAGTGGTCTCTTCAAGTAGTTGCTTAACTTGGCTTTTCGCACCTGATTGTGGTATTTTTTTCCATGGGTAGCTGCCTACTTGATTAATCTCATTTCCCCTGGCCCTCAGCCTTTCCATTCACCTTCCAGCTGAGCAAACAAAGGGTGGGCAGCCATTTTCAAATGCTTCCTCCTCCAGTCCCTCTGGATTTGGCCCTCCGTTCATCCTGTTCAAAGAACAACTGTTTTAACAATCTCTGAGAAATGTGCCTCTTTACTATTACTTGGATCAAGAAACCTCCACTGGGATCAACTTAAAAAGGCTGACACCTGCCACCTGGGAACTACCATTCAGCTAATGACCTTATTACTACTAGATGGAGTGGACTCACTAAAGCTCGTGGCACTTATATCAGTTAGGAAAGACTGCAGTAAGCAGGCCAACGTTATATGACAGAGTTTCTATATTCAGTCTCTGTGTCACAAACACATTAAAAATAAATGTAATGTAAAGAAAACTTCAACACATCTCTGAAAATTAAACCTCGAGTCCTAAATAGGAATTGATACTCTGCTAAAAGGTACTGAAACACGTGGAAATGGCATGGCTTTTGGCAATGAAAACACGAAATCATTAATGCAAGACTTGTTTAAGCTTCTGCAGCTTTTCAAGCATACTAACAGTGCGGGGTTCAGCAAGAGCAGTCTGCCTCTGCTCTGCACAACTCACACCCAGGCTCCTGTCCAGCATGTCTGTCCAACACGAAGTCTGCTCCTGTCGGGAGGAGGCTGTAACCGGGCGGGACGCTGCAGGGGCCGCCGCCTGCTCCCCCCTCCCTGCGCCACAACCGCTGGGGCCGCCAGAGAACTACTACTGCCTGGTGTTACTTTGGGCGTATGTGAATGTATCAAAGCGCGTCCCCAGCGCTCGGGGTGCGCCCCCCGCCGGCCTCTGCACCCCGGGCCCTTCCCGTGGTGGTTCCTCCCGTGCTCCGTTGCCCTCCCGGGGAGGGGCCGCCCGCCTGCCTCACGTAGTAGCCGTGTCGGCTTCGCGTTCCGACTAAGGTGGGCCCTGCCGCTTTGCCGTCGCTTCCGGTAAGATGGCGGCCTCCGGACGGCTACGGAAGCGGGGCCGGCGGCGCTGTGCCCGAGCGGCTACCCCGCTGACGGGCGGCGCGGGGTGGTATGGCGGCGGCGGGTGGCGGGGGCGGCCTGCGGGGCCGGAGCCTCCCCGAGCTGCGGGAGATGCTGAGGCGGCAGGAGCGACTGCTGGCGGACCGGTGAGGAGAGAGCGCGGCGCCCAGGAGCGGTACGGGCCTCCCGCCGGCGTCACCCGTCCCCGCCCAGGCGGCAGCGACCGAGTCTCGTCCTCTCGCTTAACCCCCTTGGGGCTGGTGAAGCTGCCTGTGACCTCGTAGGGGTTCCCAGCTTTGGTGCAGCGGCGGCGCCCCCCGGAGGTGCTGGGCTGTTGTCCCGTAGCGCTCCGCCTCGGCCCCATCCCTTCCTGCCGGGGCTGTCACCGTCACAGCCGGGGATCTCGGTCAAATCGCACACGTCTGCGCGATCATGCAGCCTGCGGGCGTTCACGGAAATCACCGTGGTTGTTCCTGGGAACGTGGCCAGAAAAGTCTGCGTTCTCCGCTCGATGAAAATTTCAAACGATATTTGCACACTGCGCTTCTCAGCAGCGGTTATGCCTTTGAACAGAAAAAAAGAGTAATATTTGCTTTATCACGGTATACATCTGAGGCTACAAGTGGTTTGCATCTTACCACGCTTCAGAAATCTAGTGTGTAAACGAGGAACTTAATGGTACAGTGGCAAACTCGCCACGTTAACTATTCTAATAAAAGAGTTCTGTTGAAATAGGATTGTTTATATCCTGGTAAATAATATTTTTTTGTTGTTTTGCCATAGGAAATTCATTGCTAGGCTTCCAGATAAGGGTAAGAAGATCTCCGATTTTGCTGAAAAGCTGATGCTTGCCATTTTACAAGAGGAAGAATTAGCAAGGACAGCTGAGCTGTTATCTGTTGTCAGGTTGGAGTTTCAGGGGAAACAGGAGGAAGTTAATACAAGCAAGCAGCAAGTTATCCTAAAGAAGGACACACCAAACCATGAAGATTCCTCAGCCTTTAATGAAAACTCTAATATTAAAGAAGTTTCTGAGATTTCTTCTGAGAGGCAGGAGTTAGAATGTATTGAGGAAGATGGTACAAGTACAGCTTTAGAAAATAAAAGGACCCAGAGGAAAAATGATAAAGTAAAAGCTGTTACGAAGGATCAGAATCTTTTTTGTGAAGTTGTCTCCAAGTCAGCCACGAGCAGTCATCAGAAAAATGATCAGCAGGTATCTCAGAGCAATTCTGAGGAAGGTACAGAAGGTAGAGCTGCTTTGGACAACAGTAAAGACGCGCTGGTTGATGCCTTTCAAAGAGTTGCAATTGCAGATGGGGATAATAGTGAAAAAGTATTGGAAAAAGAGCAGAATGTGGCTAAACATAAGGGCAATATCTTTGGAAGCCTGCACCCCAAGACACCACACTATATTGAAGTTCTAGAGTCTAGAGCCAAGAACCCAGTCATTAAAAAAGGCAAATTTAAAACAAATGCGTAAGTATTATGAAATAGAAAAACCTTTTGTGAAATAGTTGACTTATATAAAATTGTAAATGGTACAGAACGAGCATCGTGGGTTTATTTTCTTGTAATGATTAAGGAGATTTAAAGTCATATGACATGCGAGGTTAATATATTGGCTCTTTACCGTTAAGTGTCACAGACGCTCAATACCGAATGGTGAAACAATTGTCATGAATCTTCATAAAGTTTCATAGCTTAAGCTACAAAACTATTAAAGAATTAGCAAAACTTCCTTGTGGATCAATTCTAGAACCTGAAGCACTTTAACAGCAGGTAGCCTTTTGCTTTTCCTGCACCTTGAGAGAAATGACAATTCATGTGTCTGTACCACTAGCAGTTTATATTTCATGTGACTCCCAAAGCATTGCTATTTCATGCTTGCTAGTTAACTGGCATCCCTTTTTTGTTCACAGTCAGGAGTAACTTGTGATATTGTCTCTCTGCAGGGAAAACTCTTCAGTTTTTCTGAAAGCTACTTACTTTTTATTTGTCATATCACTTCAGATTTCTTTCAGCTCTTACATATTGACAATAACAAGTTTTGGAACTGAAGTTATTCAATCTTGTGCTACACATTTGGGTCACAACTTTTATGTTTTGTCTCTTGCAGATTATCGGGAGAGCAAAGCGGATCATCGCATGGTTCCTCTCCCAGTCAGTCACCTGGGGGTTTTGGCTCTCCAATTACTGCAGAAGAAAGACGACTTAGAGATAAGAAACATTTGAATGACATCACAGCAGCTCGGCTGCCACTGCTTCACTATTCCCCTGCTAAGCTATTATCCATAGAGGAATCCATATCAATTCAGATTCAGCAAAAGGAAGCTTATGAGGTACAAGTTTAAGATCTGGTCTGAAAAGTAATTATATAATTGGGCTAATTCCTAAAAAAAGAATGCCTAAAGGGATCTTTTCATACTGATGAATTTGATGATGAAATTGAAATGGGCAGACTTTGAGGAAAGGCACGTTTTCTTGATTTTATTCTTTTAATGATATAAATACATAATGTATTAATCCCTTCTGAAACTGTTACTCCTGTATTAAACAAAATCTAGTGTTATTCTTTGTGTGTTGATTTGCTAACCTTACTGCACTCACTTCACCTCTGACTAGAAATTTAAATGTATACCTTGCCTATTAGTCTTTAAAGAGTTTTTGGCCCTTGCATAAATAAAGGCCTAGCAGTATTTGTTATTCTTAAAATATGCAGGTATCTGTGTTTGCCTTAATTTATGCTGTCCCTGAAAAATTCGAGTTCCGAGGTTTTTCATATTCTGTTGTAATAGATTTTGATTTTGACTTGCCAGGTAGTGCCAAGTTAATGTTTCAATTAGATACTACTGTAAAATTGTTTGTTGCTGCTTAGTGTTTTAAAAGCACTTGATAATTTAGTCATCTTGGTGCTTTAAGGGAGGTAATTTATTTGGAAAATGGAGACAGATTTTTTGCTAAGGTTGCTGAATGACAACCTTTGTGATTGCTATATGGTTACTGTGCACAGCTGTTCTCTTACATGGACTGATTTTGTTCTATTAAAGGTGACACTAGTGTATCACAGGTGAGGACTGTCACATGGGGAATTTAAACTCATAGAAAAAGGTTCTTCAGGTATTAATAGCACAGTTATATCTAGGTGTGAAAAGAAGCCTGAAATTCTTTGCTAGTTACTAAAACTTTTAATTAAGCCCACTCTGGAATTACTACTATTATTATGTCAAGTTTATACTTCAATATATTAGTTTTTTCACAGCCAGGACAAACATGACTAATGAACACTTTCTCTAACTTGTGTCCTTTTGTCCTTTTGTCCTTTGTTTTTTTTCTTTTATATAGGAAATGCAAGCCAAGCTTGCAGCACAGAAGCTTGCAGAGAGACTGAATATAAAAATGCTCAGGTTTGAACCAGACCAGGAGGCCTCAATGCAATACAGAGAAGTGAGAGATGAAGATTATTTTTCAGCAGAGGACTGAGTGCAGGAAGGGATGTCTGAGGATGAGCCACGTAACTGATCTTTATGTAGTGCTTCTTAAAACCCAAACCTGGATATTGACAATGCTTGAACTAGTCTTTTTTTCTTAGAAAATTTAACATTACAGCCATGGGAAGGGTTCAACATAAACCTTGTAAGTGTCATTAAGTGGTAACCCCATTGTTATTTGGGGACTGTTTTGAGCACTTGGGGCAGTTAATCCTTGTGGAATGCCCCAGAGTTTTCACCTATAGCAAAGGGAGCTTTTTAATACACTTTTGCAGGCTGTGATGAGTCATCTACAAGAAGTTACTTCTGCACAGAAATGTGATTGCAAAGGACATTGGCACACATGTCCATAAAGTAGGCTAGGGTGCCTGTGAAACATGTGCATGTATGAAAGCTCTTGTCTTGTATAAATGTGAGATACTTCATACATGCCTGGACAGCTACAATAAATATCTGATAGTTAGGCTGTAAGTTAGCTTCTTATCACATAAGAATTTGTTTCTGTGCCTGCACCTTAAAATAACACTTTCTGCCCTTAAGTTGTAATAAATAGTTTAAGAATTGCAAGTTACTTTGTAACTCAAATTCTGTTTGGGCTTTAAGGGACTTCACTGTTTCATTTTTTGGTGATTATTGCAAAGCACATCAAGAGATCAAGTTAATCCGAACACTTCAATATTTTTATTAAAGGTCTTGACATTTTTCCATGTTTTTGCACACTGCTTTCATACTTCGGAATACTATTTTTTCATAGTCTGATACTGTAAATTAAGAGATCCACCCTCTGTTTTCTTGGAGAATATGTTCTGTGTATTTTGCAGTTTTAGCTGTTCTTAGAAGATAAAAAAATCTCCTTACAATAACATTTTCTGCCTTTTAATATTAATTTTGAAGGAGACAGAACACACCTGAGAATTATTTCACAATGGTATTCCACTGTTGACTAGGATATTCCAGCAGTACTATGAGTTCACTTCTAAAAACTGTATAGATTCCTCATATAGCCTGGCAGCACCTGTTTTCCAAGACACTGCAGCAGCAGTGTGTGCAGGGGAGCTGTGTGTGCAAGGCTTTCCCTGGATGTGTACATATTCCTGCAGGAATAGTGTCTTTGGAAAAGAAGGGTGCTCCAGATGTGAGTCATCCAAAAAGCTGCACCATGTGATCTAGAAATAGGGGATTAAAGTTTCTGCCACTTCTTGAGTGCATATAGCACTTTGCTGGCAGGCAAAATCTCTCCCAAAGGCTCTCCCATGCATTCCCTGTGGCACATGCAGTTTGACAGGTGGAACTGCTGCTAAGCTAATATGTGGTATTTTTGGACTATGTCATCTGTGGATCATCTGTGATGCCTCTTTCCTCTACCCTTTCCTCTCACAGGTTTCTTGTTCTCATTGTTCATTGACTTCTCATCAGCTGTCTGCTCTTCCCTTTTCCTCATAAGATTTATCTCCTCTCACTAAAGCAAACTTACATTCTGCATCCCTGTACCACCCATTCCCTTTCAAATGACATATCGCCCCCTGCATTTAACTTCTGTTGCGTGTCACACATCCTCCTGCTGTTGCTATCTTGTGCTTTCTAAAACTCCATCTGAACACCAGCTGTGCACCTGGGCATCTTCTACATACCTCAGGCACTTGAATATCTTAGAGACCTGAATGCTTTTGTGGTTTTGCCCCAGCTGCCCTCCTACTGAGGCTTTCCTTTCTTATTTCCTATTTTGGTTTCAGATTGTGCAGGTGTTTGCCACTTTCAGGCCTTATAGCTTCCTTTTTACCACTTTAACCTGTTTTTTCCTTATTTTTTAATTTTTTGTGCTCCTGCTTCATTCTCCCAGCTTCTCACCATCACTTGTCTTTGTCAGCACTATTTTTGGCACGCTTTGTCATTCACATTCATCTGTCAGTGTGCATGTTGATGACCCATCTGATCCCCTCAGTTTTATGTATTTATGCCCTCAGTGTCTTCCTTCAGCATGTGGCTCTGATCCCACAGGCTAGTGGAGTGCTCTTCTCTTGTGGGTGAAGTTCATCTCTCAGATCACCATTGTCCATGCCACCACCTGCTCATCCAGCTGCATCTTGTCATCAGTCCTCCCATTATTTCAGTTGAATGGCTTAAGGACAAGAGGCCTCAGAAGTGTATTCGCTTTCCCTTTGTTGTTGCATTAAGCACAAGTTACCACTTCCAGGCCTTTTTACATCTCTTCCCACTCATTGAGATCATCACCCTTGTCCCTGTACTGACTGTGCTGTCATACCTTTGAAGTTACTGTGTGCGGTTTTTTCCATACTGGCTTTTCTGTGCTAAAGGAAGATACACAAAGCTACACAGTTAAGGGTTTGTTTTCTAGATCACTGAAATCTAGCTGAATGTATGCTTCTGCTGACCACTGCCATCTGCTAACTAAAATTATGCTCTTTCCTTGTGCTTTATTTTTGCGCCTAAACTTTGTGAAGCGAAGGCAGTTTTCTTGATCTGTATTTTGATAGCATTTGTCATGCTGGGGCTTTGCCACAGTGGATCCCCTGAATAGACAAACTTCACCTTTAAGGAAAAAAAATCAGTGTAGTAACAGGTGAAGTGAGTTATATATATTTGTTATAGAATTAGCAGCTGTTCAGCACAATATTGGGGGAGTCCTTGTGGAAGAGAGTGCTCTGTGACTACAAACTTAAGGTATGAATTTTAAGTTATTGCTAAAGGGTTTGTATTACTGCAAAACCTGGAAGCTTTCATGGACGGCTGTTGGTCCTAGGTTCTGAGCACAGGTATGTACTTTGAATTAAGATTTTGTGAGTGATAAGAAAGCAGAGAGTCAGGTATAAAGAGAGTCCTGTGTTAAGGCAGATGTGCAGTCCTGAAGTTTCTGAAAGGTTAGAAAAGAGCATGAATTGTGGAACGGTTTAGTCATAATGAACTAAGTTTCTGATCCAGTATGGTATTGTTGTGTGTTTCACCATCCTCCAGTTCCAGAACATTTCAAACCATACACTGAGAATTGAGGGACTTGCTCTCTTTTTTGGGGGTGGGACATTTTATTGGAGTGAGCTGTTAACCCAGTAGGAAATAAAGTATTGAAAATGTGTTTCTGAAGTTCCTCATGTGAATAATGTTTTGTTTTGACCGTGTTTGCAGTCAAATTTGGGGGAAAAGTGGAACCTTTAGCTTCAGTGCTCCGCAAGGAAAGCACTGGAGATGGAGTTAGGAAGCAATTGATATATAGGGAAAGAAAATTTTGGGAAATGCAATAGATAAGAAAAGATCTGTGAGATCTAAAGCTGGGCAATTGTGTGGGTCTGAAAGATGGCGTAGCGAGCTTAAATGGTGTGCTGCAAGTCTGAGAGCTATAGCATGTGAGGCAGGTATCTCTGCAGCAGCAGCTGTAGTCCCTTGATTTTTGCATTGCTAAGAGTACCTGATACCCAAACTGCACAGAACTTTTGGCTCTAACAGAGTTACTGTTTACAGCTATAACCTTTCTGGAGGGAGAAAACATGCAATCTGGTTTGCTACCTGTGGTGGTAACATGATCTAGAGGATTTAGCAGCCTAAAAATTTGTGTCAAGTATTTGGGAAATAACATTTGAAAGAAGAAAGACCTAAATGCTGCTGTACTTAATTGTTTTGGGGGATTTTAAGAGTAACTAAGGGTAGAAAAAGATGCAGAAGTTTTTCCTGGTTTTTAGTTAGACCTAGCTGACAGGTCAGCAGTTCTGTTAGTAGTTTTCCATCTGATGACTTGTGGAGTGCTTCCAAGGGCCATGCAATCAAAAACAAAAAGTCAGTGGCAGCAAGTCCAAGTTCCTGTGTGGAGGAAATGAGGCCTGCAAATTGAGAATCTGAAAACCATAGCTGTGTGCCGGGCAATTTCTGAACCTGTCACAGGGATGCAGTATCAGGAATCAGGGAAAAGAATATCCAGACACTACAGATTGATGACCTGAAACTTGAGCGAAAAGCCACGGCAAAAGCTTGCAATGCTCCATGAGCAGCCCCTGGGCAGTAGTTTGGGGGTTTCTGTATGGAAATTGCACACAATTCCCATATCGCAGGCACACCACAAGCTGGCAGCCTTTAGCAGTCTCAGGGAGGAGGTAGGACCTGACCAGACTGAATTGTAGGTGGAGATTTGGCTGGCTGGGTGTTTTGTGCAGCTCTGTTGCAGAGTCAGTTCCCTGGATACAGGAGGCTGACTGTAATCTCAGTTGTATACCATGCTGGGTTTTGCCAGTGAAAATGATCTGTACTGAGACCCTGTTCAGAACATTTTTGGCCTAATTTGGGTGGCATCTGGCTCATCAACTGCAAGTTAGTGCCTGCAAGGAGTATCCTTGGGCCAGGGGAATGGCAATGAATTCTTGACTTACATATGAATGGTATAAAGGGGACAGGGCATGGGAGTCCTGTGTTGGAAGATGCTGTACCCTGCCCTGTAGACTTTGCTGTATGAAAAGGTGGCTTTTCTCTGCTTTGCCAGCCTTGCTTCTTTTTCAGAGCAGTATAAGAAGGAAGCATAGTTTCTCCAAAGTGTCTTGTAAGGACAAATTTTTCAGGGAGTAGGTCTTGCATGGTGTGGTCTTCTTTCAGGGAGGTGCTAACTGAACTGTATTTTTCCTGAGTTTATGGTTCATGTTTTGTTGCAAGTCCACTGCTCGTAGGGTGGTATGTGTGGAGATCACCACTGAGATTTCCTGGTTTCCTAATGTTTGTTTTTAGGTTGTGAACTCCCACGTTCTGGGAGGGAAAGGGAAGTAGAAAAGGCAACTGTGTGAAAATGAGATTTATTTTGCTGTGGTATATCTTTTTTCTTTTTCAGTAAGCTAATGATTGTGTTTGATTCTCATACTTCTGTAATGCTGTGTCACTGTTGACACTGTGGCGGGCAAATGTTAGCTGACTGTAGTCCAAACATTTTACACTCACATTGACTTTCCGTGGGATGAGAGTTTTAAACTCCAGTTGACTCCTTTGTAAATACTGTGATTATTACTCCATATGTATTCAAAGCTTTAAAAGCATTTAGTCATCTCTTGTTTAAAGCAACTGTTTTGATAATTTGGTTATTAAGATTTTATTAAATTGGCCCTTGATTTGGTGAAGCATGAAAGCACATACTGAAGTCAAAGCTTGATTCCTCTAGGAACATTTATGTGCAAGTGCTCTGTTGAACTGGGATATTGGCTCTGTGTTTTGTTTAATGTCTCTCTGCAGAGGAATTTGTGAAAAAGAGTTGTGAACCACTTACTGAATGCGAGGAGATGACACAAATGAGCAGAATGAAATGTGTGTGGGAAGCAAATTGATTTTCAACTTGCTAGAATCATTAAACTAAGTATTTTACTTTTAATCATCCAAATATGAGTTAATGTGTCCTCCAGCAGAAAATATAAGAGAAATTTCTCGACAGGCAAATTTGTAAGAATTTGAACTAAGTGACACCCTCATTGCTTTTCTTTCAGGTTTAATATTGGGGACTATAATTGCATCATGTACGAATTGGCACATCTCCACTGAAGTCATGAGGGAGATAAGTGGGGCCATAATGCTTAATAAACGTATTCATATTTCCTCCCTCTATCCACACAGCTGGTATTAATGTAGTTGCTTATTAGATCAAGGCAGTGATATAATGTGGCAAGTAGTTGCAGTCCAAGGTTTTGCTGTCTCTGAAGCTGAGCACTTGATAGGAGAAACTTTGTATGCTTCTCCTGAATAGAAATTTCAGTTGCAAATTTTCTGTCCGTGTTTTTTTTCCGTTGTTTGGTTGGTGTTTTTTTTCTGAAAAACGTTCTCTCAATTGTTACTAGATGCTGGTAACACATACATTTAATTTGCTCAGCAATTAGTCTGACAGTGGTGGGAGTACTGTAGCTCTGGTTATAACAGCATGTGCTGTTCTCATCCATCTCTGAATTGAAGCTGTCATCTGCACTGCCCTCCCAGTGCATGCAGGCTGCATGCAACCTGTGCTGCAACGAGCAGAAATTCTGTGACAAAACTTGCGACTCTGCAAGAAGCTATGGGATATTTTTACTGCACGCACAGAATCACAGCTGAATCTCGAGGTGCAATGACACCATTTCTAGATGATCTCAGTGAGGAAGAATGACTCTCAGCAAGGTTGAATGCTTAGCTCTTAGGGCTTTGCCTGGTAGGTAGATACACCTTCCCAGACTGACTGTCTAGGGAGAGAGGTAAATTACATAATCAATGAGATTTATGTTTCCAAGTCATTTAGACCGTTATCCATTGAAGTCACAAGTTTGTTCATCTCTTACTGATTGGTTAGAAGTAAACTGGGTAACATTCCTCACCAAGAGAGTAACCTGGTGTTAGTACCCGGGTACTTCCATTTATATTGAGTTAACATTGATTTTCTTCTGTTTTCTTAAAAATCTTTAAATCTTCCAGAATTTGCCTACAAACGAAATGAACCAACTGGTTCTGAGCAACAGATATATATATGTTTTATATATGTGTGTGTGTATGTATATATAAAAACAAGCTGTGTAGCCAACTATTTGCATCTGAATGTAGGAAATCTTCAGTGACTGTGTAATAAGCTCTTTCTGTTTAAGTCACTATTACGAGTGCCCTGTGTTGTCTCTTGGTTACTATAAAAGTCTTGATGTAATTGTGGTTTCCAGAGTTACAGATCCATCAATTCCATTTCTAATTATGTGTGAAATTACTTGTCATTGGCTTTCGCCCTGCTTTTCCTGGGGGAATAAATGGGGGGGGGAACCCCCAAAGCAGATTCACAAAATCTTCATTATATGCAATGATATTTTCTTTACTGACCCAAGTTATTTCATATAGGTTAGAAGTTCTTATTCCCTGGTTTCACATGTATTTCTTTGTGCTGCTTTAAATTGACATTGTACTGATTATAGTACTGCTTAAATGATAGCTGATGATAAATATCCTTGCACAGAGGTTGGGCATTATCATGTGTCATGTCTGCAGACCAGTTTTTTGCCTGCACAGCAGATTTTTGTGGCTGTGAGCCAGGAATTTTAATGAAAGAAAACATCAAAGATGTAGAAGAAATGAAAATATTAGTCAAGGAAGATACACAGTGATGCTCTCTGATAACCCCTGGTAATTGACATTAGAACTATGTGGGAGCAACTTAAATAAACATCTGGACAAGGAGTTTAGACATTTCCAGTGACAAAACCCAGACAGATCTTCTGGGCTTGCAATAATAAATATTTCAGTGCAGTCCACATGAATCAACTTAGAATTCTGTTTTCAATTATTCTAGTTTTATAAATATATCATAGTTAATTATTCAGGGGTAGAATTTCTTTTGAAGATTGAGGAATTTGATGTTTGCTTCATTCACATAAAGTTCCATTTTTATTTATATCAAATTTACTTCTGTTTGTACAGAAACAATAGTGCAAGCTTGCCAAAAGCCATTAAAGCAGAATGCAACTGAACTTTTCCTGGGGTGGAGGGGTCTTTTCTGAAAATCCTGGCAGTGTTCTGTAATACATTCCAGCTTATGGTAACTACTTAAATTGTGCTGAAAAGAAAATTATAAATAATAATTTTTAGAAGTTATTATCAATATTTTTAAATATTCTTTCCTTATCTTTTTTACTTTTGGTAATGTGGTAGTGCTAAGAACATGGTATCCCTTACAGACAGTGAAAAAATGTTTATACGTACCAAAGTATTTAAAGGAGGTAGCAATGAAGCTACAACACTGAACGAAACACTGGCTGCAGTCCAGATCTGATCCTGATATTACAGCTGTGATGGCTAGTAAGAGCATGCTCAGTTTTTGTGCAACTCTGATATTCCTTAGAAAAGCCTCTAGTGTGGGCTATAATTGCAAAGTCACTTATTTTGGAAGGAATGAATCATGCCTCTGAGGCTGAAGGTATTAACACTTTATATTAAAATTACTATATTCATGTGCTTTTTTAAAAATTACTATTGTTTTGAGGTGATCTGTATCTTTGCTGCCAGGGGCCCTGGACAAGCTGAGGGATTCTTCTGAAGAGTATTCAGGATTTGGTAATCTTTATTGCCACTCTCAGTTTAATTTATGCTTCCCCACAGCCCAGGCTGTCAACATCAGTGCATGTTCCTGCAGTTTCCTACCTTGGCTGTCACTAGCAGGAGCACTAGTGTAAGCTGGCTGCCAATGTTGTTGAGCCACTGGTTGAGTTATGCTATACCAACAGGTTAGGAAAGTTTTAAGGAACTGCTGTGTTAGCCTGACCTACAGGTCATCGTCCATTTCAGAGGTGGAAGAGGCAGAATTGTGTCTGAGTACAATTCAGAAAGTCTGTTCTATGCTAGCTGTCAAAATTGTTGTGTCCTGCGTCAGGCTTGGGTTCATAGAGCATATCAGGTTAGAAGGGACCTCAGGAGCACGCTTGGCCAACATCCTGCACAAAGCAGAGTCAGCTATGAGGCCAGATGAGGTTGCTCAGGGCTTTAATGCAGTCTGGTTTTGAAAACTTCCAAGGATGGAGACTATACAACCTCTCAGGGTAACTTGTTCCTTTGCATGGCTGTCCTCCTGGGGTGTGAAGGGGAAGTTTTTCTTTAAACCCTGTCTGAACCTGTCTTCATTCAGTTTATGCCTGACTCTGTCTTTTGGTGACCTCCTCGTAGGTACTGGAGGGCTGCTGTTCAGTCCCCTTGAAGTCTCCCCTTCTCCAGGCTGAACAGGTACAGTGCTGGCTCACGCAGCTTGCTCTTTACCAAGACCCTCAGGGCTTTTTCAGCAGGGCTGCTCCCCAGCTTGTAGTCATTTCTGGGCAAATCATAGGCAAGCATATTAGGAAGTTGCAGGCCTGACAAGTGTTTTGCATTATTCAGTTCTGTCACAGCTCTCCCAGATCAATAAAATATGTTTTCTGCTTTCATGTTTTGGAAAGAAAAAACAAAGTAGCATCACCTGGTTATTCTGATCTGAGCATATCTAAAACTTTGATGTTAATTTAAAAAAAGCCAATTTGTGTTTTGTAACCCTTTCTACGTACTATAAAAATGATGGATAAAGAAGCACAGTGAAAGCTGTAAGTCAGCCTTGAGTCTGATAATCTAATAAGAGCATCTCTGGCAGTTTCACCTCTTGTTCATTGATCTATAGCTTGGTAATTAATTTCCCCTAGTTTTAACCTTGTATTTATTAGAATACCTAATTCCTTATTGCTAAAACTATGCACAGGAAATCTGTAGTGTTGTAGTTCAGACAGTGTAATCTATTCATTGTTACAGGAACACAGAGGAGGAAGATGAATTGTTTAGAGGTTTATTGCTCAGAGAGGTGTATTTGAGGAAAGACAGGGAATAAAGCTGAATGGATAAAGCTAAGAGGAGAATGTAGACTGTGACTACTAAGCAAAAGCTCTTGTAACAGAGGAATTATCTGTTGAATGATCCCCTGCAGGAAAGTGATAGGTGCTCATCTGCAGCTGCTTAAAACCCCACTGGACAAAGTACTGACTGCAGAGATCAGCAGGTAAACAGGTAATCAGGATGTGCTGCTGCTGTTCTGTGTGCTGCCCCATGCCGTAATTGCGGCATACCCTTCTCTTACAGGACAGCCACTGTTTTCAGTTCTATTTGTGATTAAAACCTGAGGGTCTGGTTTGGCTACCTCTACTCCTGTGGAATTTAATGGAAGCTGCTCATCAGATCTGGAATCTGAAATACATTGACAGTTCTGGTTTCTTCCTCCAGTTTTGTTTTCTGATCTTGCTGAAAGGAAGGAGCAGTCTGGGTAACTGCCTTACCAGATGTGCCCTGTTCCAACATTGGTTACTTTTTCCCAAGAATGAAAAATGCTGATAGAACACAGTAGTAAAATTACCTTAAAATTATTTGTAGCAGATGTAAAATCTCTTTATGCATTCTTTTTGTGCTTTGTGTAAAGGCAAAAGAGCTCAAGCTGTACGTCTTGACCACCCCTCCTTTGACTCAAACTGCCATGCAGTAGGGAGGAAGTTAACTTTATATGTTTGTACTTAGTGGCTGTTGAGACACTTGACATATGTACATTTAAAATGTTAATTCCTTCCTCTGTTTGGGTATTTTTATTTGCTAAATTATTCTAAATTTTTGTAGAGATCCAAAGATAACAATCTAACTTTTGTACTCATGTGCCACATACTTACATTATATGCAGAGAAAGTTTAAAAAAGAAAAAGCAAGATGTAGAAAAAAATGTTACTCGAGTAAATATTTCATTAGATGGTAAAGCTACAATTTGCTACTTTGTAAATAGCACTTTGTTTAAAAAAAACACGTGCACACCCCCCAAAAAGAACCCCACAACCAAAAAAACAACTAGTGAACAGCATATATTGTTATTAGGATATCAGAATCCTCCCGCAACATAGTACAGGTTGGGTATATTAGCCAGATGTTCAGAGGAGCTCTGTTCTCTATCTTACAAGTGGTTGCTCAGGGTTATCAATTTGTTTGGCTTTTAGCATAAAGGGAATTGACAAAGCATCATTTCAGATTTCACTCATAATGCCTGTCTTATGAGGTATTGTACCTCTTCCACAGAAGAGGGGCTTTGCCTCTTGTTTTGTGCTAGAGAGATCAGACTGTGCTTTTACTGGTGGATTGAGGATCTGTGGGAGACTGTCACCTGAACTGAACATTTCCTACCTTTAAAAAACAGGGAGATGAGAGATGACATTTCATGGGTCTGGAGGGAGCAGCAGTTTGTGTTTCAGCCTGTGTCACATCTGCCACACCTGTGTATGTGGTCCATAATTCTCTGCCACAGTTTAGGAGGCAAGCGCTCCAGAGAATTTGGTGTGCAACAACAACTTCGAGTGTTGGTGCGTAAGAAAGGATAGCTCCGAAATATTTGGAGGCTCTAAGATTCAATGATGTAGAGACCAGGATGAAAGCCTAGGATGCCTTTTCCAGCTGTGTGACAGGAACGGGAGCATGACACTCATCCTTAAACCTAGCCTATACTTAATACTTACATGTTCCCTGCTAAACTGATGTCTAAATAAATAGCTTTACTGGTGGGAGTAGAGGAGATATAAGAGTCAGATTACACTTTATTGTGAAACTTGATATGAAATCCATACTTTGTTGCCTGGATGCTGCAGTGAGATGGATGTCTGTGGTAGTAATATAAGAGGATGTTTATAGGAGTGCTACATGTCACAGGGCTGCCCTGGATCAGATCACATTTAAATATGTTGTACGTGGGCTTTGATCAAGGACCACCTGGCTGTGTCTAGCCAGTAGAGAACCAGGAGACTTACTGAAGGACAAACTCTCTGCTTTAGGGGCTGCCACTGCAGCAGGAAATGTTCTTCCAGGTTATGATTTTACTATTAGTAATGCTGGTACTGTCTGATACAGGCTCACCCAACAGTACTAATTCAACCAGGATACTGTTGTCTATTTAGCTGGAGCAGTTAGTGTGCTGGTTATGCTGCCTTCATGATTTTATGCCAGCTGTGTAAGGACAGGTAATACTCAATCTGACACACAGCCTGCCAGGAGAAAGGTGTTTTTCAGAACAGCTGGAACCAATGTGAAACTCATGGGGTCGGTCTGAACCACTGTAGACATTTGTTTCACCTGCCCAGTAGTGTTTTGTTTGTGGTCAAGACTAGGTGCTTAAACCCAGGCTTGCTGTCTGATTTGTGCTTCTGGCTGGAGGGTCAATGTCCTCCCTGTGATCACCCTGTTCCTCCCTGCAGAGCTGAGCTGTACCACACAAGGCATTTTGTGGTTTTTCTCATTGTGCCAATGGTTCGAGGCTGCTGTTGTAATTTCAAACCCTAAGGTAGAGAGAAAACAAATTTTTTTCTCACAGAAATGGCATTGTTGGAATTTGCTTTAGGGTTTGAAAATTGTAACTAGTTTCTTGTATAATTAGCTAGTGCATTCCTGGTGTAACACCATTAGAGACATTGACGTGGCACCAGGCAGCACCCCAGAAAGCTGTCTGGTTTGTCAGGGCACTGGAGGCAATATAGCATTATTAGCACTGAGCTCTGCCTGGGTTAATGAAGCCCTGCTAACGACTGACATTGTGCTAGGTAGCGTACCCTTGTGTCAGTAGAATAACCAACCAAGATAAATTTTGAGGATTGTTTAAGGGGGTTTTCAAATGTCTTTTGATATTTTTACTGAAAAATACCGGTATATGTGACCCTGCCTGATACTACTGTTTCCATTGCTTGAAGAATATAGCTGGCCTGTTTGCAATTCCTGGGTAACAGCTTAACACCAACATTAAAACCTTTTTCTGTGGATTTATGGTGTTCTTTCAAGCTAGGCTATCTGACATAGTCATGTAATTAAATATCCAGTTCTTTCATGATGCTTTAATTAAATATCAGACCTCCTTAGGGAGCCTAAGAAGAACAGAAATGCAGAAGGCAGGAATAACTTCCTACAAGTCACCCCCAAGCCAGGGCTAGGGCTCTGGGGAGAATCCCGGCCTCAAGTACTGGCCCAGGAATTTTGTTTGTGAGGGGGTGGAAAAGCCCGGGGTGAGAGATAAGAATGTTGGCTGAGCTGCACCGTGGGTCTTGAGTTGCTCAGGCAGGGAGGAGCTGGCCTCAGTCCAGTGTGTGCCAGCAGGCTCAGGTGTGTGACTGCTCGGCTCTGTAGGTGCATGGGAGGCAGGCCCTGGGAGGCATCCAGGGGACCAGGTGGCCATGGCGGTTGCATGGTGAGGAGGGATGGTGTGGTCTCCCCTGAGCTGCAGGAAAAGCTCAGGGAGAGCTGAGGAAAAACTTTAAATGGGCCATAGCCTGAAGATATTATACTCTCCCTGTCTGACAGCCTTGGTCTGGAGACCAGCCAGGGAGGATGAGAATGGGGCCCTTGGGGTCCAAAGATATTAACAAAATAAATAACTCCGACCGCAGCGCCCCCTTCCACTCCCCTCAGCACATTCTGCGGAGGAGCCAGCAGCACCCTTCCTCTCCCACTGCCTTCTGAGGTAAATCAGACACACCGTGTCTGCTTCATATTATTAAAAGAGGGAAATGAAAAAAAAACAATGTAAACACTCTTAAAATCGCTGCAGAAACTGGATATAACCAGGTTATTCAAAGGGAAAAAATTAAGCCATCCATATATGCCAAGTTTGCCTTCACATCTGTTAATTGTAAGGGAATGATTGTAAAAAAAGAAAATTCATGATTTAGGGTCTGGTTCAGCAAAGCCTGTAAATGTGCATTTCACAAAAACAGGCTTAAATCTATCCTTTTTCAATGAAGCCCTCATGCATGCGGGTACTTATGGAAATAAAACAGTTTTGGGGATATGCTGCGGGAGAGCCAACCTCCAGTGTCGGGGCTGGAGCTCAGCAGACAGTGTGCTGTGAAGCTGTGAGGGCACCCCAGTCTGCCCTTAGCCAAGTAATTATTTTTGCTGTAGTTGTCAGCATTGTGTTGCTATTATCCTGTCAGCATTATATGGTAAGAAGAAATAGGCGGTGTTTTTAAAGAACAAAAAATGTCACTGTTGTTGCTATGATTACATTATGATTGTATTGTTTTATTATTACGTTACTACATTACTCATATATCATTCACAACATCATGTTTCTGAGTTCAGCACAGTCATTTTAACATCAAATAGTTTGTCTTTTACCTCAGAAAAATTTTATGTTAGTTTAGCATGCACATAGGTTTGAACTTAAAGACAAGTCTTGTTCAGCTCTCCTTACTCAAGTGAATGCAAGTTGGTGGTGTATTTTATAGAGCCATGGCCCACTTCTTACTGAAATGCTGATTTCAGTAAGAAAATGAAAAAATAAAAAAAATTTCCTGGAACTGCTACATTCAGGGTTCTTGGTTGTTGACTTCAAAATATCATCCCATAAGAAACACAGCATTGTCATTGCCTGTTATTTTATTGAGAGCTTTGAAATATTCAGTAGGGGTTTTGTGGAGGGGTGTGTGTTGGTTTTGTTTCTTAGCACTCCATCACCTGAATCTGTTATATACAAAAATTTTGGCTTAATTTGTGTAAGATGATTTTCTGTACCTGAAATCTGGAAACAAGCTCTAGAGGTAAAATCTTTTCTTAATTCTGTCAATTAAAAAGAACCCAATGCTTCCTGTGTTTACAAATAAGTAAATTGACCAATCCCTGTGGTTTTCTGTTTGCAGTTGTCAGTACTGAAAATACTTAGAGCAGAGGATGACAGCATATGCTGTGCCTGCTCAAATAAACTCTCAAGATATTTAGGTTTTCTAAGTGGTCTTTTAATTTTAGACAATAAGCTATTATATAAAGATTACTTTCATTAAGTTTTGTACATGTTTTTCTAACAGGAGTTTTTGTAAACTTCCTTTGTCAGTAGAATAATAATTAAAATGTAAATAAATGAATACTCAATAACTGGAAAACCTTGCACTTTCTCTGAAACAGAACAAAATGGTTTAAATAACAGACTATAAAAAGTAGTCTTTAATATGCTATTGAACTGTTAAAGCTCTAAATTTTAAGATACAAGGCCATTATCAAATTATGACACAATCTTCCTTTCTAACATCTTTAAATGTACATATTTTATAAGTAAGTTTGCATACATATGTGGCATTTGGAAGTGTTTGGATAAAATACATTAATTTCATCTTTCATGAGCTTTTGTACATCTTGCCTTGCAGAGTACCTAGGGAGCATAAGTATTTTCAGATATCTGTGACATCTGCTCTTAATATTCCAACATCTTTCTTCCATGTACATTTGATAGACAACACACTTTTGGCAGTCCTTGTTATTAGAATTGCCAAAATGTTGATATTAATTTGAGTGCCTTGGTTTTCAGTGAGTGCAAGCCAGAATGAGCCTTTTCAGAGACTCATCTTTGGAACGAAGTTATTTCTAGAAAAAGCCAAATGTTTCAAGATTCTTTTTAGGTAATCAGATATAGGTTTGTAATAGAATAAGGAAACAATTTCTGTTCAGGAACAGTTGTTCAAATGTCTGGTCCCTCATCTTTGTTTCTGATCTGTGTATTTTTAAATTTAACGTTGTGTTAGAACTCCGTCCAAGTACCAGGCCATGGGATTTTGCTTCACTAGATACTTAAGCCTCCTAAATGCCCATGAAAAGTGTGTTGATATGAGTGTACAAATGGCATTTCATTAAGAGTTTTTCTGAGACTTGGATGTTACAGTGCTGAGCACTGTGCTGTGCAGTTTTTAGAAGTCTGACCACAGAGTGAAAGGCGCAGCCATGAGTTAAGTGTCAGGGCTTCTTATACAACATGAGAAGCCCCTTCTGAAATTGCCATGCAAAGTCCAGATCACACCAGAAAGTAAATAGAGAGCTAGTACCTCCAGGTACTCTGGATTTGCAGTCTGGTTCGTGACAGGAGGAAAGGTTTCTAGGTATTTCTTTTCAGAAGTTACGTGACTGTCATTTCTCTGAAATCGCACCATCCAATGATTAGGTTAGGTGACTGTAGAATCCAGCTGGAATTAAATCCTTTATTGCAGAGAGCCTATTCCCTTCAAGTCGTAGTCTTGTATGTCTCTGAAGAATACATTAGCCACAGGCCTGGAGACTGTTCTGTACTGGTGTAAGTTTATCTCCTCTGGGGAAGCTGTTATCCAGATTAGCAAGCCTCGGAGAGTGGGAGAACATGGCCTGGGTTATTAATCTGACATGTGGAAGGGAAAGATTAGATTCCAGTTGCTCTTCGAAGGATTATTATGGTGGACAAGCTATATGACCCATCTTTTCCTGCTCCAGAAGGAAAGACAAGGCTGCAAGTACTTTTTCTAAGGAGGCTAGTGTGAGCAATGAGAATGTATACTGGGTCAGGCAGAAGTCATGACTGCTTGAATCCTGATGGACCCTGGTGTGAGAATTGCTGGCTTGTATAGTCCTCACAAGATTGTGGCATGTCAGAATGCATGTACAAGCCAAGCTTTGGGTACCAAGAAAACTTCAAGGTGATAACTGGAGCATAGATGGAAATGAGGTACCTTCAGTTAGAGAACAATTGGGAGAAACTGCAGTTTTTAATTAAAAACTGCAGTTTTTAATCTCTCTGGGATTCTCAAAGCAGAATTTAAGTGGGAGCTGAGTGTGCTCAGCTTTATCCATTGAACCTGCTCGCATAAAAAAGCTGGGGTTTGGCCCTGCGTGACCAAGAATGACTACTGGGGATATTTTATACATCAGATACGTGAGCCAAAGATCTTATTCTGAAATGGATATAAACATAAGATATGTAGAAACAAATGTGAAAAGCCCATGCACACACTGAAATCCTGTCCATGTCAAGCTAAGAGGGGCATTTCATAACAACTTCATCACAGATCAAATCTTGTAATGCAATATTTAATTTTGACTGTGGATGTTTCTATTATTACAAAAATCAAATTAATTAAGCTGCTTTATTTATAGTGTTGCCCTATGTTACAAGTATTTATTGGCCAAATTAGTTTTTAGTTATAATCCTGTGAATTCAGTGTAACTTCAGTGATGAGAAAGTTGCCAGAAGTGGGAAAACACAAATCCACTCATAGTCATTATCACCCTGACTCGTTCCAACTCTATTAGAATTTTACATGTTTTTTCTTCTCTACCCCCCCGCTTAGTTTTGCTGTTACCCAAACTGAGATACACAGACCTTTCCTGTTAACTTTGTAGAATGAAATCTCTAGATGTGACATTTGTAGTAATGGTTGTTGTTCTGAGGCTGTAAGGGTGGCTATAGATTCTTCTCTGTTCAGCATGGGGAAAGAATATGCTTTTTAATGTATGAGATACTGGCAAGAATTTTTCTTGGACTGCCTGAATGGTGTAACTGCCATATATCATCATGACAAGAGACACACTGATCAGAAAGTACTTCTGAATTGTTATTTGGAGTACCATTCTCTTAGTGGTGATATTTTTATTCCTGCCATAGTTTAGCTAAATTATCCATTTCCAACAGGAAACAAATTTTATGTGAATTTTCAGTACTACTCTTGCAGCATCGTTTCCTAAATCCAGTATTTTGTACTATGTGGATTTTGGCTTCAGCTACTACAATTTGAGGGCTTTATGTGCAGTCAGTATGAACTAGGTATGTGTCCTAATATACGTGATGCTGTGTGTCCATCTGGGCATTCAGACTTTTGGAACTGTAAGAACAGGTCTCCAGCATTTATATAAGGGATACAACTGTCTCCTGAATGTCCCATATACTTCCTCTTAAAAGTTCACTATAATGGCTCTATAAGGATTCACTGACCTTAAATGAAGCAAGTGAATATTGATACAAGATAAGTAATAAGTATGCAAGCATGTGTAAAATGTGGCTGAAAACTAAAATCTCAAACAACAAATAAGGGCCAAGTCTCCCCTTGGCCCTTTGCTAAGATGTGCGATTTTGCTTTCTCTCAGTAGATGTCAGCAACACTACAAACTTGCCCAGTTTACTGCTTTGAGAGCCCTGCTTACGATTTTAATTAGTTTTCCTATTTCAGTTTTACAAAGGAATAGCCCACCTAATCCGGTGGAATCTACTGGCCTCTGAGACAGGATTAGACACTGCTATTCAGGATTTTAGAATAATAGTGTATTCTCAGTAACGCAGAACTTATACAGAACTTAGTAGAAGGGGCTTATTGCTACATTTTTAGAATTTTCTGAACATTTAACTCACATCTGCCCTCCAGGCAAATGAAGTAATATAAGATGTCTAATATTTTGCTTCTTTCTATGAAGTAAATCAAAACCGTGGGAATGTTTTTATATAATTTGATTTACTTCTGTCTCCTACAATACATCTTCAACTCTGTTCAATTAACTCTCTGCCTGCTACGAGAAAGGGGCACCATCATAATCTGCCTGAAAGTAATGGCAAATGTTCTGATGGCTCTGCTGGGAGTTGTGTCAGCCCCAGAACAGTTTACAACCACAAAGGAAGGATGTGGAAGGAAGTTTCTTACTAGAATTTTGTGTGTGTGTATGGCGGGGAGAAAAGGGTTTATATTTATATATTTATATATATATTTATATAATTATATATTATTTCTGGGTTTATAAGGAGTATTCATTTTACTGCATATTATAAAATAAACACAAATATTTCAAAATCATCATGTACATGAAATGGGGAACAGGCAATAAATATTCCAGTGTTGATTTGGTTAGAAATGAAGAAATTTCATTATCTTCTGATTCTCACAGGAAGGTCTTTTCCTTCCTCTGATCTCCAGCAGGAATCTTTAAATTTTTGTGATATATTTGGTACTTGTGAAGTGTGGCAGATTTGCACTTTTGGAAATTCCTCTAACCAGAGATGCAGCCACAAAATAAAAAGTTAGAGGGAAATCAGGTAGAGTAATTTTGACTTCTAGCTAAGGGAGACAAAGAGCTGTGTTCCCCAACCTGTGTTGGCTTATTGTCAGCAACACTGAACAAGTATCACACTGCTGGCAACATCATACTTTGTTTTCAATGTCCTCCTCAGAACATTGTCATTTCCTGTGTCACAGGCAACGTTACAATGTGTTGCCTGCAAGCCATAGGTTGGGAGCTACTGTGTCATAGCATTCCCTTTATGTTCTTGTTCCCCAAATTCTCTGTCCCTTCTCATGATCTGTCCCTTTTGGTGTCCTCGCCTTTGGTGCCCCTTCCTGCCTCACTGTTCTCTGCTCCTGTGCTTATGAGGTGGTCTTTGATCCTTTTGTGCTTGTCAGTTCACCCATTCTATATCAGCCCTTTTCTCAGCTGCACTTTTCTCTTAACCCCACAGGGGTGGGCTGGGAGATACTGTCTGCTAGGCAAGTGCTGCCAAAAATTGCCAATCCTAGGGATGGCTCCAAAACACGGGGGACCCAGTGGAATTTGGGCCCCCACATGGGCCCATCTGTGTCTGGGTCTCAGCCTGGGTAGATGGAGCAGACAAGGAGATGCAGTTTGACAAACTGAACAGGGGGTATGTGGCTCCAGGTTGACAAGGCAGCAGTGGCACGGAGCAAATTTTACTTAGAGGCATCTGTTAGCAGCCATTTGGGAACTAAACCAAATGACCCCAGTGTAATCCTGTTCTGCTGCCTCCATTGTTCTGGGCTCCTTTCTTACTTGCATAACCAGCAGGAGGGAGCTGGTGGCTTTGTCTCTGTCTCCTTCTTTGGCTCTGCTTGCTGAACAGATCTGTTTCTGCCTCTGTTGTTCAGCTGTTGAGCAAGGCTGTTTCTTAAGTTTTGGCTTGCTCTGCAGGGTATGAAGTAGAGAACGCTGAATCTGCCGCTGCTTTGCAGGACATTAGATTTGGAGGGGCAGTCTCTGCCGCTTCACCTCAGACTGAAACTGGAAGGAAATGGAAGGATTGTGACTAGTGTCTGCCTGAACGTGTTGGGGAAAATGTTTTCCTAGCCCTTTCTGGGGTTATGTGTATTGCTAATAACGTTCTGAATTTACATCTGAGAATATCAGCTAATATAAGCTAAATGCACTTATTTACGAAGTTAGGCAAAAGTTGCCTCTATGTTACAGGAGTTGAAATCAAGGTGTAAAAATAATATGAGTGAGCCCAGAGTTTACGAGAAGACTCAAGCAATTTGGTGGCAGTGATAGAAATCTCCCCATCTTCAGGGTTATGCATCATGACAGAGCCGGAAGCACTAAAAAGTGTAGTGCTGAATACTGCAATAGGTTTCATTGTCTTCATGTAGGTCTCCTCAGAAGCTTCTGAAAGATGAACTTTTGCAGTGAGATTGGTTATACAGCCATACTGCTGGGTAATTAATTTACCATGGTAAGTAGTTGGTGCTTAAGTCACAGTAAGAGTAAAAGTTGAATGTTCCCAACTTCATATATACTACAGCAAAAAGAAGAGATTTCTAATTTAGTTCAACTTTGTGACAACTTTCTCAAGTCATGATTACTGCACTGGTGGATTGTTTTATTTGAAAAGGGAGGTGGTGGCAGGTCTGAGTTTTGCTTTAAATATGACTTCAGAAGAGTTGGCGTTTTTATTAATACTAACAATATTGAGCATAACATCAAAGCAAAGTTAAACTATTATATGTTGCATAGCTAAATATGAAAAATAAGGCCATGAGTCTTTCTGCATGTGCACTATTTCCTGAAACTGATTTTTAGGCCTTATGTGCATCAAAAATAATGGACTGATCCACCCAAAATTTGCTTCCACAGCTGCCGGCTTTAGGAAGTTCCCTGGGCCTCCTGTGTTCTGCAGCTGTGGAGGCTATTCCCTGCTCTAAATGAAAGAATCTCCCCTCTCCTGTGACTACAAATGCTGAATGAGACATCCTGTAACACCCTGTTCAGAGGGGCAGAGCTGACAGCTGAAGGCCATCCTTGGCATTTTAGTCTTTGTAGTTAATGCCAGATGGTGCATAACCCTTTAGGTCCTAAACAGGAGAGGAGATTTCTGGGGAATTATTATGAAAGTTCATTGCCCAAAGTTCTTGGTGCTGATTCTGCTCCGGAGAGAGTAAGGAGGAGAGAGATTAAGCAGAGGTTTAAAGAAAAAATAATCTGGCATTCTAGAGTATTGCAACATCTTGGGCGAGTGCAGGGAGTACATTTCTCCACATACACCAAGAGTAAGGCCAGGAGAACTGCTGCAAGAAATGTTCCTTACAGAACCACACAAAACTTGCCTACTCTCAAGTTTTGCTCCGCATTTAGATAAAAAACTCTTGTAAGTTTCACTTAAATTCCTTAATTTACACCTTTCAAACGACTTGAAGCCTACTTATGGCTTTGTGGATGAAACCTGATGGTTTCAAGTGTGTTTCAATTTGAGCTTTTAAGATTTTTGTTCAAACCTGAAACTCAAAAGTGAAATTCAGGGCATGCAAAAAACACATATATGGAAAAGTTAAACGAAAAAAATCACAAGAACCCGAGCAAACCAAACTTGGAAGATTTCCTACAGCTCAGGGTCTATCCGTTTACACAGACCATCTTAGTCTCTTCCTCTTTTCTACGTGGCTGTGGAGGCCAGAGGGTCTGATGGTGGTAGCTGTCAGGAGCAGCACTGCCAAAGAACTGCTATGTTTTCCATGGTCAACTGCTGTCCTTACAGGGACAGCAATTCATCCAAAACTAGATTTGTCTTCAGATTCCATACATGCATCAGTAAGGCAGAAACAGTTTAAGGTCTGTTGATAATTTGTAACTGAAGCTGAAGAAACAAGGTTTGAAGCTTATTTAGGGCAGGGAAAAGTTTTAGTAACCAAGCTGCCACAAATGGGTAATTACAAAGAGAGCTAGGTGGGGGGGGGTTGAAACCATATGAATTATGACATTTTATCTAATTTCCACCCTGCAGCCCTTTTGGTTGGAAAATAGAAACTAAGTGTGCCTTGTTATTGCAGGAAATAAATAAAACAAAACCAGAATGCTGTGGTGGCTTCTCAATCTGTAAAGCACGCAAAGCTAAAACCACCACATGCAAAAACGATCACAAGAAGAGTGAGTGCAAGCTGAAGGGTTGGTGATACTCACTCTTTGCGATGCACACAGCTCACAATTCCCAGCACAGCTGACCTCTTGGGACCTGATAGGAAGTCCTGGCTCTGCTTGAATCAATGGAAATTTTGCTGTGGACTTCAGGGGACCTGGAACTTTATAGCATAAACAGTTTTTTGCAATATATTGTTCTTGGCTCTTAAAACCTTACAAAATCTTGTAGGTGGACAAATATGCATTTGTAGTGCTCTGGATCTTCTGCTTGGCAAGAATGGGAGATTAAAGACAACACATTTTCACTACAGCTAGCTAGGCTACTGGTAGTGATGCACTATCTCACCCATGAAAATTAAATACATAAATGTAGAACTGACGTGACTGCAAGTGCTCTCATATTGCTCATTCTGCTTGTTTATATGTGCCGTCCCCTGCCTTTGTCTATGCTGTCATCTTAAACTCCTTCAGTGCATGTGGGCTTTGGTAATACTTAAGAGGAAGAGATCCCAGTCCTGTTTGGCCTTTAGGCACTATGGTCCATATCCTCACTCTCATTCATAATGTGGGCCTCAAACAGTAGTTGTCATAGTTAATATTCAGTCATGTTACTAAGATAATTTGAAGTACTTTCTGTTAAGTAAACTGCACCTCTGATTGTAATATTAGCAACAGAGAAATGCCATGTTCAGCAAGTGAATAGGGATTAATTTTTGGGCCTTGTTCATGGATAACCTTAGATGTGCCACCATCCCTTGGGGAGACATGAGAGTGTTTTTTTTCTTTGAATGTGGAGTCCTGTAAGACTACCAAGTTTTTATCCTGTTTGCTCCATTTGTTGAGTTCTTCCTGCTAAGTCAGCTGTAGCTGTACGCTTCTACGGGAGAACTTATCTTGGGCCACATATCTCCGGGACACAGGGCTCTACCCACCCTGGGGACAGTGATGCACAGACATCAATATGATGGATACAAAATGTCCGTTTATTTAGCTGCGTCACACGCTTATATAGCTCTTGCGCTTCCTGTTCCTGCCACTCCTATGGGGAGGAGTCTATCTTTCCGTCACAGCCCGTGATCTTCCGGTCGCCGATCCCTGTCTATTCCCCTACAGTCAGCCAAAACTTTTTTCACTGTATATGAAAGATCTGGCTGTTTACAGTAGTTCATGTTTGGGGGCAGGGCAAAATCAATTCATCGATCACTTAAAAGCTGTGCATTCCTAACTGAAATGGCTGGTATTCCTTGTGTCTCCTTCCTTGTCTCTCATCTCTGCAAGGTTTAAGTACAAGGATGAGATCCAGGGTCCTTAGAGGACTTAAAAATGGAAAAGCAACATACTGTGTCTTTTTCATTTAAGAAAGTCTACCTAAATCAATGTACAGACAAAATGGCAAAAAGCTGGCAATAAAATGGTGTGAAGCCTGAGGTATGTATTTCTTGTATAGCATGTTGGTAGAGGTCCCAAAGCAGGTCCCTATGTCCTCCTTTATGCCAAGGCTGTAGATGAGTGGGAAATTAGGACTGAAACAGTGCCACTAGTAGCTTGCAGTAATCTGTTCTTGTGGTGGGAAAGGCATTATTTTAATGAGGGTTTGAAAATCACTTCAGCAAATCACAGTATTCATAAGGTGACGTGCCAGGGTGAATTGACCTTCTAAGGTCCACTGCAGGAAATATCATGGTATTATTTCCTAATATTTTGAACCTTGGCCTTTTCTTATAGAAGCTCCAAGAAGTTTAACATCTGTAGAGGAAGCAGCTGGGATCTTAGAGGTAGAGACAGCTTGCTACACCAGTCAATAGATATCCAAATTAAGATGCCACAAGAACTTTTCCTTTCAGGAAATACAAAACAAAAAATATTAGGCTTATTTCTGTGGTGGCTCATCTGGAGAAGCGCTTGAATGATTGTATTGTGTTCATAAGTATGACACAGAATCAGCAGGCTGTAGCTAGTGGTGTAGGATTTGGAACATTAATTTAAGACAGAAAAATAAGCAGGAAGAGAACGACTTGCCAAGGGTGTGTGAGAACCATTTCGGGTAGGATTTGCTTTGTCAGTGTTGTAACCAACCTATGAGTGCTCCTTCTGAAGTCTGCAAAGTGGGCACATAATATAGCTGCCCACACACTATGGGTTTAATGCCAGCTGTGGTTGGTTCAGGGTTTGTTTTGTTTTGCTTTTTTTTTTAAGTATAGATGAATAAGGGAAACTATACTTAAGCTTGTTTTAGTTGGGCATGTGACACATCAAAAAAACTACCAGCTTATTTTCACAGCCTTGCTTTCTGCAGGAGCCCAAATAGCTTCAGTTGCCTCATAAATCCACAGTGATTACAATATATTTCTTTATTATTAGACACAAAATTACCTTAGCAAAGAAGAAGCCAAAACAATTCCTTTATTTTGGGAGAAAAATTATTCGGCCCCCATCTCTCTTCCACTCACAGCCTCCTTCTGGGGGCTGTGACTTTGTCTTATGCTTCAGCAGGAAACATATTTTTGGCTGTTTGAAATCTCTAGAGTGTGTTGGATCTTACAGGTATACTGTCAAATAGGGTTTGTATTGGCCACAAGATGCTTCACTTGAGTACATCAAAGTACTAAGATTTCCTGTAAAACTGATCTTCATGGTTTTCAATACATGACTAGTTATTTATGTTTTGTTATTACACAATTTCAAATAATGTAAAAGTTAAAGGGAAGAAATACTTTGTGCTGTGTAAGAGGGATGTGGGACCAAGTTCACATCAGCAGAGAACTGAGTAAATTGTTGAGAAGCATGATAAAATAGGATTGTACAGTCTTCTGGAATTTTGTGTGGGTGGATGAATATAGTATGGAAATATGTTCCATTAATTGCTAAGGGATATTTCCTATGTATTGATGAAGGGGCCTGAGTTCTGTTCAGTGCCATAGATGATATAATTGGAGATCATTAAATGAAGTAGCTGTATTAGGTGTTCCACCCAATCATTTTTTACAGTGAAAATCACAGTGTCAGACCAGATACTCATTTAATGAAGAAGCAACAGTGGCATTTTCTTATAAGATCTGGTAGAGACCCTCTCAAATTTTGGAAATTTGCCACTTAATAACCCAGCACTATCTTGTGCTGGGTTATTGTGTTTAACAGACATGGGCATATCTATCTTTCATGAACTGATCAAATCCCTTTCATAAGACATTCTTACTTTTGAATTCCACATATCCTATGGCAACAAATTTTTTCTTTTGTTTGTTTTATGTCATTTTACGTGGTACTCCTACTCTATTATGTTATTGTGAAAAATGACTAGTCATTCCCATGTTCCCATTTTTCCTTCAAGTTACCTCTTTTCAACTAAAATGTTATTTTATTTTGTTTCCCACTGTATGGAAGCTTTTTCGTACCTGTCGTCTCTTTCTAGTAAAGGTCTTAATCAAACAAATGATCTAGAATTAGAAACTACCGAACAATCTCTGTATAATACTCTGTCCTCCAACCCACTGGCAGAAAAGCAATGAGGAAGAAAAATTATGTGAAAATATTCTTCAAGACTTAGATACAATTCAGTATCTGAATCTGTGTGCCATTCCATGCTCCCTCCTGTAGCGGATATAATGTGCTTTCAAGGCTTGAGAACAAGTATTAAAGACAAAATATAATTAAAGGTGGAGATTAAAAAAAAGGGAGGGCAACGTGAGATGTGCTTGCCAAAGGTAGATCATAGCCCATTAAACAGATATTTAAAACAGTAGCTTGCCTAGAAAAAGTATGTCTGTTTTGGATGTTTTGCAGCAAAACATTTGCTAGAGAGTAACAGGGGGACTCCTAGCGTTAGACTGTAGGAAGTAGGGTTTTGTACAGGCACCGCAGGTAAGGAACTGCCTAAAGGAGGGAGGAGAGTGGGTTCTGTTGAGAGGGGAAGTACTGGACAGGAAGAAAGGTTACAAATGAAGCTCCTTGGTGATCAGTCAGGGGACTGGGTATATTTTATACTTTTATTAATGGCTTTGGCATACAAAGAGAACGTTGAGGAAATTTGATGATATACAGTTAGGACTCATTGCTAATGCAGAAAGGGCAGGAATATCTTACAGAAAGAAATGGATGACCTCTAGGTTTGGAGTAAATAGGAACAGGCTGAAAGTTAATAGAATGAAGTGCAAGGCCAGTCACTTTGGGATCACTGACAATTTCTGGTATAAACTGGAAGCTCATCATTTGGAAACAGCAGAGGAAGGGACAGACCTGAGTGTATCGCGTGATCATAGGGTAGCTGGTAGCCAGCAATCAGCAATATGTTCCAGGCACAAAAAGGCAAACAGAATTTGAGACTGACCACTTCTTCCCACTTGAAATAAGGAAGTATTTGTGCCCAACAAGGCATGATAAAGCTGTATCTGAATACCTTGTACAACTCCAATTTTCCATATTGAAAAAAGTGGAACTCAAGCCACAATAAATCCACAGAAGAGTTACTAGCATCACAGGAATGATAAGCTTATCTGTAAAGAGAAACTAGATTGGCAAGGATTTATTTAGCCTAGCAAAATTAAATCTGAGATGCAACTTATAAATATATCCATGGGAGAAAATACCAGAAAAGCAGTATTTAAAAATAATAATTAAACACAAACAAATCTATATAAACTGGCCTTGAGGAAATTTGAGCTGCAGTTTAGATCTCTAGCTAACGAAAGAGCCAGGTTCAGGAACAAGCATAGTGGGACGAATAAGAAGGACTAACTAGTTTTATTACAGAGCTGTATCAGCTTATTAGAGGAATAGTACAGTACGCTTTTCTGTGGATGAAGCTGATGGCATGACCCAAAAGTCTTATGGAGGATCTTCATAATTTCATGCTTGATCCTAATTTAGTTCCCTTTGGCTAGTGCTTGGAAGGCACTTGTTTTAAGGAGTGTGTAGAAATTGCATGTGATTTTATTTTTGATCCAGTGGTTAAACTTGAAAGACAGCAATGCCTTAAGATTTTCACTGTAGTAGATGAAACCTTGATTCTGTAGGGAAGACTACTCTTTCTAGAAGGCCATAAGACTTAACAAATCCTTGTGGGCTTGGAAGTGGAGGCATTAAACCTGCACTAAAGGTCATTTGTCATTACCCCTCTGAAAGACTGGCAAATCAGTGTACAGTGCTAGAAGCTGCTCCACAGTGCCAATATTTATTCAAAATTTCATGGGTTTCCAGATTTTCACATGCTCTGTCATCATTTATTTTTATAGCATTCATTTTTTACCAATTAGTAGTACAAATGGCATACTTATTCCACTTCATGCATTTAGATGGACCAGGCATATTACTTCCCAATAAAGAAAATATTTCACATGCCCAGTTTAACTTGTGTTTATAACTTGATCAAAAACACCTTTTCTAAACTCCATTCTTATCTGCTTCCATCTCTGAGCACCCAAGAAAGGAAGGCATCATGAAACCAGAACAATTTTTTTCTCATTAAAAGGACTCTCTTCACTTATACACAGCCAAAATCTTGTTGATGAAATTGTCAACATATTTGTGGTTAATCAGAATGACATGGTATTCAAAGAAGAATCTTTCATAAGTATTTCCCATTCATAACAGAATGCAGAAATGTATGAAAATAAATATGCTGTGTGGCTATTTATATAGATGTCAGTGTTTTATGTTCTCTGGTCAAGATAAGTTGTACCTTTGAAATCCTCTAAAAGCTGCTGTAGAACTTCTATTTCAGAAGAAAAACAATTGTCCTGCTGGCAGGATTAATCCCCTGACAGCTTTTCTCCTTAATTTTTCTCCCTTTTGATGTGCATGTCACTGCAGGTTCATATATGTAAGATTTTTAAAGCCCAGCAATGCCAAAAGTCCTCCTCTTCTTTTAGCCAGATGTTTAATTTTAGAAACATATTTTTCAATGAAAATAAAGTAGATTAAAAATTCTGAAAAGTGGATTGCCATAAAATAAATATCCCAGAATAGTTGCAATTGAAATTAAAGTTCTACTGACTGAAACAAAAAATGATACCAAAGGGGCTTTTAAATGATGATTTGTGTACTAATTGGCTAAAATTCTTTTTTTCATATGGTAACGTTTTTGCAGCTGTGTTTGTAATATATCCTGAAAAATTTAAGATGCATTACTTAAGATATATTTCTATGTTCCTTGTGGTTTTAGGAGACCTACTCTTGAAAGAAGGGCTTTTGTTAGGGAACTTGCTATGCTCAATACTCATGGGAAGGATGGTGATGTTTTTCTCAATGTTATGTCTCAAAAAAAATATTGTAGAATCCACAATCTTAAAGTTTGCGTACTGGTTTGACAGTAACAGTTTTCTATGTGAAGCTTTTATTTTGGATGACTTCTGCAGTTGGGACAATTACTGAACTGTGAAAAACTCTTCGTGTACATACCAGTGCACTATATTCCAGATAAATGCAAGTAACACTGCTGATCAGATCTTCCAAATTAAATACAGAAATACCATTCTTTTCTTTATGCATTCCTAATCTATATACAATGCAGGCTAGTGCATTCTGACATTTCCATACAGCTCTCCTCTAGCATCCTAATTTGCTAATCTGACCTGTGTGCGACTATCTTGAAGTTTTTGGTATATAGACAGGTAACGTTTCCTTAGTGAATAGTTAAATAAAGTGACTGTTTCCTTAAGGTCATCTAAAAAAAAAGATAAGAAATGCCTTACTGGATCAGAGAAGCTCTGTGGCTCCAACCGGTGTGACAGGAGACACTCTGTAGGGAGTGCACATAAGCCTAACCACTTGCTGTGATCCTTTCTTCTTAGACTCCCCAGCATCTGCAGTTGTTATATAGGCATATCAGTGTGTACAGCCAACCAACAATCATTGTATATTATCCACTTACGGACCTATTGTCCATGAACTTGTATAATCCCTTTCTGAACCTGCTGGTATGCTCTGTCCTTGCCACCTCCTGTGGCAGCAAGGTCAGGAAGTATATTGTCCATTATGTAAAGAAGTACTTTATCAGTTTTGTATTATGCTTTCATTCAGTGCCTCCTAATAGCCTGAAAATTGCAGGATCTTTGTGAATAAAATTTCTACATTGTTTTCACAATTCTGTCATAATTTTGGGAATCCTGATTGTATCCTCCCTTGACATTCTCTCCAGATTCATAAATCCTAGACTTTTTGGTCTCTCCTTGTAAGTCAACTGCTGCAAACTGTTGATCACTTTAGCTGTTCTCTCTATATATTCTCTAATTCTGCTACTGCTTTTTCAAGATGCAAAGACCAGAACCCATATAATTTTTGATGCTGAGTTAACATCTGATATTGCTTATCTCCCTAAGGCTGTATTTCATCCTCTGATGGGCTTAATAGTATCTTACTTTTGGTGCTTAAAGGTCATGAGAAAACACTGAATTTCAATTATCTAGAAAATGGACATAGCAGTAGGATTAAAAGTAGGTAGCATAGCTGTTAACAACGTAAACCCAGAGAGCTAAATAGACAGTTGTTTAGGCTTCCTGGGAGGAATAAAGTTTTACTGGACATGGGACTAAATTATCTGAACCTGACAAAATAGGTGAGTGGAATCTATACATGTGCAAATAGAGTCAGAGCTTGCTAAAGCTGACTATAACCTGAAAACTTCTTTTTAAATTAGTGTAAGTTGATTGTATCTTAATAAGAAAGATGTAGCTATCTGTATTAAACATGGAAATAACTAGATTATTTTAAATGGCTTGATAAAGCAGTTGCAGACTAGCTCATAAAAATCCTTTTCTAGTGCCATAGTCCTATGACATGAAGAGGCCGTAAAGAATTTAGCAGTTTTGAATGTGACCTCATCACTAACTATGTCTTCTTTGCTGATGGTTTAAAACAAAGCGTGGCCGTGGTGCTGTTAGTTTATACCGATGTGGAGTAATCAGCCCTTCCTTCTACTGACTTAAAGTGCAATTTAAAAAAAATGAGAACAGCTCCATCTTCTCGTCTTGATTGATACCAAAGTCTGCAATTATCAATTTCGTGAATGGAAATTTCCTTCTAAGCTAAGAAGCTGACTCTGCTCTTAACTCCAATCAAACTTTTAATCCAAAAGCTCTAAATCTAACCCATAGTGTTTTGGAAGGGTTACCTTACTAAGCCCAAAAGATACACTTACTTGAGTCTTTCCTTTTTTTTTTCTTTTTTCTCCCTACCTCATTTTTGGTCTTGTCAAATATTGTTGCTAAACTACTCTTCCTTTCCTAAGCTGCTTCTTCTCTATCTCTCCCACTGTCTCCCTCTCTCTTTCATCAGACCCAATTTCTTGATATCTACAGATTATAACAGTTCATGTTTTTCCCTTTTCCCTCATTTTCTCATATTTACTTGCTTCTTTCTTTCCCCAGCTTTTTTCCTTGACACAAGTGGTGTTCTATCTTATTTTGGAATGGTCCTACAAAACAATATTAGGAAACGTAGGTTTAACTTGGGTTTGGCAGCTGCTGGTGTACTTCACATGTTTAGGGACAGGCAGGTACAAAAGTAATTTACTACGAGGTACAAATGAAAGGGAAACCACAGTCCATAAAGTATGCTGTGTTAATTGCCTTTGGCACTGCTCTGGTTCTGCCATAAGGGGAACTTCATGATGCAGCTACAGGTAGAGGAGAGAAGGTCAAGTTAACTCATGACAGTTAGTGGTGTGTAAGAGCACACACAGAAGTAGTTACCATGGAATGACAGACATTTGAGGTATATATAACCTAGCTTTCAGGTAATCTCCTGGTAGTCTGTGAGGCATGCGGATAACTTTCTGTTTGACTGACATTATAATCCACCTTACCAAACTGATTGCAGCAATATAGAGGGTGCCCTCACCAGGTGAGTGCTGAAGCATCTGCCTGCGGCTAGCTTGGGCTTGTCATTCTGGAAGGAATTCTGGAGCTGGAAGGAAGCAGAGGCACTGTGGCTGTGTAGCAGGGACCGTTGACAAAGCAAGCTTACTGTTCCACTGGAAGGAAGAAAGAAGCATAACTGTGATTTTTGGTTTTGCTTTAAAAAAATAAAAGTAGTCTTGGGCATATATAGGAAGTAATAGAGGCCGAATGGAAAAGGCTACCTATAGTGTTTTGACTTGTTTGCTTTCATCATTTTAAAGACAGTGCAATGTTTGGTCTACAGATGTGTCTTGCACCGATGGAGCCATGCGGGCAGCCTCACTGCCCTGTCTCCTTTAAGTTTCATGTATCATGTCCTCTGCTGATGTATGCTTCATTCCTTCCTTCTCCCATGACTTGTTTGTCTTCTAACCTCATGTAAACTGACTGTATTCTCTAACCAAGCCTGGAAAGTGGAAAAGAAATGAGCATGTTCTGCCTCTATAGAGAAAGAATGAAGGGAAATAAACAAGGACAATAATAAATGAGGAACAAATATGTAGCCTCTATTTTCTCCTGTCCTGGTTTTGGCTGGGATAGAGTTAAATTTCCTATTCATTCCTTGGAGTGTAGAAATAACTCGGTTCTCATTTCCACCACTAAAAAATGCTTTAAAACTAAGAATGACTTTAAAGTCAAGAGCACATATCCCATGGTTCTCCAGGGCATTTCCCAGGAGTACAAAGAAGGAGCTCAGAGGTTTTGAGAAGGCCATGTCTCTAGGGCATGTTTAGCAGGGGTAGGACTGTTTTCAGTCTTGTATCTTTGTTCTGTGATAAGTATAAGATAATGCCCTTCACTGAAGTTGATAAAATTGAGGTAAACTGAGTTAATCTGTCAAAAATCTCTGCTACCTTTCCACCTCGCTTACTCTATAGCAATGTATGTGTTTCACTCCAAATTATTGTTAGTCTTTACTGTGCTCCTATCTTACAACATGAGGCTGGAGGGACAACTCCTTATAGTAAGAGACTAATTTCTGATTCTATGTTCTAGGTACTGAAATACACAACCGCTCATGTATCTACTGGTTGAAACCTCGATACTCTGGTGGTAGGTGAGTGCATGAAAACACACTTTTGCGATGCTTTGTCTGGTGATAGGAGTAGTGCTATGCATCAGATGGAAGTAACTTCTAATTTACTTGTAGGCTGTGTGATCTGATACAGTTATTATCTGCATAAATACATAGATTATTAATGGTAATAAACTTATCTAGTTCTGTTTCTGTTACTGCCAAAACATTATTTATTTCAGTAACTCTAGGTGGCAGTGGGTTTCACAGGTTGTATGAGGAAATGTTTCCTTATCTTAGTTGTAAACTTAACTAAATGAAAATGGGTTCTAAACGTGTATATATAACTCTTGACCTTGCGTTCTGAGAAGTGGAGCAGGTTGTCTTTTTTCTTCAGAAGATCTTCACTTGATTAAAAAATTTTCATTGCCTAAGTTCTGCTAGTCACATCACATGTAGCAAAAATAAACACACCAGCTGATGAATGGAGGACTAGTTACAAGTCTAGGAGGTGGGGGTTGTCACCTACATCTGCACAGGAAAATTAAGATTTATTCTTGCTTTGTTTCTGTACACAGTATGTTTCTTGCAGCCAAGCTGAATTTCTGCATTTAAACACATAAATTGTGTATATGCTTTATTTTAAATACAAGGATAATCCCATCATTTACATTGAGTTCATTTGTAAGACTTTGCTGAGTTAAAGCTTTAATCGCACACTTTTTTAAAATCCTGCAACACTTCAGACAATGATCCAGGCATAGGATCCTTGCATTGACCTTCTAACATAACAGAAACATTTGAGAATATTATTTTACTTCACAGATTTGAAAATTAATTAAATAGAAAAAAAAATCCCAAACCTATTAAATGTTTTCATTGACAGATGTCTAAGTACATTTCAAATTAGGGTAAGCGTCATTATTGTCCCTTTACACCTAAGGAAACTGAAACATGTAGAATTTAAGTGCTTGCAAGAGTATTAGAAGCAGAGAAACTTATGAAAGTGGTCTTAGTTCATCCTCTGAATCCAGGCTACAGCCTTAGCCACAGGCCCAGACTGCTTCAAAATTCTGGCTAAATATACTTTCATATATTTTCATATTTCTCACTCCTCAATCAAATTAGATACAAGAATTAGAGGCCCAGTCATGTATGTCTTGAAGATTATGAAAGTCTTGTTCTCGAGTTCTCTGGGGTGAAGCATGAGCCTTCAATTCCCAGACATTGTCTATCTTTTATTGTTTTCTTCATTTCAGGTGTGTTCTATTTCCCAAGCCTTTTTCTATGGACCTATAAAAGAGAAATAATTCTACTATCTAACAGTTTGATTAGAGGAAGGTTAACCTGGAGGGGGTGTGGGTGTGTATTCATTTATTCAGTACTGCCTCTTTTTAGTCCAAGTTGTTGATCCTTTGTGTGATAATCTGGAAACATCACTATTTCTTAATTTATGGCTAGTTTACATATCTGGGGGAAAAAATGGACTAGCACTGTAAACAAAAATATTGGGTTTTTAACAACATGGCTAATTTAGCAAAAACAGGCTATTAATGGAAACACAAATATTCGAATGTTTGTTGGACCTACATGTATTTGAATCATTCAGCTGAAAGGATTTGAAGGCCAGTCTTGTATTCCACTTGAGGCACAGCAGTGACAGAAAAAGATTGCACTTCATTTAGGTATTTCTTCAAGTTACCCAAAGGCATAATATTTGCAACCCCTACTCAAATACCCAATGAAATTAATTTAATTGTGAGGAGGCTATTTCATATTGTTACGGCACTGTATGTCTTCACATTTGACAAGTACCAGCATTTATCTTTTTAACTGAAAATTATTTTGGGGATCCTGCCAGAAACTGAAAACACTAACTCCCATTACTGAGCCATGTAATACAATAGGTACAAAGTCAGATGTCCTTGATGGGCATGCTCTGGGGCTGTGTGGGTAGGAAATTCTGTGTCCTTCCAGAATTAACTACCTCTTGCAACAAAGGCTGATCATACAGTTAAGGATTGTTTAATTATTTCTATATACAGGTATCTGTAAGAAGATAAATTGATTATTCCCCCTTACAGAAGTGTTTTTACTTGATATTGTTTAAGGCAGGAGCAATGCTTCAAGGAGAAGAGAAGTTTTATTATTTTTTTTATGTCAGGATTTTTGGAATATGTGGATTTTTATACAGGGTGGGGGTGGGGAGGGAGGAGAGAGAGAGGGGGAGGAGAAGTATTCCCTTACATCTTCCAAAAGAATTGGAGTTGGAAGCTGCAATGAGGTATGGGATTAATGAAGATCTCCAGTAGTAATGGCTGTGCACAGCTCAGGTCATGCAGCCAAGCAGTTCCTAAGAGGATGAGTGCAGTTCCAGACCACACCACAAGGACTGTGTAAAGGTTTCATGGAGCTCCGTGGAAGATTCTTAGTTAAAAGTTGTTCGGTGTTCCTATTTTTTTCTGTAACTATGTTTCAGAAGTACTTTCTGAACATGGGCTTAAATTGATTATGATCCTTGACAGTTCCAATGGTGTTGTCCAGAGTTTGGGACCTGGAAGCTGAGGCAAACGGGATGTGTTTTCAGACCCTCAGAGTGCTTTGGCTGTTCTGAACACTGCAGCTGTAGGAAAGTGTCCACAAAGCAGGAATTTTCACTCTAATTCATGGAGAGGTATGAGGATTACCCACTACCGGTTAAAAGCTTTTCATCGTTGCACTCAAAACTAGATTTTACTGCCTTGAGGAGTAGGAGGACAGGACCTGGGCCATGTCTGAGCTAGGAATAGGAAGTTAAGGTTGATCTGGGGAAGAGAGACCTGATGAAACAGATTTGCTGTTCTCTGGTGCTTTGAAGAAGGTGACTGCTCTTGCTTCTATGAAGCTTCTACCTGCCTTTGGTGGAAGTGAAAGGAGAAGGAACAAGGCTGGCTTCTTAAGGGTTTGCCATAACAAAACAGGTCTCAGAGTTATAGCTGTTTTGCCTTCATTGCACTGAGTTGAAATGAGTGAATGGGTTCAAAATTTAATGACAGATGGAAAGAAGGATAGAGGATTGTGTAAGCTTCCTCCCCCTAGGAGACCAGGCTGAACTGAAGAAAAGTTTGTTTTAACCCAGTGTATCTAAAATTTAGATTGTGCAGCTTAAAAACCTGTGTTATTTTGAGCTCTTTTGAATAGAGGTCAATTTCATGAGACAGCATGCATGAGTGCTGAAAAAGCTTTTGTGTAAAAATGTGAGCCATGGTTTGGTCAAAGTAGCATGTGTATAAACTGATCTCATGCAAATTCTCTGGACAAAGCATGCAGTGGTATAAAACCTTTCCAGACGGGAGACTCAAGTGAAGTGAGGAGTTGTAGCACATTGTTCTGCAGCCTGGTAGGGGAGCATGCTGCAGCTTTAAGTGACTTGCATTGGTAACTCCTCTTTTCATGGTTAAGTTTCATGGAGTCCCACAGCCACTGGCTGGATATATAAAAAGCTTGGAATTTTGGTGTCTAAATACACTCAAATCCAGTGCAGTATTTAACTGGAAATACAAAAAGTTTGTTAAAAAAAAAATCTTGTCAAGTAAGTATCTTGTCAGTCTGTCAATAAACTGAATGTGTGCAAATGCCCTGTAATGGGGGATTGTGTAAAAGCAGGGGTTAAGCTGTGATTATAGGAATAGGAAGGAATACACAAACCTTGGCTCTGTGAGTGTGTGCTGTGGAAATACCTGTGCCAGACTAAAGGAACATAGAGCATCTGGAATTAGATCTGGAAATATGCTGTAGTTAGTTACTGTGACTTGCATAGGCCTGATTTGTGCATGTCACATGCAGGTAAATTTTCTGAAAGGATCTACATATATAAACAGTCTGATCAGTCATGCGAAGTAGCAGAATTAGGCCACAAGCTAGTGCTGGTCAGCTTCTCTTTTCAAATATGGGTGTTTTAGTCTTGTGGCCAAAATGAAAATGGAGTGCTTCCCACCACCCTAGCTTTACTAACAATTTTGATTTTGTGAAAGGTCAGCACATGAATGTGTCTTGTAACATTACACATTGTCTTTATTCAAAAATTCACATGCACAGGGAAACTGAAAAAACAGTTTATTTTGGAAAATTAGTAAATCCAAATGATGGATACCATGTGTCAAAATAATCCTTGGTGCACATGGTTGCATTTTCACAGGGATGTTTTGAAAATTATACTGTGGAAACTAAATAGAGAATCAGTTTGCCAGGGAGCAGGCTTAAGTCACTTTTCTGTACAGACTGCAAGATGTGGTCTCTTTTACTAAACATGGAAGCTAAAGCAGCTCTCTCTTTACTTTAGTCCTTTGCTATTGTTCTCCAGAGGTGCCAAACAAGAGCTAAAGGATCAGTCAGTGGAATTAGGCAGAGGAGAGGATTTAGGCTGAAATTTCAGAACTATAGATGTGAGAATAGCTAAATGGTCTCTAGGATTCATTTCACATCCCCTGAGTACTATAAAAACTTGGCGCTTAGTTGAAGCTGGTTCAATTCTAAAGCCAATGGCGAGAGACAGTATCTCTAGGAAGAGTCATTTTGATGTTCATCCCATATATTCTAAAAGGGAAGAGCTGATAGAGGGTGTTGCAGAAAAAGTTCTTGGCCTCTAAATGTTGACAAATATAGCACTGTTCAAACAAGTGAATAGTCTTTCTCTTACCTGCTTGCTTTAAAACCTTGGGTAAATCTCATGGGAAGCAGTTAATAACTCACTTTGGTCAAATGTGAATGCAGCATCATTTGGGGGATATTGAGACTGTGCTGCTGTGTTTGATTACATTTCATTGATGCTTTAAGGCCAGGCTTGCATTTTCTTTTATTTTCAATAGCCCAAATACAAAAGTGCATGTAACCTCTTTGCTGAACCTGTCCAGGGTGACACATAGCAAATCTTGAACTGGAAGAAGAGTGCAGAGTTCCTGAGTTCCAGGACAATAAGGTCACTACCTGGGAAAAGAACAATTTGGACTCGTTTTGGTTATTTTCTTAGGTGTTTTGAATATAGTTAGTGGGACATTTCTGCAAATACATTAAAAAGTATTTTGAAGTAGAGCAGTCTGCTTCACCCGCAGTGTTCTATATGTGGGAATATATATGGAATAGAGGTTGAGGTCTCTTTGGTAACAAGGCCTTAGCCTGCTTTTATTTTGATTCTGGTTAATGGTTGCTCAGTGAGCTGGGAATGGGAAATCCGCCTTTAAAAGCATCATGTTAGTATCATGCTGACAACCAAAATCTTTTCTGTGGAGACTTAAATTTGCTCAAACATTTAAAAGGTTTGGTAGAGCTGGGTTTTCAAGAAACAGGCTTACTACTGTCAGTCTACATTGTTGTCATGAGAACAGGGCATTACCTGCCATTTTCCTTCTTATATATGCCTTAAAAAAGATGTTGGGACTGTAAAAAAAAATTACTGTTTTGTAATTTAGCTTTAAGCAAAAGGAATATTTCAATGGTGACAGTTCTGGAAATGCTTTAACTTTTAAATGCTGACACCAAATAATATGTAAAAACTTGTGATTAATGTTTCCAGAAGGGGCTATTAACATTATCCTACATCTGTTTGTGATATAATCTCCAAATGAAAAACACTCACTTTAAAAAAAAAAAGAAAAAAAACAAGGAAGAAAAGAAACCCTAAAGAAGTATATGTTTATGCAGCATTTCAGTGCAGACTTAACTCTAATGTGTGGACATCCTTGGTAAGACTTAACCAAATGATTTTTCATCTGATCATTATTTAGTCAAACCTCCATGGCACTCCTGAGGTTGCTTAAATTTTATTGACAACATGTCGTTTCATTTGCTAAAAAATGAGGTCATTTTAAATTACACTACATGAGAGAGTTTTTTATTACTTAGAGTAAAATTAGCCATCATATTTGATTAAAATACTTAATGGTAGATCAGGCATGAAGTTCTGTGAAACATCATTTCATAATTAGTTCGTGCTGATTTAAATATTTGAGATTGCATAGGAGGATTGTTTTTTATGACTAGTAAGAATTTGCAGGAGTCCCCTCATCTTTGAGGAAACATTTAATAGTACTAAAGCAGAATTTGTAGAACATACAGCACCAACTCATTCAGACAATAATTATTATGAAAATAATTACCTGTATTGATTGGGAATAATTTGCCCATTTAAGACAAAAACTTAAATTGATGTATTTCACTGAGATAGCTGGATGTAGGGGAATAGACAGGGATCGGCGACCGGAAGACTACGGGATGTGACGGAAAGATAGACTCCTCCCCATAGGAGTGGCAGGAACAGGAACCGCAAGAGCTATATAAGCGTGTGACGCAGCCAAATAAACGGACATTTTGTATCCATCATATTGATGTCTGTGCATCACTGTCCCCAGGGCGGGTAGGGCCCTGTGTCCCGGAGGTATGCGGCCCAAGATAAGTTCTCCCGCAGAAGCGTACAGCTACAGCTGTATTAATTTCAGTCTGTATGTCTTGATCTCAAATTTGTTTTACTTAATGAATAAAAGTTTATGGAATTCATGTGCTCTATGAAAAGGTATGCTGAAAAATCATCCTTTTTTAATGCACTGTGGTGTTTTTGTTAGTATTAAGCTACAGTTTGTACCATGCCAAATACTTCTAAGAAGTATAAATTGGCATTTCTGGTTGCTTTTTTTAAAAATTCCTGTTGAATAGTCATTTTGATCTCTGTTGAGTGCTATTTGCCATGGGCAACTGATTCCCAGTTTTCCAGTTTTCTTGATTTAGCTGGCATAAGAAATCAGTGAGAACCTAACAGTTACAGGCAGTATCACTTATAAGCAACCATTTGATTTTTTTTTTTTGTTGATGATCTATCTTTTAATTGATGTTGTTTCCTGCCAGCATACTTTAGTTTCAGCAAACTCTGTTATGGTTTGGATACAAAAGTGAGATGCAAATTGTGTGGCATGGAACACAGGGTGCATATTGCTAGGTGTCTTAGGCAGATTTAACATCTGGATGTGGTAGAGCTAAAATACTGTCACAGGTGGTGTTGAATATCATCCATGAAAAAAAAGAATGTATGTTCAATAGGAATGGTAGAACAGGAGCAACAGGTTAATTAGGAATCTCAAAAGCCCCATTCAAGTGTTTAAAGTTAAATTAATGCCTTTATGCTTTGCTTGTGGTGGCCGTGCTTCAGGCTAATCTTCTTTCTGTCTGCTAGAAACCAAGCAAGTCTCCTTTAATATGAGTTGAAGGTTGTTCCATAATTTATCCTGGAATACCGTTGTTATAGCCTCTATGGATAGATCAAGATTTATTCCAAGTAATTTTTGATAAACAAAATCTAGGCAACTCTGAACACAAGACTGTCCATTATACTTAAGCTGCCTGAAATGACTTTAATTGCATTGACAGTATTGTAATGATGAAGTTTAAACTTCAAATCAGCAAATGATTTGTTTAACCAACTGTTTATATTAGATGTGCGGGGATTTTTTTATTACTCTCTGTTCACACATATACACACACAACTTGCATATATTATATGCATGCAGTTCAGTAAGAACAGCTCAGATAGCTTGTCTTTCCAGGAAATAGTAAGTAATACGCTTAATATATGTCAATATGAAAACAAAGTTAAAACACCAATTAAAATAAAATTTACTAATATTTTTTCACATAGTTTCTATCCTCAGTTATTGAATTAGTACAGAATGAAGAAACTGCCATTTGGGGAAATATATTTCTTCATGTATTGGCATAGAACTGTACTGAAGAAAAGCTTCAGGTTATTTTACTCTGATTACAAAGTAATGTCTTACATATATCACTTCAGCTTTGTGTGCAGCTTTGTGTGAATGAATGAAAATATATTGTATCTGATCATAGAAGACGACATTCAAGTTATTTGGTTGTTCGTACCTACAGAAGACATATAAAGAGAAAGCTTCTGTTTTCTTTATGTTCTGACCAGACTGTTTGTCATGCAGTGTGGCTCAGGTTGTTGTCTTGTAAGCTGTAGCTTGGGAAGTTTGCACCGTTTTCCTCGCTTCACTCACCTGCCATGTTTAGAAAAAACTTGAAGATCTCAGATGAGCTAATATGGATCTTTTTCTTCTTTTTTAAAAACATTTTTCTAAAACAAAGAAAATGAGCCAGAGCAAGAAAGAGTTTTAGCGAAATATCTTTTACGACTGCCTCTCCCAGTGGAAAGGTGTATTCTGTCATTTTGCGTTCAGTCCTTCAGTCTAGTGTATTTATTTCTACACGTTTCTGTGTATTAGAGGCTTGTCTACTGTGTCAGACTGTAATGTCATATTTTGCACAGTTAGTTTTTTCCTTTGCATGGGATTGTATAATACATCTTTCCTGTTAGCATATGTGATTGGCATAAGTGACTCTTTTCTGTTGTCTAATTATTCTGTTTTGACATATTTGCAGAAGTGGCCCTTTTCATTGCTATTGATGTTGTCATGTTAAACCTGTTTCTGAAACCAGTTTGTCACTTGAAGTACAGACAAAACATTGTTCAACATGTGCAATACGTGCAAACTGCCAAACTTCAAACTTGTATGATCATGTCAGACTTCTTAGCCAGAAATACTGAAACAGCTGTGTAGGCTAGGCTTCTTTATACCCATGATTACTGAATGAACTTGGAAAGAGGGAGTAGGGGGACAGTAAATATATACAGCAAGATTTTTGGCTTGGTGGTTATAAAACTGATTCTAATAACAGTCTCTTCACCTGCTGAGGGGCTTCATAAGTTCATTATCAACAGAATTTACTCAAAGGTCCTTCATGGAAAAGAGGAACATTCCTGATGAGTAAACAGAGAAATTATAATTGTCATGTTTTCCTACAAAACATTTCTGCAACCAAGGTGGAAAAAATACTGTTAACGTATTTGTAGGCTTACGCTACATGCATTGTTTAAAGTTAAGTTTCAGAGGGACTTAAAAAGTAATGATTGCAGAGGAAATTCAGATGTTCCCTCCCCCCCCCCCCCCCCCCCCCCCAATCAGCTTAAGCAAAGCTATTTAGAGATTTTAAAAAATTTTTAAAAATAGTAATTTATAGCTCTGTCTGCCACTCTGGAGACAATGAAGCTGTAAAGTGTGAAGAGGTTTTTTTTTTTAACAGACAGAATTTGGTGGTTAAATTTGTTTGGGAGGGAAACTGCAACCAGGTGCACTGAGAAGAAAGTGCCATTTCATATATAAATGCAACAGTGAATATGAGCTACTGTGGCAGTTATGCTCGTCATAAAAATAAAGCAAATAAGACAAATGGAAAGATAAACTTCCGCCTAAGATGACCTTGTGTTTTAAATCAAGCAAGAAAAAGCTATATGTCTTTAAAGGAATGTCACATCCTACAAGAAGTTATGTCTGTCCTTAGGAAGCTTGCTAACAAAAAATTGTTAGTCTGCAACAAATACTGTCTATACTAGCAGGAAGTAACAGGCATACTGTTGCCAGAGAGGATGATCAATATTCAAGATTACTTTGTCAAGGACTGAATTTATACACAGGACCAGTGGGTTTTGTACATAGCCTCACCTGCATCAGCTTGTACCATCAGCTTGGAACTAAGCTCAGTACCGTACCTTTTTCTAGTAGGTACATCCGTGCAATAAAGGTTCATTTGGCCTTGATGTAGGGTACAGATTCGTCAGCCTAAAGGCTAAGTGTGGTTGCTTTAGGTGACACATCTGATAGCATAGAGGATGTGAGAGTGAAAACTCTGTATGAGACCTATGAATGCAGACTGGCTTTCCATTGCATGTAAGGCTAAAGTTATCATCATCCTTAGAGGATGCTGCAAGAGAAGTGGCTCTATTAGATAATAAGTACTGTGTAATTCACCCGCTTTTGTGGTACATCCTATACAGTGCAAATCTTTGAAACATAGATCTTACACATAATAAGAATTGGCATAAAAGTTCACAGGGTTAATTATAACCTTGGATTTGTAGTTGGTAGGTCTATAAAGGAAAGGTTTCATGTAAATTATTTGATTCATTGAGGAGAATGAAAATTGGGAGAGAGAATGAATGCATGGGGAAGAATATTCTTGAAAGTGAGAGGAACTGGGCTGCAGAAGTAATGAGTATTTTGTTGCTTGGAAATTCTGAAATGAGATTAAGAAAAACACTAGGAAATATGACTATATAGGAACAACCCCATAGAAGCCCTAAAAATGACAGATCTAGATAATCCAATAGGTCCCCTGAGCAATCTTTCAATGTTTTAAGAACTCATTTCTTCAATGGACGGATGCTGGATTACCACTGTGTCAGGATAGTCTCTGTGCAAATAGATACTTTTTAGGGTTTTTTGGGGGAGTTGTTTGTTTTCTTTGTAATGCTCTACACTTTCAGGAAACAGGATTATCTTGGTGTGTTTGAAATTGCCTGTCACATCTTGACCTCTAGTTCTATCTAGAACAGCATTAGTAAAAGCCAAATGTATGCACACATTTTTAGAAGGTGTACTTACACAGCATTTGTGCATGACAAGAAAAACAGAGAGCATGGCATTTTCCAAGCAGGCTCTGAGCAAATACTCTGGACCTGAAAATCTGCTTTCCAGTCTGGGTAGGTGTCTTGTTCTCTCATGTGTTGTACTTAGTTTCTCTGGGTGGTTTCTGTGAATACTGGTCCAGGTCTAGGTTTTCATTGCTATAAACAAGAACAGAATTTGACTTTTCATTCAGCAAGTCGAATTTAAATCAGTGGAAACTCAGAACTGTGTTATTAGTGTTTAGATGAATTACTTCAGGTTGACTTCAGAATAGTAAAAGTAAGTAGAGTTTTATCCAAAGTTTGATAACCGGTTTGTACTTTTGTGATGTGGACTGAAGGCCAATAAGGGTTAAGAAGATAGAAATCCCAAATTCTCCTTCATTTTACCTTAGATAAATCTGAGCCCAGGCCTCCAGAGGTGAAAGGCTAGCACATTAACTAGGACCTTAAATGTGTTCTTCAGCACACAAACCTGCAGTATCTTTTGAAATCTATGCAGGTTTCTCCTGCCTGCTGTGTGTAATTTCAGAATACGCTGTCACCATTAAAGAAAAAAAACAAGTTTGCTCTTTCATCTGTGCACCCCATGGCACCGATCGGGGGAATCAGTCCCCAGGCTCCCCTAAAATTTGTGATCTTTGGCTCCTGCTGTAAATTGATTCCGTGCTGTGCCTCCTGACATGTGAACTGGGTAAAATCCATTTTGAAGTCTTTTAAAACCTGGCATTAACCCTGTGGCATCCTCTTAAGTGCTAATGTTTTCTCATTATATTATTTACTATGAAGAACTTGCCATTAAAACTCTAGCAGTGTTGCAAGCTAACTTGTTAAAATCTTAGTATTAAAGATAGATGCTACAGTGTGCTTTAAATTTCTCCTAAGACGTGATATTGGGAAAAGTGAGTTCAATTAGTCATGAGTGAGGTGAGTACCTCACTACTGTGCAAATTGCTTTGGGACCATTTGGCCCATGTCTACTCGTGATCCTCCCCCCTCATAAATTCAGATGTGTAAAGTAGTCAATATTTTGTTTAAGCTTATCTTGGACTGATTATCTGAAACACTCAAATTTTTTTTTTTGCTTCAGTGCCATTTAATAAAAAGACTGTTAAATTTTTCAGATTTTTCCCTTTGTTTTTTTATAGGGAAAGTAGTAATGTCTTTTGTACACATATGTGTCTCTCTCTACATCTATTCCGTATGACTTGGTTCACTGCCCATTAAAGTGAAATGGCCTTTGGGATTACAACATAGTAATGTTTTACTCAAGAGTTTGGGACAGGAAGTCAAAATGAATAACTATTTGAAAACTTTAGGGATTTTTAAGTAGCCAGAACTTAATTCCGGAGAGAATATGGCTTTGGACAAAATAGCAAAAACATTAGAAATTCTTTAATGATAGAAATGAGTTGCAACCCTGGTGTTACATCTTAAGACAACAGTACTGGCAGTGGAGTACCCTTGCACTATAAAATCATAGTAAAAGGCATTTGAATTTGAACTGATGATCTTGCAGATGCTGCTTGCTTTTGTGCAAAGGGCTAATTGTGAAAATGGCCTCTCTGTTCTTTAAGCACTTACTCACTTTGGTTCTGTTTTTAAAAGACAAGCTGAACTTCCTTTCAAAGAAACCATGTTCTAACAAACTGGACATTCACTACAGCAAGATTTTGAGAACTTGCCAAAGTTACATCTTTTCTCCTCCATCTTCATGCTTTATGTAGATGTCTGGCATACAGTTTAGTTGGTAGCAAATGATAAGGGCATAATACTGCTTGTTGTTGTATACTAGAAGTGAGGTAAAACTATATTTCACTTTTCCTTTGAGAAAAAGGCTGCTAATACAGAACTTGTCAAGACCCTTTCCTGTGTTTGATAGCTTTATCACAGCCCCAGCTCGAAAGGTTAAATGTTTTGGATTACACAGAATGTACATTATATGGAGGGCTTACTATAAATCACCAAGGCAGGTATGTTAAACACAGAAAAATATCTACAGCTGTTCTCTTACTCATCCTGCTTGTTATTTAACTCCGTCTCTACCCAAAGGAATATTTTTAGTTGTACTGTCAACAGTTTCAAAACAAAGAAGCAACTACAACTGGCAAATGAGGAACCCAGCTGGTGCTATGTTTAGGCTCCCAATGAATATATTCTAATCCCGACACCTGCAAGCTATTTAATCAGGATTTACAATTGAACATGAAGGATGAGAGGTCCAGAGGGCTGTGTTCTTGGTGTTTTGATTGCAAATGATGGAGAAAAACTTTGTTATCGGATGTTGTAGTTATTTGAAGTTTGATGCCCTCTAACCCATGGGGGACCAAGAATCATTTATCACTTCACAGCAAAAGCCAAAAAAAGCCGCTGTGGCTTACACACTAGCATTCTCCTTTAGCTTTTCCTGTATTCCAGTGTAAACACGCCTTGGATTTATGAACAATGAAAAACAATTTCCAGCAAGCACATGGAAAGGAGAGCTTGTAAGTAAAATAGGAAAATATGCATTATCAGTTCTGTGTCAGACTGAAAAGATCACTTGAAATTCCACCGCACCAGTAATATACATAATGATGAAATGTACCTTGAAGATGAGCAGAAAGTAAGTGAAGGAAATTGAATAAAACAAAATTTTGGGGGGTTTTTAGTTTGGGGTTTTTGTGTGTTTTTTGCTTGTTTTAGGAAAAAACCTTTTCCATAATGCAGTTCTCAAATCTCAAAGTGGCATTGCCAACAGTGAATGGCTCCATTCCTAAAGGTCTTCATAGCTCCTCCTAAACCCCTCTGTTTCGCTGAACAAGAGACATAAAATGAAGAAACTTGGAATTTCACTCTACCATCCCATAACAAGCCCAGATGTGCCATTATGTTGCTGTGCTTGTTTATTTCATGTATTTACTGAAGGTTTCTAAGTACTTCTAGCTGAGTTCATGGCAAATTAAACACATCATTCTGGCAGTAGCATGAGTGTGTTCACATGGGCTGTGTATGTGGGGGGTAGTATGCTTTTCTCTTGCTGTGTTGTGCTGTCAACAATATAGTTATGAACAAGCAGGGTGTGTTGTAATTGACACCCTACAAAAAGTGGTTAATCAGCTGTCTGAAGATGTTAGGTAACAATGCTGTTGCCTCTGGGTCTGATTGGATGATTTAATGCCCGTAAGTTTTGTTTGGTTTTGCTCTTTTTTTTTTTGTTGGTTCAGGCTATTGTGTAACTTAGTATCCTGCAGAGGCTTTATATGGCTAGGGTTGCAGAGTAAGTCAGAATTTATTTCTAACTTGATTATGCTGTTTTATTTTGTTCTTAATTTAAAAGGAAAAAGATTATTTGTTACTTTTCAAGGCAAATAACTAGCAGGGACAGCAAAAAAGGGCTCAAAGCAGTTGTCTTCATGGATTCTGTAATCAGCTGGAGGCAGAGATGTTTCCTCCAGAGCATGTTGTATTCTGGGCTGCTACAGATTGTGCTGGCCAGGATGATCCCATAAAGGCTCTTGTGCTATATGACCCTACTCCTGTGCTCCTCCAGCAGGCCTATTCTGCACTGCCCAGCAGGCAATCTTTGGGGCTTTAAAGTTTTACTTCACAGCATTGACTGCACAGAGGGACTTAATCTAGGCTCTCTTCAAACTTCTAGTTATAACTGCAGAAACAAATATTTTGGCGGAATGATAGCACTGCCCCTTTCTAGATCAGATGCTGTCATCCCTTGGCATGTGGATGGATGACATCACTTATGCAGTACTTCAGTGCTTGTTGAACTATTGCACTGAAAAGAAATTAAAACTGCTCCTGAATTCTTCCTCAGCTCTATTTACTTGTTCAGGCTTTGCAGCTTCTTTATTGCCACATCTCTTTAAACAAGAGACTGTACTTTCTACAAGTATTCTTTCTTCTCTCTCAACGTCCTCCCTCTAGTTCAGGCATTCAGATGTCGGTGGTGTTGACCAAACATTTTTTGTGGTGAATGCTCTGATTACATGAAGTCCATCTCTCCTGAGGACCTACCAGCTTTGCAGTCTTGCACATTGTTCTTCTCTTAGGGAATTATCAACTGTTCTCAGTCTCATGCCAGCTCGGTTCCCTCTGGAAAATCTCCATTACAATCCCCTTGACGTCCTTTGGTACCTAGTACAACTTGACCTTCCCTCAGCTTGTCATATCCACTTCCTTCATCATGTACATTGCATGCACTCATTGTGCTTTGCTGTTGATTCCACAATTTAATTGCTACACCCAACTCTGTCAGATTAATACAATACTGTCCAGTAACTTCTGCAAATAACTTTTTCATGTGGAATTATACATGCCATTGTTTCTATGGACAAAGGAAACAAGGCTCAGTACTGTCTAGGGAACCATAATGTGAAGATACAATAAAGTCATACATTCTGTTCTGATTGCAGCTTTGCAGGGTGAACAGGTTACTGCCCAGGGGCTCCCTTCTGTTTCTTTTCCCACTCCCTAGAGATCTGCCACGATAACTTTGTGTATAAATATTCTCTAGACTATCTGAGAAAAAAAGTTATGTATATATTTTTAAAGTGTTTAAGTTAACCTAGTCATTTTAATTGAACTAGATTAGGAAGCAAGTAGTGGGGCAGTGATCTTGGATATGCTGGGAAGCAGCTGGGACCAGTAACCTCTTTGTTTAAATCAGCTATAGCCGGAACAAGGCTGCTGACTTCTGTATCTCTTGGCACTGGAGTAAGAGCACTCAGGTTGTCTTTTTGCACCTTTGAACTGTTCATCATGTCTGTGAGATCAGATATAAAACATATTTCAAGTCCATTTGAATAAAGAACTAGCATTCTCAATCCTAAAACTGCATTTCTACAGTTGCATTGCCTCTCTGAAAGCAGCAAGCAATGTTATTGCCTAGAGTTCTGCTTCTTTAAGGGCTCCACGAGGAATGCCATTCATGCTAATGAGATGCAAAAATAGCCTCTTTGGAACACAAAAGTCACTTAAGATATGTGGAAAAAAATGAATGGAGAAATGAGAGAAAGAAGGGTTAATCAAATGGAAAGTGTGGTGAAATACCAGAACTGCAGCTCATCTGAAAGATAAGGAGTCTAAATGACACACACTCTCTACCAAGAAGTGAAAGCTTTCTTACTTCAAAGATTTTCCTTAGACACACCTATCTGGTAAAATAGCAAATATCTCGAGTCATCCTTTTTGTAGCTAAAAAGGGATGTTTAGTTCCACTGGGACTTTGCTGAAAAATATTAGTGAGGCAGTCAGATATCACATCAATAGATTGACGTACATGCTTGAAATCTTGTGTGTCCTTCCCTCTCTCATTTCATCTCATAAAGGCTATCACTTCATTCCAGGGGTGTTGCCTTGCTCACCATAGTTAATAGCAACATTACTGCTGCAGCTTGAAATGTATCTGCTTTGGCAGGATTGTAAGACCTCCAATGCTAGCTGGAGCATTCCAGTAGGTACTACACCTCAGAAAATGTACTTTGGGAATATTTTGTGTTAATTCTTGGGCAAACACATCAGAGAAATGGTGATTGCTTACAAAGCAAAGCATTTATAAATTATCCTAATTCCCAGTAGTCTGCCATTAGGATGATTGTTAGGACATGCTTGATACACGTGTTGTTACCTTTGGGCTCAAACTTGAAGACACAAGAATGTTATACTGTTGCTTTTGCAACACCTGGTAAGGAGGGGAAATCTTTGCTGTTTGATTTAGTAAATGTGCTACAGCACTGCATAAAATGATAAAATTTATTAAAAGCTCAGCAGAATGCTGAATTTATCAACTGTGTTCTCAATTGTAATAACTTAACTGCTTTGGTATGTAGGTGTACCTTTCCCTTTTTTAATAACATTTTGGAAAATACTAATAGGGATGGTGAAATCTCTTGCACACCACATTCCATTTAAAGGCATAAATTCTATTTTAATGTGGAGTTTCAGATTTAGTATTATGGACAGACACATCGGTTCAATTATTTAGTTGCTCAAATATATTGACAAGTAAACTGACAAGTCAGGAATAAGCCCCTTTCAGTTTAACTAAGGGTTGTTAATTACTGCCTGTTTCAGCATATGAAAATGAACTTGGTTTTTTCTTTTGAACTCTGCCTTTAGAAGTTCAGGATGGGGAAGTACAGTGTTTATTCAAGAAGGCTGTGAATCTATGTATTTCAGCTAGATTATCACTTTGCAACATTGACAGGTAGTTGTTAAAACAAATGGCTTAGACAGTAATGCATGAGCTGGGTTCTGAAGTTTCTTCTCAACAAGCAGACATGTACAATGACGGAACCCGTTAGCATTGTGAAAGAGAAGCCTCTGTCCTTCAGATTTTTTTTAAAAAATATGAAATATGGAGGAAATTCAAATACATGGTACTTGTGGTATATAGTGTTGAACTGGATGACTTTAATAAAGGATTTGAGATCCTTTATTCACAAGTATTCACACTGGCAAGTGTCTCTCTGGACAGAATGTGTTCTGTTTTGTATGTACTTGAGGAAGATTTTGGAAGATTAGGTCCAACTTACTGATGGGGAAGAAGCAGCTTAAAATTATTTTCTCATGGCATGTGAGAAAATATATTGCAGAATTGCTCCTAAACAAAAAAATTCATGACAGACAAAGCAGTGCTGCTGGGACAATTCAAATGCTTGAGGTCTTATGAGGAGCATTTCTATTAAGGGTTTATAATGTCTAAGTATTACTCAACATACACTTTCTCTTGGCAGTGACATAGCAATGTTCATGATTGTGAGTTGTATAGAGCCACAATTGGCTTTACTTTCTAATCCTAACAGGAAGTGAGATATCAGTATGAGTTACTTTGGGAATAAAAATTTCTCAACCAATATTAAAATTGCATGTGGGTATCATGTGGTTTCATGTTTTGAAAGGTAAATTTCATGAAGTAGCAGAAAGGACCAGGTTGTCCGGGTCTAGGATTAGTCTGTTCTGAAAGCTGACCCTCCTAACCCAGATGAAAATGAGTACCTCCTCACATGGACTGTGCGAGTCAAGGCAGCAGGATATGATGCTAGCCAAACTGTAAATTGGTGCCTTCACAAAGTATCATACCCTAATTGCATTGTTAATGAAATCAAATAAACCCAGGCAGAGCTTTGATTTTTTGCTAGTTAGGTACAAGGTTATCATTCAGTCTACAGACAAATAGAAAAATTAATTACATGGGATAATTATTTGCATAGCCAATGTAAATCCCAAAGGTTTAAAGAAGTACAAGTGTTTTGGCTAGAGATTTTCCATCCTCAAACAACTGTACATACAAAGTGTAACTGTTGGGACAGGTTTTGCATACAAATATATATCTCTTATAGGTATTTTCTCTTCTATAGAACAATACCAACAGACAAAGCATTTTCCACATTTTGTCCTGCCCTTTTCTCTTCCTTTTTTTCAAAAGCAAGAAGAGAAAGGAAAGAGAGAAATAGGAGTATAAAACCCAAACATCAGAATAAGTTTTAATACAAATTTAGATGAATGATTAAATGTAAGTGAAAAACTATTTGCTTTGACATCAAAATAGTTTTGAAAATTTTAAAATCCATTTGAAGTATCTCTTATGGTTTTCAATCCATTCTTAAACTGATCTTTATATATGTCCTTTAAAACCTTTCCGAGCTCCAAGTGACTAGAATGAGTGTCAAGTTACTCTGTGTTCTCTTACCACTTCACATGGGGTGGGATAACTCATGATCAGGGTTTCCAGAAATTATTATGGCTTTCTGTGCTTCAGTTCTTGGGTGACTATTTCAAAATATCTTCCAGGGTCCTGACTTTTCGGAAAATGTACAATGCATTCTTCCTAAGAATCCAATTTGTTTCAGTGGTCATGGTTGAAAAGTTGACCCAAAAATATTGGAGGAGTTTTACTGATACTACTTCTCAGTGTATTTGAAATGCCTGAAGATAATCCATACAATCCATTACAAGCCATGAAAATTGCAAAGGAAAACAATAATTCGATTTGCAGGCCTTTTTCCTCTTGTGGTATTTTTCATTAAAGGTTATTGTGGTTTAGTGGAACGCTGGCAGATCCAAAGGCAACATACTTTCCACAAGTATTGATGCCTGTAAAACCTGCTCATAGTACAAAGATGCCAATACAGCCATAGATAGATCTGAGTTGGATCATACAGAGAATTCAAAAGAAAAACAAAAGTTTCATAAAAAGCACATAGTATATATAGGGATAGAATTCCTGCAGGTGCAGATATAGAAGCAAAATTCAAATACAGGGTAGGTGGACGCTGCTCCTTTGGCTGTAACAGGTTGGATTGCATACGCCAGCTGCAGTTTATGTGTGTTTCTTTTTTCTTTAAAAAGTGCAATAGTAATACATAACTTCTGCTACATCAGGGAGCTAGTATTTTGATGGGCAAATGAGGAAGAATCTCTAGTAAATTACATCTCTCCACTACAAAAATGCTTAATTTTGTATGAATATGAAGTAGTAAACAATTGTACATCACTATGTTTCAGTGGTTAACTTGGATTAAATTATTAGACTACCACAAAAAGACCCATTTGGTTTTAACTTTTTTTTAATGTCTGATGTGATGATGTTGGATGACGTTTTGTGTGTTTGCTCATATGTCACTTGACCACATTCTGGACTGTCAGTATGGAGCCAATTTTTAAAGAATTTTCATTATGACACCAGATGTAAAAAGCTGAAGAAAAAAAGTGGGCTAGTTTCCAAAATGGCTGTTCTTGGGCATATATCTTTTAAGAAACTATACTCAATACAACATGTCCTGTTTTGATAAGATGCCTCTCATACTAGTAATCTCCGATTACTGGGATTCAACAGATTTCTATAAGAGTTTGGGGTATTTTTTTTTAACCTTTGCAAAGGATTATTTATTACCTGAGCTAGTAGGACATGGGAAAAAAACCAGGGTGAATAAGCTATTTGTTAATCATCTCCAATGCATGGGAATTCAAACAACTGTTACATGTGCTTGCAAGCAAATGGTCAGCTTCTGAACCATGTGTTTAGTTAGTAAACTTCTGGTTCTCTGGTGATATTCTTTCATGTGCTTGCTAGGGACATGACTATGCCTGTGTTTCTTCTAAAGATGTTGACTTAAAAGCAGCATGACACTGAAGAGTAGTTGTCAACCCTGAGATTACAACTATTCTTCATTATTCCAATGACGTTAAAAACCCCACTTCTTTCATGAGAAGAAATGAAGGTGTTAGACCATATGGATCTGCATCACATATTTCATGGCCTTGTTCCCATGGTACCAGAATTTGACAGAAAGTGGCTGCTCAACTGCATCCTAGCTTTTAAAGAGAACAGTTTTTGCTTCTGGTTTTGCATCCTCTTATGAAACAAACACCAAGCTTTGAATTGGGGGAGGCAACTTGGGTTTGCTTTGTTACTTTACTTCTTATAATCCAATTAGAATGTGTACTGCCATATCTCAGTGTGTCAGGGAAGGACTGGAGGGTTGGGTTCTGAACCACTCTGCTTCATTCCTAACGGTGAGGAATACTCCTGCCAGCAGGAGACCTTTCACAATGTAGTGATCTGTACCAGCTTCTGTAATTTGTTTTCTGGTATGTTCTCCCCTGTCGTTGCAGTCTTCCCCCAGCAAGATACAGTATGTCATAGCCAATAGCATGAACTGAAGCTCCACGAAAATTTTGGCTAAGCCTGATAGAGACTGCATAATGGTCTGAGCCCCCATCTAGCATCAAGCTGATGGTCTGTCTTCTCATGGTTTCACTGCTGTTGTGTCAGACTAGTTTGATGAGAGCTGGTCTTGGCCAGTTACCACAGACTGCAGTCCCACGTTGCTGTTGCAGGGCAGACACATCACAGTTGGGTCAGAATGGAAAGTGCCCCAGAGGCATCTTGAAATCCAGCAGTGGCTGTATGAATACTTATGTGCTCTTTGACATCAAACAGTATGTGGCTAATAAATAACACTACAAAACTTTTCCAAAGATTCACGTGAGTAGCAAGGTAGAGACTTTTTCCTCAGAGAAAAGTAATTTTTCAAGTTTTTTTTTTGAAAATGCTTGAAAAATGCTGAAAATGTTTGATGCATGAAATGCTGCGAGTTCCTATTCATAAGGCAGTTAAGTTGCCTAATCTTCCAAAAACTCTTGGGGAGTGGGTTACCAGAACTGTAACCATGTAAAGATTAGAAAACAGGACCATGCCTATCACCAAAACAAGAAATGAAACTAGAAATTGTTATTCCTGAATGATATTTTGAATCATTTTGAATCCTTGAGTTCCCATTCCTGTCTGAAGAGCCTTCAGGGTAGGGTGGGACTAAAATTTATACACTTCTCTCAAATGGACTCTTGATACATACTAGAGAATGACAAGTTGAACCTCATTTCTCCTTGTAGGTTTTGTATGTTTTTGGTAAATAGTCTAGGTGGAATACTATCAGTATCAAGTCTACAGTACAGCTGAAGAACAATTAACTAATAGGATAATAATTTCTACTGCGTTGTATAGAACTTTTCCCATAAGCTTTTTCTTTCTCATGTTTATCCCACTAAAAGTAAATAACATACCTGGAGGGCAGTGCTGAGATGACATATGCTTGGGTTGCTGGCTACACCCAAGCACAGCTGTCAGTGTTTGCAGACAACTTGGCCCCACACCTCTATTCAGCATGTAGTCTGGAGGTGATGAGAAACTGCTGAGATCCCTGCTGAGGAACAGAAGAAAGAAGCATCTTCTCCTTCACAGCTTTTATCTAAAAACAAGTTAATCAATATGCTAAACACTGAAAGCAAAATACACTCACTTAGACTGATGTTCTGAGGAGGTCTGGAAGGCACCATTTGTCTACAGCAAAGCTTTGTCAAGGGAAAAATTGTCTGTGGAAAGGATGGGAGGAGTAAGAAGCTGAAAATATATTTATATCTTTGCTTTAGGGGTAGGAGATAAGAAATAGTGATGACTGCAGAAAGGCTTTCAAATGTCACTACCACAGTTCAGTAAAGCAAACAGAAAAGAATGGCTAGAGAAATTGTTCTTCACTTTTGCACTGAAATGGTGATTGAAAATATCCTGTTTCGGAACACAATAAAATTAATCTTGTACTCCTACCAAGTAATTTTTTAAATAATAATTTATTGCTCTGAATGGCTTAATAAACCTACACATTTATGCAGTAGCTCTCACTTGGGGTGAAAGTGATATAGAATCACAATGCTGAGACTGTTTCCCACAAATTACAGTGTCGTGCCTGAAAGGACAAAGTCAGAAGAGTCAAAGGTATTATTTTGTAAGCACGGATAATTTCCATTATTACAGACCAATTATTTCTTTCTCCATCTCCATCATAATATGTTACCTTCATAAGCATAAATTACTGCATGTTTGTACCATAATCTTTGTAATTAATTAACAGATAACTGGCTTGTTCTCAACATTGTCCATTTAAGCTGCACATGTAATACTTTCTGAGGTATGATGATCCTTTTTTTTGTTGTCACTTTTGTTCCTGATGACTATTACCAATCAACTTTCTTTAATTCTTATTGAGCATTGGGTTGATGTGAACAGATTTTGAAAAACATTGACTCAGAGATCTCTTAACTGAGAGGTAATAGCTAATATAGATCCTATCAATTAACACGTATAATTAAGGTTGGTTTTAACTTTTCTGCATTTTCTTGCGCTTACCAGCACTGATTTTCTTCTGTTATTTTATTTGCTCCATCATTTAGTGTCATGTCAGAAACACTTTTTTCAGCTCTTCAAAGTTATTTTTAATTTTGTTTATCCTGAATTCTGTGCCATCAGTAGTCTGTGCCTTCTTATCATTCTCTCAATTTTCTGTGTAATTTGGAATAGGTTGAGCAGTACTGGTCCCAGCTGTTTGGGACCAACTTCTGCTGCATCTTCTGGTGCAAAATGAACATTTGATCTCTACTTCCTGTTTTCTTTTTTTTAAAGGAAAGGATCTTTTCTCTTTTTACATGATGGCTGAGAATCCTGAAGAGTCTTCTCTAGTGTCTTGTGGAAAGTTCTTTGTTTGAGTTCTATTTACAAGAGTCAGCTTGTTCTTTCTTCTATCATGTCTATCCATGCATATCATTCTGTTCTCTCTTACAGTGGCAAATCACTTGCCCATAATGGAAGAAAGGCTTGCTAATCTGTAGCTATTCAGATTTATCCTCTACCTGTTTTAAAAGCCAACCAGCAATACCACTTGAATCCTTGATGAGATGTTTCTCCGTCATGCCTCCTTTCCTGAAGAGAATCTATGCAAGAGTGACTTTTAAGAGAGGCAAGCAAGGACAGGATGGCGATAGTAAAATGTGAAGCAGTGTGCCTGATCCTATGGAAAGCTGATCTCTGGGGATCCCTTTGAGTGTGGGACCTAGCATGTTCAGCTGAGTTCCATATCTTCAAAGCCAGCCTAAATGCATTATTGATGGTAGTACCCTTTGAGGAGATTGTAACCTAATTAGCTACTATGTTCATTAGTTTGAGTCCACTTATTCATACTTCGAGTTGCATCTATGCCTATCTGTATTAAATATATTTGTATATAATCTGTGCACCATCTGTGTTATGAATATTTCTATCATCAAATGAGGGTGTCTGAATGGGAGTAATTAGAGAAAGAGAAGTTAAGCAATTGTCAGAAGTTCATACTTCAGGTCCCCTTAAGTGGGGCAAGAAACAGCCATTGCTTTTTGATTCTGTTCCTGAGGCAACCCTTGAGATTATGAATTGGGTAGAAAATTACTTAATTTGCAGGACAAAGCTGTCAACCATCCTTTTTCATGTGCCAGTATTACAGGGCTACTTTTCACATAGAAACTTAAACTGTGACCTGATGGGTTTTTTAAGATGGGAAGCTGGTTTATGTGTCTTGCCAGCTCTGCATTTCCCTCCCTGCCTCCCCCTGCAGCAAGCTGCCTTCTCAGTCCTGCATGCATTTGTTATGGGTATGTTAAGCAAAAGCTGAAGTTAGTCTCATGTGGGTCCCCATCATTCTTCCTCAGGAGAAAGAGGTTCTTTCTGCAGATTCCTGAGACTCATTCGTTAGTAACAAATTCCAGTTTTCTACATAACAGAGGCAGTGAAGAGATGATGACGTCTGAGAAGAACACTGTATGAATTCCTGTTCTGTAAGTCAGTTTCAGGCTTAATCGGGAGATTTGTAGCATAGGCCCAGCACTGCACTCACATGGCTTCGGGAACATGGGTATAAACCCTAAAAGTTTCATATGTATATAGGAAGTTATTACAGCCTTTAGTGTGTTGCTACTGCTTCTGTGCATTCATTTAAGATCCTCTAAACAATTAAAAATTACAAAATCAAGTATCTATAAAGTTGAAGAATGCTTAAACCCCCCCCCCCCCAAAACCCAACACTGAAACAAGCAGCATCCTTATTAGAAATTTCAGCCAGAATATAAAATGGAAATCAGGGGTTACTGACACTCCCTCTATCTAAAGATGCATTAACGGTTTTGTGGGTTTGTGCTCTACATGTTGTCTATTGCATTGCCTAAGGAATCGCTTGCTTTGTGCTCTTGACTGCAGCAGTCTGACAGCAGACTCTTTTCTCCTGCATGTTTGTGTTTCAAGTAAAGATGGAATATGGAAGCAGTCAGGTTTTGCAGTACACTTGTGTCACAGTGTCAATACAGGAGAGGAATGTCCCTCCCCAGCTGTTTTATCACCTAAACTGTGCATCTGGCTGGCCAGCTACATATTTTAAAGACTCTTGAGTTCCCACCTATGGAGCGTACAGTTCACCCTTCCTTCACAGCTTCCTGGAACACCCACTGTGTTAATACATTTTTTTTGACCAGGGCATTCATACACTCTCAGATCTGGATAGGCCCAGATGCGAAGTGGGTGAGTCAACACAACAACTGATCCTGCTCTGGCACCAGCAGCTGCTAAGGAGTAAGTGATGGAATAAAAACATGCACAACATAAGAGCACACAATCGCTGGCTGTTTCACAGAAAGGGAAGAGTTTAAGAAAGGCAAGACTTTAACCAGTAGTATCAGGGAGGTATCACAGAGATTTTTTAAATGGTGAAGTAGTCTCCCTAGAGAGTTAGTGGAGGATTTATTTGATCTATGTCTTAGGTGATTAAAGCTAGATTGCCCAGACAACTAGAAGGTTTGCTACTGGAGGCAAATGTGCAATGGCAAACAGATAGATGCTATGACCAAATAGATGTTTTTCCTCTTTGTTCCTTGACCTCCAGCTTCTAAAAGGAGCTATGTTTGTAAATATTTGAATAGAAGTTAGGCTTTTCCTCATCATCATAAACCTCCAGGTCTTTGTTTAATACCTCCCTCTATTGAATAAGATTCCTGTGTGCAGACAGCTGAAATATAGTTCAGAACTCACTGAAGATCTTAAAGTATATTATTTGACTGGACACTTTAAAGAAGTTCTTCTGTGATAATATTATTATAGAATGCTTATCAGAGAATAGAGGAAAGCAGCTGAGGGGTTTAGTTTGTCCTATTACTATGGATATGCCATCTGTATGACACAGACCCACTTTAGTGGCGAATACTTACTCTTAGTAAGAAAAGACTGCTGAGAAACCCTGATTAAAAGACCACCACAGTCTAATCTGTCTCCTTTCCCTAAATTTGTGGTTAAAATCTGTTGGCATATGGCCCACAACATATTGCCTCTCTTACAGCAGAGCAAAAGTATGCAGAAATATTTCCTCTAACAATCAAAGCTCCAGTGCAAAAGTAGTGACCCAAATTAACTGTTTGGAAGAAGAAGGTTAAAGGTGTTTTAAAAAAGCATTCCTGACCAAACTGAAATAAATCAGAAAACTTCACCCACACATCCTCCAAACCTGCAATCAGCAATAATTTCATAGAAATAAAACAAATGGATTGCCACATTCCTTCATGTCTATTACACTTCTGTCTTAGTTGCAGAAATTACTTAGAAATGAAAAGTTGGAAGGAAACTTGGCTGTTGGTAATAGCTTTATCGCTTGTGCTACAGCAACCATACTCCCTACAGAATTTTCTAGGATGCACTGTTTCTGGTTCTAAGTATTTCCAAACTCTTCATATAAAAGATTTAATGCCGTTTTTGTACATAATAGTAAAGATTTTAGTAATGATTTGGATAAGAAAAGTGATTAGAGCTATGGTTCAGTTACACCTAATGAATTTTAGCCCCCATCCAAGAAAGGAGCTTGGTGTTTAATAGAAGCACCTTAGCATGGATGTAAACTGTATTTTATATAAGGTTAAGGTGCTCTCTGGAAATAGGGCTTACCTTTAAAAGATATTTTTATATGCCCTATTTAGATGAAAATATCAGTAAAATGGATCTTTTATGAAATTCTGTGTTTAGCTACAAAACAAACAAATGGAAAACAACACCACCACATTTAGTGCTTAGTGTTGTAAGACATGAGATGAGTGATAAGTGGAGGGTATTTTGAATTATAGCAGTATTAGAAAGGTATGCCAACTCTCACTTTTATTTACTTCTAATTTATATGAAAGGGATGAAGTCAGCAACTTCTAATTAAAGCTACAAAGAATTCAGTGCTTTTCCTTCACAAGTATTAGCAAGGTAAAAGTACAACTTAAGACTTGTCCAGAAGTAGGGATGTGACGTAGAAGTCAGTCTGATTATGCTAGGTTTTTTGTTTTAATAAGACAGATGTGAACGGGAGATTATCTGTGAAGCATTTTGCAAAAGATTTCATTGTACTTTTACCTTTCTGCTAGGAGTGATACCTTTGGCTCCAAGAAAAGTGGATTTGAAGATCTCTAGCCTGAAGCAATGGCTTCTCAGCTTTAACAGTGGACAGTAGGAGAGGTAGTTGGTGTTGCATATGGTAAAAAAAAAGGGAGAAAAGAGAAGCTGAGGCTTTCTAAGAGGAGAGGTGGCATTTATTAGGAAGAAACCAAGTGGCGTGCAGTCAGTTCTGTCGTAGTATAAGGGGAGTTCCTGAACAAGGTCCAGTTACAGGGAATACTGGTATAGGAAATACTGAGACCAAGAAATAGAAGGAGCTTGGAAAGCATTGCTGAAGATGTTATTGTGCTCTGAGAACTGGAAAGCATAGGCAAAAGCCTTCTCCCAAGCAAGACCCTTCAAGAAACTATTTGTCTCCCTTAACACTGTGGTATAAAATATGGAATGCTTTAAACTATTGAATAGACTACATGAGAGTACATTTTTATGTATGAAAAAGCAGGTATTCATTTGGGAGAGACACTGTGACAAATTATTTTCATGCACAAAATACACAAACTTCATTATACTGCTTGAAAACACAGAAAATGACAATCTAAGTACACTAGAAATGCAACATTTCAGCTTGACACCTCTCCCACTTAGCTTTGTGCTCCATGCCAGTACTACCTTCCTGTAAATAATTTATCTGAGCAGTAAATTATTGGCATTGTCTTTTGGCTATTAGCACAGAAATAACAGCTGAAATGGACCAATAAGATAATTTAGTGTTTCCTAATAGAAGCAGAACCAAAGAAAAATCTGTTACTAGTTGCTGATTTTGTGATATTTGTTTTGTGTCCAGCCAGGTGCCAATCTGTGTGTGGCACCCAGAATAGTCCTGCCTAGCAAAGTGAAGCCCCATTGTGTCTCTGCTGCCTCTCTGCCCAACCTTTAATGGCTGCCACGCTCTGGCAGTGGGAAGATGGTAGAAGTGGGACGTGGACTCTGTCCCCTTTCCCTCCTGGTTCTGCTGCTACTGTGCATCCTTCTCCCTACCAAAGGCTCAGGGTGGGATAAGGTGCTGATCACAAGAGGCCAGCTGATGGCAGGAAGGGAGAGCAATAATCTGCAGTTCGTGCCCCACAGAAGAGCATGAGGGAAGGCAACGTGAGCAGGCCAGCATCTCTGGGGGCACTAGTGGGAGAAGGCCCCTGGGGAAGGTCCAGTCTTTTAGTTAGGCATGATTGGCTGGGAGAAGAGGCATTTCTGACAGAATACAAACCTGGCTGTCTTTGACACCCACTGATGTTTCTCTATATGGTTTCATAGCACTGAGATTCTTAATAACATCACGATCCTTTCTTTTATGAAAACTGTAGATGCATCAAATGGTACAAGCATCAAATGGCAGAACAGGGTCCATACAAAAACATTCACTTCTTCCTTAAATTGAAACCCTATTTTGTTGCAGTAAGGAACAAATTTGATTATTAATGATTTGACTACTTTAGTATCTGTGTTCTCCTGAGAGAAGCTCAAATCTCAATTACATTTCAGTTTGATTTAAAGTAATTATAAAGTAAAAGTATAGGTTATTATTTCAAAAGTTGCTCTAGGGAGCCCTCAGAACTGATGCTAATTCACTTTTGACGAAGCATAACCCTGGTGTAAATTGCCTAAATAACGATATACTTACAAATATTGCCCTGTATGTCAGCCATACTTACAATATCGAGGAATGTGGTAATGTGGTGTTATTTGACCCTGTGACCTTTGCTCAGTAATAACTGCATACGGCACAATGGATATGAGCTCTTGCACACCATGACTAAGACCATTTTAATTGTTTCCCTAGATTATTCTGTGTGTAAAAACTAAACAGTAAATTAGGGTGGTTCCCCCTCCCTCATCTCCTAGCCATGTATAATCCAGAACATAGAGCTTAAAACTCCAGCTGTTTATGTTCTGCAAAATGCACATCAGTCAGAAGAGAGGAGGGATTTGGCATTTCCATTTTATTGATGTACCTCCCCATAAAGGGGAGGAACGGCAGGTGTAACTAGAAAAAGTCCATGTGAAAGCTAAATGATAAGGCGAGGGATAGGTGGCAACACTAAAGAGCCAGAGGTGGAACAATTGGAGGAAGCGCATACATCCAAAGAGCATCCCTTTAGGTATTCTCCACTTTCACCACAGTCATCTTCTTAGTGTCTTCCCTACATTTCCCCAAGATTTCATTGGGTATCGTTGACATGGAGCCAACTGTTAAAAACAATACAATCCCTTGCTGCCAAACAATAAAACCAAAATTCACAACAGGTGGAATGACACAAATGCATCATCCTCAATAGAAGGCAGTAGACAGTACCTGAAGCTTTGGCTATAAAGTATAAACATAACCAAAATAATCCTGGGATACAGATGTGAACTGAGGCAATACTTAATCTCATTAAATTCCTGCAAGATTCATATCCTTAAGGTAATTTTTATCCATTTGGATAGAAAGAACAGAGTCAGTGTGTATGTGCTCTGCTTTTAGTGCTTATTTTAGTCAGGCAGTCAATGTCAATGCAGTAACAAGGGTAAGAAATGTAATTTTCTGTTGGCATCAGCATGCAGGTCAAGTTGCTTTATCATTGTTGTATCAATTTCCCTCATATTGTATATGTTCACATTCACACTGAGCTGAAACTCAGCCTCAAAAAATTAGCGCAATAGGTGTTCACATCGGCATAGACCTTCCTCTTGTGAGGCTGATTCTGCTGGTGGTAGGAAAAGTTTGAAACTGTAGGAATGTTTTATGATCAGTACCCTCAGACTAAGGTGTTTAGTTCTGTCTCTCAATATGCTAACTTGACGTATGGAAATGTGTAAGAACTTATATTCCATGGAATGTGCTTTGCGCTCATGGTAAAGGTGACTACAGTGGAAAAATGTAAAAATGGTGGTCTTTCAAACTTCAAGATATAAAAAGATTTTTTCCACCTGTCCTTGGATGAGATGTGATGTCAGGATTTTGCCCCCTTTGCAGAATTACTTTGTCCTTTGTCCAAACTGTTAGGGGAGTTATTTCTATTCAAGTTTATAATCAGCCCAGTTCATGCAACAGGCTATTTCAAATATACACAGTACTCATCGTTCTCTCTTCTGCTCAGTTTTGCTCTGCAGCAGTCAATGATAACTGTGCTTCTGCCCTGGGTGGTTTCCTTCATCTGTGAGTGGGATGAATCTTAATGTATGGCCCAAGTCTGGAAGTTTTAAAGCAGTTAGACCAGTAGTTGGTACTCCTGTTAGGTAATTTAAAGCTAACTCAGATAGGGCCACAGTGCACTGCTGCCATTGTAGATACCTTGCAGCTGTCAAGCTATTAGGTCCTATCAATGTGAAACAACTATGCAACTGGCGTCTGGAAGGACACCACTGTCCTGTGATTGTCCCCCAAAGTACTTGTTTGGAGATAGTTTAATGAGGTATCGTGTTGTCTCACTGTTAATTTTTTCAGCATACCATCATAAAGTGTCTCATTCATACAGGGAATTAGTATCACAATTTGGCTATGTGGTATCTTTATCTCTTTGATCCAGATGTATCATAGCCATAACATTTTCCTTACATAGCACTATTCTTAGACTGCGTAAGTCTGCTGCTATCAGGATAACCACCTTGTATGGTTAAAGAGAAGATAAAGAATGACTGTTGCTAAATAAAGAAGAGTAGAAAAAATGGGACCAACAATAGAGCTGGTATAGAAATTGTTACCATAGCAATCTCTTCAGAGGAGCTAGAGAATGTTTAATTGCTAAGGTCATCATAGTATGGTTTATAACTTGATTACACAACTCACAGAGGGGAAGTAGTCATGGGGCATGCCTCAGAAATCTTATTCTCATCTGGGCTGCAAATGTGAACAGCCAGATTCAGCTTGATATGATTAGAAATAGCAGAGATGTTTTTGTCTAGACTGCAAGCTCTCTGGGATGGGAACTAGGCTCTTTATTATTTGTCTATAAAGCACCTATTTTGGGTGCTGAGCATCTAGTGTAAATAATGACTTGGAGATAATGAAAACTAATCCAACATAAATCTGTGTATTGGTGACCAAACTATTGCAATTTATTGAGAGGCTTTTGCAAGCCAAGGTCACCATACTGGCATACGATGTTAATTACTGTGCAATGCTTTCTTGCCCGTTTCTGACACCTATAGTCTTGCACCATTCAGATCCACTCAGAGTGTGGCTGTGGGGCTCCTTTCTTATCCTCCAGGTAAGATAGGACATCCCTCAAATGATTCCTGCTCTCTAACTATCTCAGATTTCATTTTCACAGTCACTCACAGCCTAGCCTTTCTGTGTTCAGATGACAAATTCTGTCTCCAGTATCTAGATCCCTAATAACGTTATCATCTGTTGAATATATTCTGATGCTGCCTCCTACACTTGGCAGTCACCCCACAAACATCCACAACACTCCTATCCTTCTACACCCTCTCTAATGCTTTCTTTTGCTTATATGGCTACAGAAAACATGCCAGTGAGTAGCCCATAGGGTGATGTCAAGGTGATGATTGTATTCTCAGTTTCCAAGTGCATCTTGTCTCTCCATATCCAACTGACTACGTTTCAGTGTACATACTTTTGGGGCATGGATTAGCCTTGCTTAGGCTGGTATAGATTAGTTCAACAGCTAGCACAGGCAGGGCCTAATTGGTGCATGTATGCTGGGAGTATGTATTACAGAAAGACAGAAAAATACAACTAGTGTTCAGCATTTATGTAAAATTTCAGAAGGAGTCTGGTCTACATGGCAGTGAAGACTTGTTAGATTTATTTAGATGCAACCTGAAAAGTTAATAGGAATCAGGCTGGTTGGCCCAGCTTGCTGACAAAGCCAAATCAGTCTTCCCTAATCTACCGCAATAGAACAGTAAAGAAGAGCATAATTCTCAAGTGTCAGTTAGGTAATTAATATACAGTCAAAACATGGTAGTAGTGGTGGCATGTGGTGGCATGAGGCAGCAACAGTCTCTGCACCTGATGCACATTACACACATCCCACAAAGTATGAAGTACTACACCCTCCAGGGTTTCTGTGCCTGAGCATGCTCAGTTGCTCCTAGCTTTTCATGAGTTACCTGGCCTCTTCGGATTTTTGTAGTTTCAGTTTAAAAAAGCCCCGTTTGTTTTGCATGCTAGATTTTCTAAAATCCCAACAATGAAGGTGTGCCACCAAAATTGAAACAGTGTTCTACATCTTTACATCACTTTTTTGCAACACTTTTATATCTTCTGGACTTTTCTTTTGTTATGTCAGTGAGTGCAAAATTCACTGTAGCATTGGGAGCAAGTCCCACCTGTGCTGAGAGCACATCTGCTCCATACTGGTTTACTGCTTTCACCACCTGCATCCATGTTACAGAGGAACATCTGGATACTATTACAATTACAAAAGATGCAAGTTTTATTCTCAGTTAAGGATTGGACTCTGATTTCACAACCTTCCTCGAAGAGTGAAGCTCAAGTGAATACATCCTGTCCCATTTAAAATAAACATACACTTAACATGTATAAAACATAATGGATCTTTATGTTAATTATATCTTCATCATCATCAAGCATAATTGAGGTAATATTAACAATCACTGTTGCTAAAGAGTAAAGGTTATTAATTGAGCCCTCATCATCCAGGAGACAATTGTGCTTTTTATGTCCTCTTCTTTTTTCAAGTAGCAAATCAGTTGTGGATTTCTTTATCTCACAGAGGGAGGAGAGATGGAAGGCATAAGGCTAACTGGTTCTTGCTGACTTGAGTTCTGTCACACAGAACAGAAGCAGACACTATTTATAATCCTTCTGAATTGTTTATCGAATCTACTCCTACTCTCTGCACCCAACAAACAGTAGGGAAATGTCCACTGTCCTTGATTTGCATATGAGATTGTTTCCATGTGCAGCAAGGTACAAATCTGTTCCACAACCATGGCCAGATAAGGGAACAGACTGTAACAGACTGTGAAAGGGGACATGGAATGGAAAATGGAAAAGGCAAAAGTGATTTAACAAATTCCAACTGGGAAGGAGTATGAAGCTATACCTGCTGCATATGCTTCCTGCCTCTTTATGGCAGTATTTTAGAAATGTGAGAGACTGTTACTTTGCCAGAGTGGACAAGGAAACATAAATGTAACCACAATGTGAAATTCTTCAGGCATTTTAGCTCGTTTAGATATGTGTTCACACCATTTTATCAGTCAGGCATTGCTAAACAGGTGTGACCATTTCCTCCTGACATGCTTTCTCTGTTTCCTATTCGTATGAGGAAACTCAGATGACTTTTTACTTCTGGCTATGGGTATTTAAATATACAGGAGAGAAACAAGCAGTTTGTGCAACACAACTGTGCACTTGCTGAGTAATGGATTAGTAAAACCAGCATATTATATGTAGGCAGACGCCAGGTTTTATATTACTTCTTGAACGACTGTATTTCCAAAATAGTTTATCACCGCGCCAAATGATCAAGTGACCAATAACCTATCTGTGATATTGTGTCACTGCAGAGAGAGGACATGCTTTGGAAATAACATTTTCTGGATATAAAGATCAAATCTTGAGCTACCAGAGATGTCTATACTCAGGCCGGAGAGATACCTTATAGTTTGGCACCAATCTTCTTTTTATCCTCCATAATTTTCAATTAAGGGTTTTGTTATATGGAAGATAATGATAGTGCATATGTTCTGCTTTCAAATATATTCATCCTTCTGAACTGTTTCAGCTGTCCTCCTCCTTCCAAGGTTTTATGTACATCATCCAGACAGCTGTCTCCTGTTTCTCTTCTGTATGCAGTGATAATGTGCTCTGCTGTGTACCTTTATACTGTCTAAGCCTCTGTCTCTTCCACTATTTTCTGTCTCTTGGACATCTTATCTTTACTCTTATTCCAAAACATGAGCTGTGTTGTATTTGTATGGGATGTGAAGGGGGAATTCTCTATTTCAAAGGCTTTATTCTTCAATTACATCAATGAGGTCTGCACCAGTTATATATAATAAAAGATGCTACCCTTGCCTATGAATTGCACCTTAGATTGTCGTGGCTTTAGTGATACTTTTCATCCTAATCAGGTTCAACTGTAAATCTGTTCAGAGCCTTCAATAAATATATTTTGGCTAATTTCTTCAGCTAAATATCTCTCAAAAGCAGAGCAACTTTCTCAACATGACTCCGTATCGTTTGCCTCCCTTCCCTGCTCAGGTGTTCTGATTACTTACATACCTACAAATTTGGCCTTCTGTTTGTACACTGAATTCCTCCTCTCAGAATCTGTCATACCTCTGCCACACCAAACATGTATGCCAGTGTTCAGATTTGCTTTAGCCATAATCCCATCTCTGGCTGGTTTTGTCTTCCCACCTTCCCGAAAGCAGTTTCTTTCTGTGTGCCTTTCCATGCTTGCCCTCCTTCAAATTCTGGCTTGTGCAGAGCAGCGCTGTCTAGATTCTCTCATATGCAGGAGAGCATAACCATATCGCCCACATCCTCAAACAACTCAAATGGTTCCCCACTCAACTCACAGGCTGCTTCAAAAAACAGCATTACTTGATTTTAAAATTGTCTTGGGATTGTTCCAGCCTTCTGCATGGCCATCTTTTTCTCACTTCTTTCCTCTATTCCACTAATAGAGGCCTGCTATCTACTCTTACATTCTTCCATATTTGTCTTTTCTTCCTTTTGTTTATCTGGATCATGGATTTTCACCCATTTTCAAGAAGTCTGTCAGTACTGATGCAAATAAAGCAATATTAATTTACACCATTTTCTTTCCATCTTTTCTCAGCTTTTCTCTTGTGGTTTTACATTTCTGAAGTCTCAGTATTTTCACAGTAACACCTATTGTTGTGAAGCACCATCTGGGATATGACTGATGAAAAAGGAGATACAAAATAACTTGGGTTTGGAGATACACTGGTGAGAAACATTTGCTTAACCATATGGAAATTGCATTTCTCTAGAGTGCAGACCTAAAGCTGAAACAGTAGGTATATCAAAGCAACTCCCCAGAAAATTCTTAAGAACTCATACAATATCTCTTTAAAAGTCTGTCACTTTTTCTTTTTTAATGGAGAAGTTCATTAGCAAGTTAATGAGAAATGGCACTTTAAAGATGCTCTGCTGCAGCTTCACTATGTTCCCAGTAAACTATATAACTTTAAGAAGTGTTATGCCAGTGTTGATCTTTTTGATAAGTCCACCCTAGAAATCCAAGGCAACTGTATTCTAACTCATTGCTATTCTTTTTTAATTAGATGGAGGATCAGAGAAAGTTTGACTGAATTAAAAAAAGAAAAAGCTCTTTATTGGGTAGGATGTAAGAACTCACAGTTTGCTTTGCTAGATTTCTGGGGAGGAAGGGTTGTGGGTTTTGTTTGTAAATACAAATTAATTTCACCCACTGGAGGTAGAATTATGCAATTAAACTTTTAAAAAAGCTTCTGGCACAAGCATATTGCAGCACTGTAAAAAAGAGAAAGGACATTTCACACCCAGAAGTTATCCATATGGCCACTGACCACATGTTTGGTAGAGATGTGAACAATATGTCATTGGTATTTACAATTCCAGGTAGTTTTCTTGTATGCCATAAAAAGTAAATACTTAAGCAACAGTCTTTGCTGTGTAGTTCTTTAATGGGTGTGGGAAATTCCCTTTATTTAGCCAGGAATGCCCATCATTTGCTGTCTTGGGAGATGTGTTGGCAACAGATGGTATCTCAAGAGCATTGTTTCACTGTTATTCTGATTGTTAAAATGCAGTTCACTTCATTCCTTTTTTTTTTTCCCTTTCCTGCAGGGGTGAGAGGGACCTGGGAAAATGGGGGGAAGTAAAGAAAGCAAGAGAGAAAAAGAGAAAAGAAAAAGAAATTTAAAAGAAATAATGAGAATCCTGAGAGAAGTGTTGAAACATACAGGAGAATTGAGAGCAATAAGTTTGGGTGGAGTATCCTGGCAAATATTCAGCACATACAGGGTACTGTAATGGCAAAAGGGGAAGAAATAAGAAAAACATGCTGCGCTGAGCTCAGTGGTGTTTTTTTCCCCTTTTTCTTCTCCTTTACCTAATGTGCTAGAGATCAGTAGACATGGGGTAGTAGAAAACATACCGTGGGACCATGTTAATGGAACTAAATGTGATAGTGCAAGATATGACACTGCCAGAAAGTGGCAGCTGACTTGGTCTTTCATGCAGCTGGACAAATACGGTACCATGTGCAGCTTAGTAAAACAAAATTTTGGTTAAAAACCTTTTATTTCATCCTTCTTTGGGAATTTTATTTAAGGATGTCCTGGGAGGATGTTTGCAGATTCTATTGTTGTTCAGAATATGGCATGCTCCCTACATCTGTATGAGGTTTTTCGGCAGAACCTTAACACTTCCAAACAGATGTTGCAAGAGAAATTACTTTTCTGAAATGCAATATGCACAGGTCTGAATACATTTTTATTACAAAAATTAAACTGATCAACATGTTGAACAAGGAAGATAATGTTTTGAACCTAACATGAGAGGTAATCAAGAGCATTAGTTTAAAAATCCTGTCAACCTCTTTTTCTTGTTTTTGCCTATAAAGCTTGTGGGGACAGCCCTTACCCTCTCTTCTCCACAGGAAAAGTCAAGAATAATTTTGCATCAGACAGCATGAAAAGAGATAATACCTGAGCTAACATGAAGGTAACCTCACTATTTCAAAACTCTGTCAGTTGTACAGAAAATTATGGCTGTGATTTCTCAATCATGGGAAGTGGTTTCAGGACACCCCCCAATGCAATCTGTTGTTCACTGTTGAACTGATTTTCTGTTTTTTAGACTCCAGATAACCATTCAAGACATGTTGATAACTACTTCTTTGCTCTTCCAAACCTAGTCTCTCATTTGAATGTTTGGCAACTCTGGGATTTGGATACGAGCATTACCGGAAGTCTAGTGTTGTTTCCCTGTCCAGAGAAGGGAGTTCTGTAGAAGACATACCAGTTACAATGAAAAATGTGAAAAATAATGCTGAACAAGCATCCAGTCTATCTCTTTGCCCAAAGGAGTGATGCAGTCTACCTCAGTCATTCCCAACAGGTGTTTCTTAACTAACCTTAAAGATGTCCAGTGATGAAGACACCACAGTTTTTCAGGTGATCAAGTCCAGTATAATATTTTAACATTAGAAGGATTTTTCCTAATGCCTAATCTGAATTTCCATTGCCACAGTTAAATTTATGGAGGTCAGACTCTTCCAGTCCTTTTTGTATAGCCTTTTACATGTTCACAGGTTGTTACCATTCCTAACCTTCCAACTTCCCATCACTATCTAGAGTGATTTCACTGGGCTGTATACCTCTAGTTCATGAGTCTTTCTGTGATCATACTTTCAAATCACTGGTCAGCCTCATTATTTTGTCGCTATCTCCAACCTGTAACTGTACTCTGTATACATGTCTTCCTGCCTGTGCTTCTGTTTCTGCACTCTTGTGTTTACATTTTTTTTGCAACAGCATGGCATGGCTAACTTGTATTCAGTTTGTGATCCACGGTAAACCACAGATACTTTTCTCTAAGTTTCCATTTGTCTGGTGTGTCCACATCTACTTTAGCTGTGCCATATTTTGAACACCATTTGAAGTAGAAGTTCCATTCTGATATTTTCAATGGAGTTGGTTCATTTTTTCAAAAGCTTAGAAAGTAATGATGAAGTATTTTTGTGGTCAGGAATTCATCATTCCAAGAGAGGCACACTTAATGGGAGTACCTCACCTGGCTTGTTTCTATCATGGTTTCAGAAAACTCCTCATTCCCCATGTCAGAGTTTTTTATCTCCTGGTTTAATTTCCAGTTGGCTATCTTAAACTGTTCAGCAACTTTTGATAAACATGCTACTTTGGTTTATGCTTTGAAGACAGGAGTCAATCAATGCTGCAGTAACCATCAGTCATTGATAACCAGTTAATAGGATTTCAGGGAAAATCACGAGGACAAAGGCTAATGGGTTCTCTGCCATAGTCACAGGTCTGCCTGGAGCTTGCATGGTGCTTGGCAGACTGTGTGACTGGCACTGGCAGCTTAGGGGTACTTCTCTGTGATCTTGACAAGGAAAAGTCTTTTTTAGTAGGGAAAGGTAATCATTACAGACATTCTGTTGCTTACTCTTCTCCATTATTTAGGGGAAAAATGTTGATTGATAGTAGTAAATCATGCTGAAAGTCTTTTCATTACTGGTTAGTTTAAAGGATAGCTGTCTCTCAAACATGGTAGCACTGTGTCCTATTAACCAAGTGTGAGCAAACCTTGTGGTTAGTTATCTTATTGCAGTGTTACCAGTGCATCCATCCTGAAATCTTGGGAGTAGCTGTTGTTACTGGACTAGCTCTGGGATGATTCTGCAATTTTTATAAGGTTTAAAGTTCAGAAAAACATAGATGGTGGTGATAGGCAGTACTTCTTCCATGAGCCCCATCCTGGTATGTCTGTATTTTGCAATTACAAGTTAGGGGTGACTCTGCACTGTCTTACATTAGCAGGTTGTAGCACTTCACTAAAATGTTTCCGAAGATTTTAAAACACTGGTTTTGAGCGTTATACTATGCTCGTGCTGTTTAGCCCAAAGACTCCTGTTGCATTGTGTAGACATGTGGCTTCCCTTTACAAGCTGCTAGCTTACTTTACTGTTCAGATTTCAGCTGCAGCTGAAATGCAGAGGGCAGCATTTTAGCAAACTGTTTGCAGTAATATCTGGAGAATGTGAAATTAAAGCAGAGTTAACCTCAGAATGCACGGAGCTCTTGAGTCCTACCTAGTGACTGAGGTCACCTTTTCTGTAACAGCATGACAGTTCTGGCAGCTCTTGGGACTGAGTGCGCTTAATTAAAGCCAGTGCAGAAATTGACTGGAAGAAGGAAGAGAACTAGACAAGACAAAGATATTCTGTATTAGCTGAACATATCCTGATCTCATCACCATCTACACATGATCTGTAAATGGTAATGAATATCATGTATGTTTATCATGGCGAGAAAGTGTGGTGGGCATGTGAAGGACCGAGCTAGTGAACAGTGAATATGAACTAACTTTTATCTGCATATACAGAGGAGGCTTGCATCACTGTGGATGGAAGAGCCTGTGGAATTCTTACATTTCTGAACAATGAACATAATGGTATACACAATATTCCCAGTTTCTTCCTATTCAAGTCCTTGCAACTATAAAACATAGGGGTGCTCTGAATGACCTGCTGTGACTCAGTTTGAGTCATTTCACTTCTCTTTATCTCTGTTTTGACTCAGCTTCTTGCTCATCTTATCCATTAAGCTTTAAGTTTTTAAAACAGGAACTTTCTCTTCCTGTACATATTTATCTTGTGCCTAACACAACAGCCTCTATCTTGGTTGAGGCCTCTTGATGATACCAGAATACAAATAACAATAGCAGAAGCAGCAGAAGCAATAACAAATTAGGTGGTTTAACCTTTGATGGTCTTTTTCTGAGACATCTTTAGATACTGGACTACAGACGCTTATCCATTTATTTCTTTTTTTTCTCTGTAGTGACTTTTGAGTTGGCATATTGCATTACTACAATGACAAGTCACCAGCAGTCCATGGATTGGCTGGCTCTTTCGGTCACTGATCATTCCATGTAATTGCGTTTTGCTTGCAGTTGATATTTTAAAGGTGACCCCTAACCCTGCTCAGGGAAAGAAAGATTGAGGTCTGAGGGTTTCTTAGTATCACAAGTGAATATTAGCAAGGGCTGGTACTGCTGCTCAGCTGCAACTGCATGGAAGAAAAGCTTGAAGGCTAGGGTGTGGTGGGTGCTTCCCCCCACCACCCCCCCACCCCCTGCTTCTCCAGCTGGTCCTTCATCCTGCTTCTATCTTGTATTTCAGTTTCTCCTGTCCTCATTTCTGTTGTGTGGAATTTGAGGTTTCTCAATACACATTCCCTGCCCCCAGCCCACATACTCCCCACAGACCCAGCTTCCTCTCGCACATTCCACACTGGAGCATACCACTCCAGAGGCGAAGTGGGCTCAGAGAAGAGTCCATCCAAAGCTTCTCTGTCCCAGGCTTGCTCCGTCATCCTCCTCACTGTGTGAGAGGACTTTCACTAGTGAAAATGCAAAGATAACAGTTCTCATGGCACTGTGAATTAGAAATTCCTGAAATATTTCCAACATCAGCCAGCAGAGAAGCAGAGTGATAGAAAACAAATGGTGACAGGAAGGCAACGGGGAAATAGGGAAGGGAAATTTAGGGCTGTATACACTATGGCAAAAAAAGAGAGAGAAAGAGACAATAAAGCAGGAGACGGGGGAAAAAAGCAGAAAGAGATGAAAAGTTGAGAAAACGTGAAGACAAATCAAAGAATGAACCAACGAACCATGCAGGCTGTAAAATGAAAGAGAATGAAATTAAGTGCGCGGAACACATATTCGGGTAGTGATCAAGGATAGAGAGCAGATGCTGAATGTAAGTGAGAGCCAGAAACACAGCAGGAATTTAAAAAAATCTGTCAGAAGATTTGGGTAAATTCTTATTCAGTTTGTATTTGGTTTGATTTGAGTAACCCATCCCTCATTTTCATTTCAGCTTGTCTACTAGGAATCCAGTGAATCCCACAGCAGATTATTTTATTGAGGGCTGTTGCTGGTGTTTTGCTTTTTACTGCTTTTTTAATCAGTACTAATTGGGCCTGTCGTGTGGGTAGGTCCAGGATATAAGTGTCGTGACCTTTGTGGGAGAGGGTTTCTTCTGTTGCTTAATGTGTTTATGTTTGAAATCTATGCTCAAACACGGTCATCCAAACCTGCCCACATCTCAGAATACACTCTGTTTGTGGGAAGTGTCATGTTGCTGAGTATCATACTGTCACTCCCTATAAGCACCTTGGGAGGGGGGAAATCCACAGGAAAAGGAATCAGTGTGCTGTTGTGTAACTTCTGCATTAGGAAAGGTCATTATATAGCAGTTATGAGCAGCACAATGAGCAGCAAAAAGAAACAGGCAGAAAGGAACCAAGCCAAATACAGAGGTTTCCTCCTCATAAAGTACTAAAGACAGATACCATATAAAAATTCATTTATGAGCTGCTCCCAGTTACAAACCATCTCTAGATTGGCAGCAGCATCTTTACCATACTGCTTTTAATAGAAGCAGTACTGTACTTTTCCATATGAGCTTGAGGGGAGAGTAATTTAGTTTAAGAGCAGCCACCCTCATTTTGAAGGAGGCCTTGATTTAAAGCCGGAAGTAATTAAATGTAATGAAGCCCTTACCTTCTGCACTAGGATCAGAGTCATGCTATTCACAGCCATACTTACAAATCCTTGCTGCTAATGTGTCACTAGTCTGTTTTTTCCAGCCACTGTGGCCTGTGCTTTTAATTCCTCCTAGCCAGACCGTAGTACAGTATCTGTAAAGGTTAACAGCTTTACAGTAATGGTCTGAAAAAAGAGGGATGGGATGGCTTATCTCAGGACTGGGGCACTTGTGAGATTTCTGCTTATCATCTAAACATGTTTTTTTGTGCTTTATTTCTTTTATTGTTTTATGTAGCAGTGGACTCTCAGTTCCCAACTCTAAACAAAAGCCTGTAAGGCAGTAATTCCCAAATTTCCCTTTCAATAGCAAAATTAAAAATAAAGCTTGCCTTTAAAAGGAACTTGCATGCTGCTGACTATTCCTTCTTCCCCTCCTCAATAATTTAATCCTATTTCTCTGGTTGTTCCCTGGGTGTTCTCCTGGTATCCCTTGCTCAGCTTGATATCTACATGGCTCCTTCTGTTTGGCTTGTTAGCACTTTGGGGCAGGGTATTTGGAAACTTCCTGAAGTCATTGGGAATTGTGCCATTGGCTTGAATAGGGACATACTTTTTAACCTTGTGTTAACTCACTGGTAACAGTAATCAAACAAACCTTTCAGTGTCCCTTTCAACTTACCAAGATCCAAATATCAGCTGTAATGTGTGACAGAATCCCAAAAAGAGTGTCATCAAAACAATCAAATCACACAGGAATGCTGTGGGGTCCACCCGCCATTGTAAATAACCCTGTGACCTCAGTTTCATTATTCTTCCTTTCTGTTGTCAATAACTTCCCACCATAAAAGTGTACCATGAAATGGAAGACATTTGAGAAGTCTGCCTACCAGCATGGCTTTCATATTCAGAGGTACAGTAAAAATATATCTTTCAGTAATATGCGTGAATACATGTGTGTGCATTTATATGCAGTGAGGCCACATACTGACTTTTGTAAACTATTATTTTTAAATTTTTTTTGAATGCTCTATTAAAAGCAAGATCATACAAAGGGCCTTTGTAGAGACTTAGGAGAGCAACCTCAGGTATCTCCCCTTTCATTCACCCAGTGGATCTTGACTAGTCAGTCCTAGGAAGGGATTTTTTATTAATGTAATTATTAATAAGGCAGAAATATAACAGTGCCACAGACTCTAATCTCATTGCTTCTCTAAATTGACTATGTTGATTAGTTTTCCCTTACCAGGCTATCCTCTAAAAATAGTAAGAGTTTCTTCACACAATTACTAGAAAAGTATGGACCCAATATTTTTAATAAGCAGCTTTACCAGAATTACTCCATTAGTCTGAGGAAGTGGCTTAACGTGTTATGCTGCTGAGGTCCACAATATTTTATGAGTGGCCAGTACCCTGTTTTGGTGTCCAATGCCAAACTGGGTATTTCCTTCTAAAGTTGGAGGTAAAGTATGCAGGTAGATCAGAGATGATTGCAACAACTTTCTTCTGGCAAGGCAGCACTTCCAGCTCCTGTTGATGTCCAGATGCGCCAGCTGATGGGTAGTATGGTGACTCTGTACGGAGCTGAACTCAGTGGAAGCTGGAAGCTGCTACTTTCAATGGATACCTTTCGTCAGCTTTTGTAACCTTCAGCGCTCAGCCACATACTAGCCTTCCTACACAGTATTCAGAATTGATCCATGTGCTGACTTTTTTTTGGCCATGAGTGCCATGGATTACTGATCCCTGTTTATCTTCAAGTAATTATTTTTGCATGCTAATAGGTGGGACAGTGTGCATGTTTTAGTGTCCTGTTTGAAAACAGTGAATTTTCAGAGTGGTGTTAATGCGGGTTGACATTCATGTAGACTGCCTGTTATTTTAGCAGTCTCCTTGCTATCAGCCTTCATTCCTTTACCAAAACAGGCCAGTCTCTTTTCTTGCCATTCTACAGCAAAGCTGATCAAATGGTACTTATGTGTTTACATGCTGATGGATAGCCAAGATCATGTCCTTCACAGTAGCACAGTACCAGGGTCAGTTTCTGGCCAAAAAAAGCTGTAATTATTGCAGTGGGCCACATTTAAATGAGCTTGTCTTGTTTACTCAGTGCCTGCTTGAGATTACAGCTCTCATAATGTAAGACTGAAAAGATGGCATAACTCTGCAATGCGTATTCTATAGTATTGCTCATATTTAGATTTTTTGCCCCACTTCTTTTTTCCTGGCACAGGCCTACACTTTAAATAGACTGTAAGCTTTCTTTAGAAAATACATGAAAATATATAGAGTTAATAAGGCATCCATGAAGGAAGACCATTCTTCCTTTCTAGGTTTGGAGTGATCCTTGCAAAAGCTGATTTATTTCCCAGCAGACTTTTGCATAAATGCAGAACTATTACATTTCAAGGAAAGTGCTCTATTATGGCATTCTTACTTGACAGATCTTCTTATTGTTTCTTCCACCATATGTAGAGATGCCTTTCCAATTCAGTAGATCTTGAAAGATCATTCGGAGGAATAACATCAAAGCATACCTTGCATAGCAGTGGAGACCCTTGTCTTTGAGACATACTTTGCATCTCTTAAGAAGTGACAGCTATGCTCTCCACCAGAACACATATAACTGCTTATCTGACCTCCTGTAAACAACATGTCCCCCCCAACAGGCACACTTTCCTGTCCTCAGTAAATATAGGAAGGCCCTGCCTGCCATGCCATGGCGATGGCCCCTGGACAGTACCTGACTGCCAGAGCCCTGTTCCCAGCAAGGCACAGCAGACACCTATGTGTTCACTATGCACATGGCAGAGTACGTGGCCTGGAAGCACCCGCCATCTTTCTGATTTCACAGTAGACCAGTGCTGTGACTTTGTGAACAGTGTGAATGGGTAACATATCCTTTCAGTCCTCTTCCTTTCCCTCCGCAAAGAGAGAGGGACACATCTAGGGTATTGTGGTGGCAGTGTGCGCCATGTACTGCCTGGCAGCCTCCTCTGCCCCCTCCAACACAGCAGAGGCTATTGGAAGCTGTGGGGTTTAGGAACCTGTCTGAGCTATCAGGTGAAAACTCTGGTCTCTGGCACAATGTAGCAGCCCTCAAGATGGGCAGTAGCTTGGCCCAAATCTGATGTGAAGGCTGCACAGCCAGAGGCATATGAATTCGCAGTTTTTAAGTGTGTGGGTAGTGTTGAGCTTCCAACATAGTGTGCAAACTTTCACTGGTTTTATTAATAACTTGATCTCAAGTTTGCACATTTTATTATATTATGTCAAATTTTCTGTAAGAAGAATGTTTTTTACCCCCCTGTGGATGTTTACATTTTTAAACCCCTATGGATTAAATACAATGTAATGATGCAGCATTTATCAAGGTATAGTTCCTGAAATGTATTCCTAAAATCTGTAATGAAATCCATACATTTTCATGAAGTATACATATAAAATGAATAAACACAGGAACATAACAGAATATCCAGTCATATCTTATCTCACGTGAATAATTTTAAGTGAAAAATGGTGTTTATTGAAAAGCGATGCAAATTTTCATGAAATTGGTTTATGCCTTTCATGAAATTTAAGTTGCAATATGCACCAAATCTCACAGTAATATTGTGATATTACATACTATTTGTAATAATCATTACATTATTAGCTACAATCTATTAAATGAAGCACTACAAATTGCAATCACAAGTTCAATTTAATCTGGTAAAATTAAGCTTACCATATATAAAAACAGTTCTTAAAAATGAATGTATTGTCATATTTCACAGTTACTATGAACATCTCGCTTTACTCTTCAGAACTGGAAGGCAGAAATGCAATCCAAGTCAAGCAAGGGAAAATAAAACCCAACCAGCTCCTCTTCTTGAAGTAGCAACACAAAGCACCTAAAAATACTCCTCCATATAAGCATATCTCTCAGTCTGGGAAAAAATCATCTTCTCTCCTCATAGTTCATGTAGAGGTCTCCACAGTTCTCGCTTACTGTACAGCTTGCCACTGGGTGCTTAGCAAGGTAGTTTGGGCTGCTTTATCACAAGAAAGCACTGTATTTCGTTGAAGTCTTTCCCACACTGGTACCGTTCAGCTGCTTGGCTGAGAGCTGCTGTGCAGACCTTGGGCCAGGCTGCAGGAGAAGCAACACGAGGAGGGCAGGGCCACATCAGGGATTTCCGCCGCCATGGCTGGTGACCGCCTGGCAACATCCCGGTGTGGGAAGCCCAGAGAGTTCCAGAAGGTTCCCTCCAGCTCCTCTGCAGTGAGGGGCCATCCTGCTCCCCTCTCCTCCACAGGCTGCTCCCTGTGCACGGCTGTGGGGAAGGGGTCAGCCGGGCTCCAGGCGAGCTCTGGGGATTGCTGTGGCAGCAAGGGCCATACTGTATTGGCCAGCCTGCAGGCAGTGCTGCCCTGGCTCACTGGTGGTATGGCTGGGGATGGCTCCTGGTCAGGCTGGCCTTGCAGCGCTGCTGCAGAGCCGGCCCAGGTAAACCTGCCTTTTACCCATCCTGCATCCTTCCTGGGCTGGAAGCATCATTGCCGCCCGGTGCCACTGCCTTGGTCCAGGGTGCTCATGCTTAGGGTTTAATGCAGTGCTCTGGAAGCAGGTGTGGGTGGGTGAGGAACATAGCCATCCTTTGCAATCTGGCCCAACTGAAATGATGTTTTGCTGCTCTCCAGAGGCCTGTTAGTGGGCCTGGAGCATATGTGGCCTTGGGGGGTTGCTCTGCCATAGCAGAGGAGGGCTTCTGTGAGGCTAGGCACAGGTAACTGAGCTTTGCCTTCACCTTGCTGGCAGCACATGGGTGTGAGCCCCTGAAACCAGGGAGAGGTGCATGGGTTGGGCACGGGTGCTGTCACAGAGAGGGGGCTTAAACTGTAATCTGCCTTCAAGCCAATTTCTCTTTTTCAAAAATAAGCTTGTGGGCTGTGTTTGATACTATGTCAGCATTAGTAAGAGTACTAGAAAAGGGGTATGTATATAGAGTAATTGGAAAGCGGGGGACAGGAGTGTTGTGTTTTCCTTGACTAGGGAATTTTTTTTTCAAGTGCAAATGCTGAAGCTTTCTGCGATAGGCCCACAGCGGGGGCACCTTACGGTGGTTCCTGGAACAGTGTGCCAGGGCACCGGGGAGCGCTGAGTCAGTGGATCAGGCAGGCTGATCAGGTGCTTGACACCTGATCAGTCACAGGGGCTGTATGAGGCAGATGGTGACAGAAGTGGTGATCTGTTCCAGCATATTTTAAAAAACCCTGTAGATCATGAAATCTCTGACTGCATGCTTTTTCTGAAAGCAAGATAAATCATCTTATACCTGAATCTGTTTTAGCTTTGTAAAAGAATGTACTGAGTGGTTCAATGTCTTAATAGCAACTACATGCAATCCGACAACTGATATTTTCATGATAATTACAAGACTGTCAGACCTGTTAAAAAAATCCAATAATCTAATCCCCTTAATAAGTAATATTAAAATCATGTAAGTACATGATGCAAACATTGTTGTTGTTTTCCCTGTTTATAGCAATCTTACAGCTGTTGTTTTGCTGGGATTAATTTGTCTCCAAGGGGTTTCTACACTAGCCTCCCCAGTGCATTATGAGAGCCTGTAATGTCATGTAATCGGGGCCATATTATTTTTGTCAAAATCTCTGGGAGTGATGTAAGAGGAAAAAGGAAACTAGCTAACTTCCAACCATTTGACCAAAGGTTAAATTAGTCTTGGCCTTCTCCCAGCTGGACCTGAGGCTTTTCAGTCAAATATTTGTTCTGCCCTGCTCAAAAAAATTTGGTCGCTTTACTTGTCTTGACTCCCTCTTGTGTTTTTGTTTGTTTGTTTTTCTTTACCAATGTCACATCTTTTCTTTAGTGTTATGCCCTTATTTGTTGTGGAGCACATCACTGGGACAGACAGACCTACTGGAAGGTCTGACCTTTGGTTCATAACTCCTGTAGATGCTATGGAATGCCATGGGCACTAAGACTAAATTTTAAGTAGGTCATATTACACTATGAAAGAAAATTTGTTGTTTTTTAATTGTGTATGATAGCAGCACATTTTCAGTCCAATCCAGTCCAAATTGCCCTAACCATGGCCCTTTATAACACTACAGAGGCTGTTTATCTTCTTGGAAGATGCTAGAAAGTCTCACTGCAAGCAATGTTTTTTAGGTGGTATAAAAGACTCCCTGCAGACTATTCCAGACCACGTACAGTCTGAGAACCTTCCATTAGTACAGAATAACTACCATCTATTGTGTGTGTATTCTCATGCCTATTTCTGTGTGCAGTGGTGTATTCTGTTTGGAATTGTATTTTTTACATTTGTTTGTACATATTTAAGGCAGAAGAGGATAAGGTTTGTGAGGTTCTTTAGGCCGTTAGGTAAGAATCTTGATTTAATTGCAAAAGGCTCATATTAAAGTATTTTGTTCTATGTTACGAGCAAGTAATGTCTGCAAAGATCAGAAAGAATGCTGGACTGGACTTTAAGAAGTCTGGTTCCTTATCACCATTCTTTGGTATGGAGAATGGGTTGGGCTGCCACAAGAAGAGATTTCTAACTGGAGTCAGCTGGACTGAGACAGTCATGACAAGAAAAAATTATCTGGTGCATTGAACTATGAAACAGATTCAGAATGGGAGAGAAGCAGGGGAATGAACAGGAAAAGAGGTGTACTTGGATATTAAGCCTTGATAACAGTTCAGAGATGTTCAACATTTTGCAAAAGTTCAAACTATTTCTTAATGCATCTGACTTGTACGCCTTCTTTTAAAGGCTTTTCTGCTCATGTCTAGTTATATATTTGAAATACAGATTGACTTTTATTTGTATAATCTATTACTAAAATCCTCAGTATCTTGAAAAACTGATAAAAGTCTAAATCCCATTAGGGGCAAACTCAGAGTCACATATTTTGGCTGTTTAAAGAAGAGAATCATAATAAAAAGATGCTAATTGTATGCATCAGAATAACAAATGTTGATATTACGTGATCAAACAATGATGGCCATATAAAGAAACTGGATTAATAACCAAAGAATTTTTATAATATTAATCCTGTCAAATCCTTTGTTACACTAATTAATATATTCTAGTGTTCTTTATTTCCATATGCTTTAAAAAGCAAAAAGTATAGAGGTTATAATCTATCTAGATGGTGTTGTTTTTCTTCCTAGTTAAACCAATTCCTGAATGATAGATTTGGATGTGAATCACCAGCCACTATTATAGAAACATTAAGAATACAAGTGAGGTTTGTGAATCTGGAAATTATACACGACTTATACATTGATATGGTACCATCTAATTTAAGTTTCCAAATAAAGTCACAAGAATTCAGTACTGGTCATGTACCTTCTCAGATTATTCAGGAGGATCTTTCAATCCTTGCAAGTGAATCTGCAATTGATTAGTGTTATGTGTTGCTGTTTGCTAGTTCATGTACTCTGTATATGAGCAAAGATAGTTCAGAGTTTAATTTTCTTTTCCCTTAGCTCTGTTGGGTGGACTGTGGCCACCCCGGATGCTCTCTGCCCTTGGAAAGAACACAGCTTGCATTGCATCACTTGTTTGCACTGGCTTAAGCATATTATTGTAGTTGTGAAGGCAGGTGAATTGTCTGTAGTACCTGGTACCTTCTAGGAGGGTATTGTACTGTAAAAAGAAAATCCTAAGATCTAAGAGAAATTGGCTAGCATGACTATATGCTATTTGTTCAGTATTAGGAAAAAAGAGTACTGAGACTAGTAATAAAAGAGCAGAGGAAAATAACGTACAGCTGGCGTGAATCACACTGTGTAAGTGCTTAGGTGAATAAGGAACTAAAAGAATAAGCGGCAAGAGTTTAGGAAAAAATGTATCATCATTAATTATCTGATCAGTTTACCAAATCATTGACATTTAGGATGGTGATTATCAGGAACTCAAAATAAGAACTTCTACTGTTTCTGCTTAAGTGTTTTCTCTCTCTATGTTTTTCTAAAATTATAGCTTTCTTTTCCTGAAAAGCATGCTGCTTTTTTTTTTTTAATTCTCAAGTCATTGTTGTGCCTGTGGTACAGTGAAGTTGTATATTGGCACCTTGATGTTTTGAATCCTCAGAAATTAACAACAGCATTAGTAAGAGGCTGTAATCAGGGTTCCCTGAGGGTAGCCCAGCATGCTGCATACATAGTTACATGTTTGCCATCAAGTCATCAATAGATTTGAGTTTAAAAAATGAAGCATTGAATATAATTTGAATTAATCTAGGTAAGGATGTTTTTTTGAAATAAGATTCCTAATTTAGGAACCTGGGCAAGATTAACCTCACCCTAAATTGATATGCTTATGCTGAAGGTTCTGACAGCTGCTCTGTGGGTCTAATCTCCCATTGTTGTCTTAAGAGATCTAGTCAACAAAGACAACAGAGTCTAGGCAACAGTTCATCTCAACCTAGAGCTCTAACCTGTATGCCACTACTTGTGCTGGCTGGACCTCTTGTTAGAAATCTCATGCAGTGGTCCATCTCTAGACTCAACTTCTCAAAGATGTTTACTCAGGCAATTACAAATTGGTGTTAAGCACAGCCAGCCACAAACTGGTGCTGAATTGATTCCTTGAGTTAAAGCTTTGCAGATACCTAAATACCTATATATCCTAGGTTTTCAGAGGTGATGAACGCTGTCAGTTCCCAGTGAACGCAGCAGGAATGAAAAGTGTTTCAGTCCTCTGCAAGCTTACCTTGTGTTTTGGGAAGCAAATGCAGGAATGGCGAGAGAAAGCGAATGCAAGGGATTGAACAGTATGCAGCCAAATAAAAAAACCTGCCTCCTGAACGTGTGTGTGTCTGTGTGCATGTAAAAATAAATAAATAAATAATGTACAGACATATCTAAGTATGGCGCTTGCCACTTGGCTGTGGAGAAACAGGAAACAACACACCAAAACTGCAGTAAACTGATACAAGTGCTGAAAAGCTCATTTGTCAAGCCCTGGTGAAAGTTAATGGTATTATTTCTTAGCTGAGAGATCCTGCATTGAGTCTAGATATGTAGAAATGAATGGCTGGTGTGGCTATTTGTAACAAGAAAAAATCAGACACCCCCCCCACCTAATGTCTTAAAGATCATTAATTCCAAAGAATTTCAAGGGCTTTCCCCAGCTCAGTTTGTCAGAAGTAAAAAGTATTTAAATTCTGCTCCTATAGATCTTTAGACAAACAGAATTCCTCTGTAAGAATCTCATCAGTTCTCTGGGTATGTGTTTGCATGTATTAATTTTTCCTTTACAATAGTATAATTAAAGTGTTTATATGCAAAAAACATGGCTCAGGAAAAAGCCAGTATCAAGTAGGGCACTGTGCTGGGAGCCAGGAGATCTGTTCTTGGTCCTAGCCTTTGCAGCGGATTTTCCTCAGTGATCTTGGGATGAGTTGCTGCATTTACTTCTCTCGATCAGCTCGTTGTCTGTAAAATGGTAACAATAATTATTTTTTCCTGGTGTTTCATTTTACTTTTAAAACCTTTGAAGCCTGGACCAGGTCTATGATGTTTGTAGAGGGCAGTGGGGCCATGGTTTTGATCAACTGCATACAAATAATCAGGTGATCAATTAACGCCTTTTTTTTTGTGCCATTAAGGAGGATTGACAAAGATGATGCAAAAGAAAGCAAATACTGTTGTCCCTGCAGGCCATTGCAGCTGAAATAACTTGATTTTATTAAAACAGTTTCAAAAAGGATGCTTACCTTGTAACTCTAACTCCCTCAGTTCTTATAATTTTGGTTTGTAGTGCCCATATCTGTAGTCTTATGAAGAGAGAACAAGTTTTTGCCACGTCTGAACTTGAACATCCCTGATGTAAATAAGCAGCTGAAGCAAATTCATGGGTTTGGAGCCTGTAAGAATGCTGGAAATTCTGACTATCGTGTGAGGTTTATGTAGCTTGATTTCCTATACACAGAGGAACTTTTCCATTTAGATTTCTAAAATAATGCCACTTAAAGGACAATTGCAGAAGGTTGTGTAAGAGGACCTGTGCAGGAGATGTGATCAAGTCTGGGAGCGAGGCATGAGGCGCTGTGGGGGGTGTTAACGAGTGTGGGGGAAAGAGGAAGTGAAAGCTCATTTAAGCCACCCTCTCCCACTACCCCTTTCCTTCCATAAATTTCATCCTGTTTTATCAGTTTTTCTCTGCTCAGCAGCATCTGCAGTTGCTCAGATACTTACTTGCTTGTAATTGCAACAAGTTATGGTTTGTGACTCAAGCTGAAGTAAGACAGCATGTCTTCCAGACCTTTGATAACATTCAAAGCAGGGGAATATTCAACTATGGATAGAAACTTAGAAAGTCTTTGTGATTGTTTATTTTTTATTGTAAAGGTTATAAAACACATTTGAACAATGAGTTCTGAACATATAGTACCTTTGCAGCTGCTTAGTTTCGTGATAAAAATAGATTACAAAATTATTTTCTGTAAAGGTTGATATCTATAATAGAAAAAAGGCATGTTGGACCGGTTAGGTTAGGCTGGTGCAGATGAAACTAGTAATGACTTACTCAACACTGGCTGAACACTGTGACTGAGTTTGGAAAGTCAGTTATGTTTGCTGCCTTGGTTCTGCAGCCTAAATCACCCAGGAACATGGTCTGATGAGGAGCTACTGCCCGGCCTGCCCAGTGTTTAATGACAAAGCTGGAAAATACTAACAGAGATTATACGCACAGTAAAGTAAAATGTTTGGTGCTTTGCCTCAGCCAGAACCTTTTGAATGGCACCATATACTCCAAGAGGAGTCAGAATTAAGAAGGGAGAAAGAAGTCCATTAGGGAGAATAATGAAGAAGAAAAGTTGATTATCCTGAAACTTTGTATAAAAAGAAGACAAATTGGAAGAAGCCCATCAGTTTGTTTACTTTTGTCAGGAGAATATGCTCAACACACTGCAATGCTCTGTGCAATGTGGTTCTTGCTGCTCAACACAGCTTTCACAACTAATGCATGAAATGAACCTTTGTTCATCTGAGCTTTGTGTACAAAGCAGCTGAGAACAGCATTTGCAGTGACTTTGGTTTGGTGACTATATTACTATCCCAAAGAAACAAATAGTAATACAGAGGAAAGCATGGGCTTTCCTGCTTAATTTTTCAAAATTCTAGAAGCATCATGAAATCTCTTGGCCAGCGCATAATCTTAAAGCTTTTAGAAACTTCCAGCAAAATGCCCCCCTCAGACAGATTCTGCAGTCCTTTGTATGAATTTTGCCTGAAAAAGAATGGGGCCCCAAATGTTTGAAGCTGCATGCTAGAAGGCTCACTGGTAATTAGTCTTCTCAGAGAGGACATTGTAAAAACAAATCATTAAGCCATTTTTTGCTGTTCTACTTAAGAACACAGTTAGTTAAAAGAGCCTCTTTGCCAAAACCCTGCGAAAGAGCTAAAGATGTTCTATGGGTTTTTAAAATAGCAATCAACCAGCAACCCTCCCTTGTAGCGGAGCTTTGCACCAGCCCTTCTATGATACAGGCACAGTTTACTACAGGGAAGAAAACAGGTTTGGCTTTTTTATAGGGAAGAGGTGCAAGGTGATTTGAAATACTGAGAAACAGTATCTATAGTGATTTTGTAATGGTATTTTTAATGTCTGTTATAATGGAATATGAAATTAACTTAAAATTAACTTAACAGACAAGAGCCTTGTCTGTGTAGTCACTACAGATGCAGATGATGAGAGCGTCTTTCTGGTTCTTTTTGAAAGGCATTGGGCAGCTGGAGCCTACTGTCATTTTCCCACTAGAGCAGTCTGAAATGGTGGCATCAGCGAGGTTCACAAAGGGGAATTTAATGGGAATTGTGGGGAGGGTCAAATGTTCTGCATTCTCTAAGGAAACTCCTGTAAAAGTCTGTTGTTCCAGTGGCATTTCCTGGGCATTTTTTCCCATAAATGTCTGCCAAATTGTGTTTGTCCTTGGCAGGCAAATGCTGCAAAGGGAAGACTGCTGGAGAGGCAGGGCTGCAGCAAAGACAGAGCAGGAATTGCTCTGGGTTTTTCTGCAGTTTCAGTTATGGGAGTTTGTGGTTCTGTATATATTGATGGACCAGAAGCCTGGCCAACTTCTCGGTCCCCAGGAGCTCTAGCAATGGCTTCCTGTGGGTTAAGGTGTGCAGTATGCACTGTAGAGAATATGGGACAGATTCTCAGAAAAGAGTCCATTGTTCCAGTTTAGTTTCATGCCAGGGCAGAAGGGGCACAGTGCTCTCAGCAGCCTCACTAGACTTGCCTCCTCCTTTACATCAGATGTGGCAGCCCCTGTGGTAAGGCAATCTTAGTACAATGCAACATCATGGTGTAGGAGCTTTCCTTGTACTGCTCAGGAGCTCCAGACTACTCAGGAACGACAGATTGGCAGCCCTACGCATGCCCATTTCTTTGGAGACAATTCTCCTTAATTTCATAGCCAGGTTGTATTTGAAAGAGAATATGCTCATGATGCTGGAAAAATAAGGTTGAAGAGTATTTTGTGATTTTTCTGGACTTTTTGGAATGCTTCATTTGAATGAACAGCGGTCCACATAGTCCCCATAGCTGTACAACCTGGGAAAGGGCATCTCACTACCTATCTCTGAGTGACAGCCATACTCTTATGGTGAATGAATGAGCTGGGAGTTCTGACTAGTGGCAGGACCATCAGATGCAAGGGGAATGGTTTAGCCATCATTCTTAATCTGCACTTTCTTGGAGGGTGCAAGGAATACCTTTCCATCCAGCATTATTCCCAGAAACCTTAGTGTTTGTGAAGTTCAAAATTAAAAACTAGAAGAAGGCCTCGCTTGCCAGGCTCTGCCTGTGCTTTGAGATTGGGTGTCAAGTGCCAAAGACTGGACCAATGGAAAGCAGAAAACAGCAGAAACTTCACAAGAGATCCTGCTTTATGTGCCATCTTGTGATTGCAGGTGAGTCTGAGAAAACTAGTGGACCATGAGCTGGAGTCCTTTTGCCAGAGGAAGCAGTGCAAACAGATTTTCTTTATGTTTGGCAGCAGGAGTGAGCTGCACACAAGTGTCATGCTAATTAAGCTGCTGTAGGAAATGGGAACTCAGCCAGGCATACAATGAGCAGGGAAAAACCCCAAAATGAAGCAAGTTAATGTTAGCACAAGTTACACCAACCTCATCATGAGGAACCATAAGGGAGAAGGAGAGGGGCTAAGCAAGGTAATGAAAAATGATTAAATAGTGTGTGAGTGCATATAAACAAACACGTGAATGCTTTGACAAAAGGTAGTGGCGGATTGTTGAGAGGCCAATGTAGCTAAGTTCCTGCTTTGTTACATAGATAAATTGCCAAAGGAAACATTATCCAAACAGTTCCACTTCAAAGGCAAAACAACAAGCTTTGGGGAACTTGCGGTACTTTCAGTCTGGCCAATAACTAAGCGTAAAGTGTAAAATATACATGTTTAGGAATTAGGACACATGCCGTTCAAGACAGGCCTTTCCCATGCTCTCAGACCAGTACAGCTTCATTTGATGTGCAAATGCATGATGTGTGATCTGTCCTGACAATGTGCTGCCTGCTAGCAGCACAAACATTTCACAAGCACCCTTTTGGGTTACTTCAGCCTGCTGTGTGCACAGCCTCCTTGGCAACCTCTGCAGCTGGAGCTTCTTTTACTGTCTATTGCTGTTGTGGCTGCACAATCCAGGTTTATTTAGCAGGTCTTGTCAAGAGACTCCAGACAGGATACCAGGACTAAATGGCAATACAAGGAATGGTTACAGTAATGCACTGGGGAACATATCAGTAATGCAGACTTAATCAATCCTTAAGGCAAATTATCCCAGATGTCCCAGCCTTACTGGGAATTGGTGGGTTCAGGGCATTACAGCTGATGGGAAGGTCTGTCCATAAATGTCACCTGAAATCAGATGAAATAGTGGTCCCTGGAGTGATTACTGGCACTGCAGGCATAGCCAAAAATGTATGTGCTGTACACAGTGCAGAACTGCCTTTGCTCTGTGATGAAAGTCGTCCTACAAACCCATGAAAATAACAGTGCAACTGCTCACCATATAGAAGCAGTGGATCATGGGTGCAGTCCTGCTTTTCAGTAGTGGCTGGAGTGGATTTAAATTTGTTGATATCATTAAAAATAGTTGTGGGCTTTACGGTGCAGCTGGGCTCTGGAGTACCTGTGCTAGGGGGATGAGGCTGGCTTTTAGTGAGGGTTCAAGATTTAAACACAGCCAGCTGAACTGTTTTATAATTAACAATTCTTACAAACCAGGGGCATGTAGATGTGCTCTTTCTTTCTCCCCTTCTAACAGTAAAATAAGGGGATTAGGGACATTATGCAACAGCTTTGGTGACTTATCCCAGTTGTACCAAGAGGCAAGTCACCCTTGTGCCTCTACTCACTGTCTTGGAAGAGATGCTCAGTCATACGTGCGTGCACAGCCTCTAGGCCTCAGTCTTAGATAACCAAGGACTTGGCGCTGAGCACCACCCCAGTGTAGCAGCTGCGGCTACAGACAGATTAACCTGCTCTTCACCACTAAAATGACTGAACTTGCGCTGCAGCCAGCTGTAATAATCTTTTGCTTGTGTTAACTTTGAATTCCAGTGTGTCAGTTCCGGTCCTCTGAGAAAAATTAGGCAAGTGCTTATTGAAACCAGCATCCCAGCACTCCACATCGTGCTGTGCAGAAGAGGAAAGTGGGACCCCAGGCCTGTGTAGCAGCATATGCTACCCACACTTTAGTCCCATGAAATTATACCACTACTCTCACATCAGCCTATCAGCCTAATCTATCATTATAAATGGCACAACTTCATGCTCAAGTCCTGCACTTTGCTTCAGAGGTTCCTGAGCTTTCTGGCAGAGCCACACATAGTTCCTTGATACCTGTGCACTGTCAGTGGACACAGAAGATAACAGTGAAGATACAGAAAGAATTAATCAACTATGTGGTTAACAAGGGTGAGAAAGACAGATGTGTTTTACACAGCTGTAGTCTGAATGTGCTGAGAGAAGTCTGTTTGGGAATGCTGATGGCATCTAATAACCACAGACGCTTTTCCTGCTTCCTGATAGATATAGAACTGTGAATATCAGTCATTGTGGTATGAAATTGTTACGAGAAAAATAACTTCCTGTGTTGATGGACTTAGCATGCAGTAGATGGAGGTGTATGGATGTAAACCTAAGGTGGTTGTAAATGCAGCTCTCCAGTGCTCTAGGTGTGACCAGGCAGAGAGCCATAAGCGAACAGTAATGTATTGCTTGTATTTGACTTCCTCTCTAGCTGAATTGGTGCCCTGAATTCAGTGTTATTATTGCTTTTTTCCCAGGATAGAACTGAGAAACTGTAACACACTGTAACATAGTGGCCCTGCATATGCAAGGCAAGCTTTTTCATCCTGGCCTCTGTGGGGAGAAAGAGCGTTCTTTCTAACAGGGCATCAATAAATGTGTGAATGCTATGCAAGTAGTATTAATATCCATCACTTTGCCTGAAGACCACAGAACTGAAATTCTTTTTTGCCTTTCTTCACATCCTTTTCCCAGAAGAAATACACAATTATTTCCAAACTCTCCCTTCACTACACCTGCATACACATTTATTGATACATTTACTTTCACTGTCTGGGGCTCCACGAGGTGCTTATTTACTATGGACTGAACTTTGCTCATTTCATTGGATGACAACAGTACTTGTTTTCAGTGGTTTCAGAACAACCGTCCTTCATTCATTTTGCTTTCAGAAATGCACTCTGTTGCTCATGCCTATGTGACTGCTTGGTGTGATGAGACAGGCTGCAAACAAGTCAGAGAAAGGGAATATGGAAAGTGCTAACTGTCCACTCACAGTCCGATAACAGAACATTGCCCGTGCCACTAGTTAAAAAGAAATGAAACTCTGCTCAATATATTCCTGATACCCTAGACTTTGAGGAACAGTGCTCCTTTTTGAGAATGCAATTTCACTGCTATTTTTAAGTTTTAGTCTCTTTTATCCCATCTGTTTTAGTAAAGTTACTTTATCTATTGCGATTGCCTGTAGAGCATTGATTAAACCAGTAGTATTATTATGTGATGCTGAGGTATAACCACTGCTTGACATACAATGAAGTAGCTTGGCCTTATTAACTGAGTAGTTATTTTATCTAAATAAGCACCATTTCAGAAGAGAAATGCTGTTCCTGGCCATGAAAGTAGCCCTGGAAAAAGGGATTCCTTGAGGGACAGTTGTATAGTACCTGGCCATGTGAATTTTGCTGGCTGTCAAATAATATTCAGTCGATCCTTTTCCCGTTTTAGCATTTTGAAATTAAAGACAAGTAGACTATCACTCCATAAAAGATCTAAGTGTTAATTTAATGATCTCTGTGACCCATCGCCTAAAGAAAAGGCATCATGATTTTTTAAAACACTATCCAAAACTCAAGCTGCGATGCAGCAGTTTGCAAGGGCGCTCCACTGGTTCTGATGATTTCAGACCATCCCCAATAGCTAAACTTTATGACCATAAGGGTGAGGATGAACTTTGGCTATGACCTACATCTGCAATTCACAAGTATTTTTCATACAGCTGCAATAATATTCCAGAAAATATAAGTGGCCTTTTACTTCTTTCACTTTTGCAAATGAAAATAAAGCTACTGTGAGAGCAGATCTTTTGCTAAGAAAATATTTTAAAAAATATTTTTATAGCTCTGTCAACAATAAACGAGTCTCACAGTCTAAAGTCTTTCTCTAAACCTTTTTAATGGAAAAAACTTCATAGAAAATATCCTTTTACTTTTTAATAACATATAACTATATACATGATTAAAAACTGTAACAAAAAGCTGCAGGAACTGGAAGAATGTTTTGTTGGATCCATGCAGATGGTATATTTAAAAAAGGATTTCACAAATCCATGTACATCAAATGGAGCTGCAGTGACAGGGTTGAAAAAAAATGACAACTCTATTATTTACCTGAATGTACTGGGAATAAAGCAGACATACAAAATACACAAAAAGAATACATGAGTACACGGTGTAAATCTTGTTAGCACAGGAAGTTTCTTTTTTAAGTAAATAGGCGAAAAGAAGTAAAATATCCTTTTTCAATTTTTATATTGCAGTTTAAAAGATAACAGCTCTTATTTGCTGTATTCCATTTTACTTCACTCTGACATACACTACAGTAGAAGTATATGGCATTTGCATTTAACAACTCAGGAATATTTTGAGTCATCTCCATGTCTGTGAATGTACGGCCATTTCTGAATAACATAATGTATACATATCACTTTAAAAACATACACAATTTGACATGAGTTAGAAATACAAAATATTGAGAGCCACCATGCTACAAAGTGCTGGATACTCTTGTCCTGATCCAGCAATATGTTTAAGGACACACAAATTCAAATCTAAGAGGAATTCCTCAGAGTAGAGGAAGTTAAGAATGTGCAGAAATTATTTGCTGATCAGGTCTGGAGTTTTCAACAGTGGTAGTACAGACTGCAGCTAGGAAACCTGTTACACCTGAGGCCACAATTCTGTCCTTACACCCCAGATAATGTAGCTACACAGTGTAGATGATTTACTGTACTTTAAAAATAAATTTTCTTAATTCTAAATTAAAACATAAAATGAAACCTTTTTTAAAAAAGTCTGGGGAATCGATGAACTCTGCAGCTGGAAAGAAGAAAGAGATAGTGTTTCATTGGTTAGTTAAAAGTTGGAAGAGATTCTGTAGGCAGCAGGTAATGATGTGACAGGTTTTAAACACCTCACTTCTAAAGGAACTTGCTCATATTTTTGTCCTGAGCCAAAAAAAGATCAGCCATAATTGAAAAGTCAGTATCAGCCAGTAAGCTCAGCTGAAGCTCACAAGCATGGTGAAGATAGCAAGCCATCATTCAGTAAGAAAATAAAGGCAAGATTACTTCTTGTCAGGAGGGCTTTTGCTGGGTTCTTCCTGCTGTAACAAATACTTAATAATTCCCAGTGCAGTCACAGGCAGTTTAGTAGCGAACAAATAAATGGAGTCTTGTTTTAAAAAAAGAAAAAAGGTGAAAAACAACAGTAACCAGAACAACAAAACGAGACAAGCAGTGAAAGCTGAAATAGTCTGTGAAGCCTTGGGATCTGTTCCTGTTCTTATTAACACCCTCCCACCCTGTCTGGCCATGTTCTTTTGGCAGGCAGGTAAAACCTTTCAAGTTCCTGTCAGTGAGGGGGGATGTTTGCCTATAGCAAGACATAAAGTAATTATGAAAATAAGCTTTGAAAACCAAATCGCTGTGGGTCATGAGAGCCAAATCTGACTGAAAAGTATTTGGATGTCATTGTCCATATGACAGTTTGATTCCCTCCCCAGTTTGACCTCTTTTTGTGAGCATGCGAACTGGAAAGTTGCCAATATACCAGTTTTTGGCTTGTTACCATTCAGATACTTGTTTATATTGTTCATTGCTAGCATTTTGAGTAAAACCTGTCTTGTAAAGCTCTAATTGAAACTAGAATGTCAATACAAGGCAGGTCTGTTTGCAAAGGCAACCTGAAAGCAGTGACTTATTTTATTTAAAGAAGAGAGAAATGTGCATATGCATGCATTTGCATTTAACAGTTTTATAGCTAGAACCGTTATTAAATGATGCCCAATAGCAATTTTATCTCTTGTTACAATTTGTTTTATAAAGATGTAACAATTCTCAGGAGACTTTTATGAAAACATGCAGAGCTGGTTTACATTATGTATGCAGTTATGTGCCCAGTATATATGTAGCAACTTAATTTCTTAAATATATAGTGTAACACTTTTTATTCCTGAGTGCTGATCTCCATAAGGAATAGAGAGGGTAGCATCATGTGCTCTTCTGCATGTGGTCCTTTGCCATTTTAGGAGTTCTTCTGAGGGATCTTTATCGTCACAGTTTTAACTTCAGAATATTCTCTCAATCCACATTCACCCCTAAAAAACATATTGCAGCATCAACTTACACCAGACATTAATGCTTTATTGAGCAAAAACCTGCAAAGTGATTCCTTGATAAAGTTAAGATATGACCTAAAATTCTCGGCATAGGTTCTGTTCTACTATGATGTTGTACAGGTTTTCTTTTCGTGCCATCTTTCAGAAAACCTGAAGATGAACTTTGGGTTTAGGTCAAAAGAACAATAGATTGCTCCAGCATTTCATAAGGAGATACAGAACAACTTTAAACCCAGAAATACTCACTGTCCATTGATGGAACTGTTCGGGGTGAATTGGTGTCCTCTGTCCTTTCCAGACCTTGAAAATGTCCAAGCACCAAGACCTACGCCACTGGCCAGTGAAATTACTGCTTATATTTGCATTCAAGAAAGAGAAGGTCCAAACTGAGTACTATGGAAAATGAGCCACTCACACCCCTGGATAAAGATGAACTTAACTCCTAACCCACTGACCTTTTTCCCCTGACAAAATATCCAGCAGCAGAAATCAGCATTTGCATGTACTGTGAAAGAGCATTCAGCTTGCTCAGATTTCCATCAGATTTACATAAAAGACCTCTTTTTGTCTTGGCAAAGCATCTTACATAAGATACTCTATACTGCTAGAAGCTAGCCGCTTACTAGGTCCCAGTAATCTGACACATGGCTCTGAGGGGTACATGTTCTGCTTTGGATAAATTATGCTTATGAAATGGCTGTTTCTGAATGCTGTGTAGATTTTGTTGTAGTCAGCTCTGACCTGGCTTATCTCTTAGACAACTCTGCTGAAGTTTAGAGTGGATATTTCATGGCTTCTTGGGAGTAATGCTTTTTTTTTCTGAAGTATAGGTATTTGCATTTTGCTGTGCATATTTTGAGTTATGGAGATGTGTGTTCTAGTCAAGTCATTAGTTAAGTTCTAATATGTCTGCTGGATGCTGTGTATGTAAAGCAAACAATGTCCCCACCTCAAAACAGGTACAGTCCAAGTCTGGAAGTAGAGTATCTCTTCTAAATGAGCTCATACAAGGATTTTTTTGTACAAGCTCTTACAGACATTTGTTACTCAGTCAAATTCTTATCCCCACCCCTAAAACATATACAATACTGCCCCCTTACTTATATTAAAATCTAAAAAGTGCTGATGTGCATATCATGTTAGCATGTTTACTATTTGACATTACCTTCCCTCTGGATCTCCCTGTGCAGAATTTAATGCCAACTGCACCATAAAGAATATTTTGGGGCAATTCCTCAGAACCTTCTTCTAATAAGTGTCACTTTCAGAATTGAGTGAGGGACCACTGTTCAAAGCAATTAAACCCCTCTGTATACCCCTGGGGTTGCATAGCATACTACTTTCTATTTACCTTTACACTGTAAATTTTACACAACATACAACATTGGGGAAGAACAACTGTAATCTTCCTTTGAAGGTTAATTCATTTGGGCAGAAAGATCAGTATTTACTAGCCCATTTCACTCCACCTGCAGTTCTGAAAACTTTCTGATATGCCTGTTAGCTTAGTAAGCCTTACATGTGCTATAGTGGTTGATAAGTAACTTGGTAGGCATTTTAAGATTTACCAGAGTCTAAGTACATGCAAGGAAATATACTAGCAAAGATTTTTTGACATGTGAAAGATTCCCATTGATTTGCACCACCCCACCCACCCAGCTTTCAGTAGAAAGGTGGATTTGTCTCCAAAGAATGACAAAAACTTTATCTATTTATCAGACTCGGCTAAGCCACAGAACCATTCTCTTATGGATCAGTGAAAGCTGTCACCAGGAGCCGCATGGCACCCAATAAGTAATACTAGTAAGCCTCTCTGTGAGAAAGTTTCTGCTTGATTCAGTAGGGCTGCAGCTTGGCTCCATACACCTGTTGGACACCTTTTTAAAAGTCAATAGATAACCTAGTTAACAGAGTATCCAGCACCTTTATGTATGTTCCAACTGCCATTGGGTTTCTTATCTTGGTCTGGCAAACAAAATTAGATCCATTTATTGTCTGTTTCTTCAGTTCAGGGCCTCAGGGCTTTATGCGTCTGTTTTCTGGCTGAAAGTTTGGAAGTGGACAACTGCGATGAACTCTAAGACAAGTATTTTTCCTAAGTTTAAAAGTTGCCTTTGCTGAATAGGAAGATGGGTTATTCCAGACATTCAGAGCAGAAGAGTCAGTGTGTGTTCAATTAAAGGGCTCGCTTGTCCCCACAGCCTAACACAGGGAAGTAGGGAGCAATAACACCCTGTTCTATGGCCACTTTGGGTCTTCTTGGATTGCAGTTCAGTATCAGGGTGAGATCAAGGGTTTTATCTGTGAAAAGGAAGGAGCTCACGGGTCAAGTTTGCATGATGCTATTCCCTTAGTTGTGTAGGTTTGAGGGAAGGGGAACAAATGGCTTGTCAAAAAGAAATATTACATACTCTCCTCCCTCCCTCAGTCCAAGAGAAAAAAGATAAGGAAAAGAATTAAAATGCCAAGCTGTTCTCCTGCTTGCACTTCTTTTTGGGAATGCAACTATGCAGTGCTGTATCTCAGAGCTATGCAGACAATATGAATTCCAATGACATTAAAGGATACTTCTGAAGTAGAAGGGCACCTCCTTCCCTTGCAGAGATTTGGACAGGGACCAGAATTCTACGGGACTCTATCTAATATAAAATGGCCATATATAGCAATCTAGGAAGTCACCTGATTTTCAGTTACAGGATTTAAATTTTACACCAGTCAGGTAGTTATAAGAAGCTTTAAGGAAGTGTAAATGTAAAAAAATCCCTCTTTTGGACTCCATTAAGAATACAAGAATATTGTAAGTAGCCTTAATGTAAAGAGAAATTAGTTGTATTGTGTACATTAGTTCTGATTCTCTACCAGTATGCACATCCTCTGCTACTTTTTGTGGGAGTGTAAAATAAGTATAGCAGACCTCAACTTTTTGTGTTCATTTTTTTCCCCATGCGTGATAAAAATCTGTAGATTTAAATGCAGGAACAAAACAAGCCACAGATAATATGGTGCTAGCACAGACAGCACAGTGGCACAATTATGATCTGTCTGTAACATAGTATTAGCTTATGTATCGACACTTTCTATTTTTTTAACTGCCTGACTTAACATTATTTATGCTGTAAAACTTCTCCATAAAAACAGGGATCTAAGAAACCATGGTATTTCAGTAAAAAGTATGCAGATATTAATGCAGGGGGGAGGAGGTGAATTAGAAGGTGATATCTGATCAAAGAGGTTCTGAAAGGAGTAGAATAATTACTCAAAAGTAGGTTTTCAGGCATCTTTGTGAGATAGATTGTAAATCCAAACATTTATTCTTTGTGATTATATTTTCAAAGGTGTAGATGGGAATCAAGTATACTACTGTATATTTTTCCATGGGATCTGGGGTCCTGCCTGGTTTCCCCCCCCTTTCAAAAACTCTATGATATCAATATGTGAGTATTTTGTTTGCACAGTCAACCTCCCTGAAGTCAATGGGGTCACTCTTGGGTGTCAAGTTACTCATGTGCTCTATCAAGCTTAGTAGTTTTTGAATATTTTCACAATGATAAGAGTTAGATGAGCTGACATATTTATGCCAGTGTGAGATCACCTCATAACTCATGAATGTGGAGAATAGTATGAATGTGTTATTCAAAGTACTCCCTAATGAGGGAAAATATTTCAGACTACACAGAGCTTGTTTTATAGATCAAGTTGTATACTTCAACATATTTAAAGTTTTAAGGAGTTTGACCTCACTTCAGTTTTACTGCTCAGTGTGCCATTAGCCATAAGCTATTTTGAAAGCTTAGGTGGGACATATCTGGTATACGTGCCTCCTGCACAGAAATTAATTGAATCCTTTTTATGCGTTACCAATCTGGAGCTGATGCAATTGCTAAACTTCCTTGTGTTTGTAATGAGAATTAAAAACTGGTAAGACTTTAAATTAGGTACATGGGACAGTACTGGAGTGTGGAGCTGCATTTCAAAATATTTGGCACTTCATTCTAAATGGAATAAGAAAAGACAGAAAGCTTTGTAATGGAAGGTGGTTTTTTGAAAGGGATGTAAATGCATTTGTCTATCCTTCTCTAGGCCTGATTTCATTTAACATTGTTTATAAGTGGAAGAGATAGATAACATTTTAATAGAATTCAGATGCACCTATATTAATATATGTAGGAGAAAGTAAGGAAAGGAAAAAATAGCAAGAGAGGCAAACTATATGGCAAGACAACTCTGAAACAAGTACTCCAAACCAGTCAACAAGCACACACAGCAGTACCAAAAAGAGAATCTTCCTGCAAATGTGCTGGTTAATATGGCTAAGAAAAACTCTCAGAAAACACAGGTTAGAAGTTCAGAAAAATGCTCAGAAATTTTCAGTTCCTTTCAGAATAAGAAGAGAGTTCCAGTAACTTATCCTGCTATGTCAAAAACAAACCGAAACAAAACACCAAAAAAAACCAAAGGAAAAGAAAATGGTCTTACCATGTAAATCAGTTGTATTTAGAACTGGTAATAATTCTCAGTCATCTTACATTATGCCCTGATCCTCAGATGGGAATACTTCCTGATCTTAATTTGCATGGAAGGATTTACTAATATTTATTTAGTTGTAGAGCTGAAAACAGTTTAGAAGACAGCAGTGTAATACTTACATCTCTCTCCCATTGCCAGACATTTTGAATCCTCCAAAAGGACTTTGGGCATTTAAGGCGTTGTAGCAATTTATCCTGTAACAGGAAGAGGCATTAAGTCCAACTGCTCTGTCAGAGAGGCCTTTGGACAACTCAGGGAGAGGCTGAAACTTAGGGAGCTAAGAACACTGTATATCTTTTAGAAATAACAAACTGGTCGCATGTTGAAAATAAATTATTTATTCTGCTTCTTACTCATAAGGAGAATGGGATTTGGCCTGCTGAGAACTGGAGGAGGGCACGGAAGGCTTGGAAGCAGCTTCAGTAATGAACTGTTAATCTGCTGACAAACCTCAGTGCCAGATTATAACACAGAGCTATTAGATTTGAATTTGTCCTTTTTCTCCCTGATTTCTCCGAGATCTTTAGTTTACCCAGGCTTGGCATACCAAATTGCAAGCTACTAAACTCTAGAAGTGGCATTACCTATTCCTAAGGACTAGAGAGAAGCGGTTTCCCCTCAGTTCCTTCAAGTTGTATAAAGTACTTGATTCCTTGTGCCTTTAGCAGAAAGCTCACTGGATTCATTTGTTCGACAGAAAGGATCCTTTATACTCTGCTTTGTCTGTTTTCAGTAATGCCATTCAGCAGTGTGGCTGCCATGGTAATAGGAAGCAAGGTGCTTTCCAGTTTTCAATAGCATTCTCCTGCAGTAAGCAGAGTCACAACACCTCCCTACAGCTGTTCCATATCTTGGGTAGTGATTCACCACTAGGATGGTCTAGATAAACATTTTTCAGACAAAGGGTGCAAAATTGAGGTGCTGTAATGATAGTGAGTCAAACGCTATCTCCAAGAGCAGGAGTGTGATAACTTCTGCCTTACCAGACTGTCCCAGCCTGCATTGCTGAAGAGACTGTCAGGGCCTTGTTTATGTCATTTGTAAAGACAGCAGCTACCAGCCCAAAATCAGAATTGTTGGCTCTCTCTATAACTTCATCCATAGTTTTAAAACTCAGTATTTCTTGAACAGGCCCAAAAATCTGCAAAAAAGATTAATCATTAATTAATAAACCAGCTCACTCAGAGGCGTTTTATTCCTGTTTTATTTTGCTTTTTAAATTGTCTTCTCTCTCCTGTTGTACTCTTTACGAATTCCCACAGCAACATTTAATAGTGATAATAGCTGTCTCTAAAACTGCCTCAGTGGAATTCGTCCATTCTTCCCTTACCTCTTCTTTGAAGTCTGAGACTGTACAACCAATGACAGAAGTTGAGCTTCTTTACCCAACTGATGCCATCAGTTGCTGTGTGCATAAGGAGCTCTGAAAAGATTTTACTTTTTTAAAAAATATATTGGTAATTTTTACTCTAAAGCTTTTGTCTCAGCAATAAAACAAAAGAAAAAAAAATCATGTTTAGGACATTCTAAAATTTTCTTGCCCGTGTGTGTGAATACCTCCTCCTTGGCAATCCGCATGTCATCTGTTACATTGGAAAACACTGTAGGTTCAATGAAGAAGCCCTTTCTTCCTAGCCCTTTACCCCCACATTCAAGTTTTGCTCCTTCAGTAATGCCGCTCTGAATCAGTTCCAAGATCTTGTTGTATTGTTTTTTATCAATCTGAAAGACAGAAGAAGCCATTTGACTTGCAGACTGTGCGCCTGACAGTCAAGTCAAAATTGCTTTTTTAGGCAAGCCATGTCCTAGTGAGTAGACTCATGCTTATATTCACTACTCTTTGAGCTGGAGATACCAAAGATCTACAGATAGCTCCTGACTGTAACCTAGGGCTCAGTCTTCTTAAGGATGTGTCCCCTTATGTATGTGGCTCAATCCACATTCTTGCTAAGCAATCTGGTTTATAAGCACAAACAAAGCACATCATTATTTTTTTGTCCCAAGTTAACTTCCTGAAAATGGTATAATCCCAGGTGGTTATTAGTGGCAGGAACATTTTCTAAAGACCCATTTCTAATTCTGCCCACCTTTTGCTTAGAATTCCTGTCTCTCTAATGGTCTACAAGCACACTTACGATTGTAGACAATTCTTGAAAGTAAGTGCCCACAGAGACTTCTGAGAGCTTCTCACCGTTTACAGCTGTATCTTGGGGGCTGAAGATGAGAATCTTGCTGTTAAAGCTAGGAGGCAAATTTACTGATATTTAAGATGAGAGATTTTACTTAACAAGAAACAACTCTGAGCTGCACAGATTATCGACTCTATTAGAATTTTAATCTTTAAAACATTTATCATGTCAGCTACCCGGGACTGTGAGTGAGTATGCACTGACTGACCTCCATCCCAGTAGAGTTTAAACAACTCTAGGTACCTTCTGGGCTGTAGACTCAAAGCACTATTGCTTTACCTGTGGACCTTGTTCTGTAGTTGGGTCAAAAGGACTCCCCACAACTCTCCTCTTTGCACGTTCTACGCTTCTTCTAACAAACTCTTCATAGATTGATTCTTCTACATAAATCCGTGAGCCTGCAGTGCAGCATTGACCTTGATTGAAGAAGACCCCTTGGTGAGCTTGTTCCACAGCATAGTCCACTGTAAAAACAAGACATCACATGTTGCTCTGAAACATCATAGACACATCTGCTATTGCACCTATGACTTCAAAGCAGAAATAGGATTTGGTTAAAAAAAAACCACAAAACAGGGACCAAATAAAAACATACTATTGTTGGGTTGGGTCATAAATGAAGATGATTAATTTAATTTTGTGTCATAAGCCCTGTAAAAATGTAAAAAAAGTTTTAAAACATGTATAAAGTTGATTTTCTTTCCGCATTTATTCCACCCTGGTCACAGCTATACTGGAGGGATATTAGGAGCATTACAACTGTTCCACAAACAGTAGATTGCAAGGGACCACTTGGGACTTCAAGCATCATCTAGGTAAAGAAGGGTCTATGGGTAATATATTCCACATGCCATCTCGTGACACAAGCCACAAAGTATTGCTTAATATCACACTGCAAAAATTAAATCAAGACAGTGCTTTAGCAATCTATAGGAGTAGGGTACGCAAGAGCAACTTCACCAATATCTTATATGCCAGCAACATGTAATTTATCAACTAAAACTCTTAAGAGACCCTAGGAAGCAGATTGTGTCCCACATTATAGAAGTCTGTCTGACTGGAGTCAGTAGAGTAGGGGAAAATTTGCCTGTGATCCCAAGTTTGTACTTGGTTTAATACAGCCTATGTGAGAATTACAGCCAAACAAGTACTTGAGAGGATTTCAAGAGGACGGCAAGACGTATTCTTCCCAAAAAGCCAGATTATTTTCTGCAAGACAGAAACATCTTGGCCCATACAGGTGACAGGGTAAGGCTTTAAAACTATAGTTCAATTATAGAACAGTCAGCCCTTGATTCTACTCTAACTTCTTTGGAAGTACAACTAGCACATCCACTATCCAAACAGGAGAGAGGATCCAGTCATATTTAGACATTCACAGCTAAATTCTGCCATTGGGTGTAATAGCTGACTAGACAAGAATATGGAATTCAGCCTTAAACAGTGATGCCCTACAGCACTGTAATACCTCCATTATCAGCTGTAACACTTTGGGACATTGCTTGAAGTATTATGTTTTATGGAGTAAACAAAGCAACAGTGCTCTACTTTCAGTACATCCTAGACAACTCCATCTACAGAAATGTCTTATTCTGCCCACAGCGTGGTCTTGAAAAAATATTATATAGGGTGTTCCCTGGGCCACATTCAAATTTTCCCAGGCAGCTCCATGGAGACTGAAAACACTAGTGGGTAGAACTGATTAACTGATGTTTCTTCCTCTATTGTTAACAGTTTTTCACCATGAGGGGCTCTAACCATTCTGCTTTGTTTCTTTGGTGCACTAAACTTTTAACAGCTTCATCATGCTTTCTGCTAACTTCTGGCTCACAGTGTTCCTCAAACAGAACAAACAGCTCCTTTGGAACGGTGAGCAAATTCTCTGCTGCTCTTAAATAATCAGAGCTTTCAAGTCTGAATCTTAGGCCAATGCTGGTGGTTGTAATAATGGGAAGACCAGAGCGCTTTAGTATGATCTACTGTGGAACAGTCAGTCCTGAAGAAGACTGTGCACTCCTCTGTGCACTGTTATTCCTCTGTTGCCTGCAACTTCTCCCCGGGTCCTCAACCTTATTTGGCAGATACAGCAAGTCATGGATAAACTACAGCCCTGTGTGGCAGCTAGGAGCATTTGTCCTTCCCCTATGGCAGGCCATAATACAGACCTGTCCCCAGCATATATTACTCTACTAAAAGTGTTCAGGTGATCCAGTCTAAATTAGAAGGTTAGGGACATTTGAGATGTGGTGATTCCTGTTAGGAGATGGAGATGAGTAACTGGGGTAGAAGGCTGTAACATCTGCATCTGGCTGCAGCTGCCAAGAGCCTTCTTAGTTTAGTGGGACGACTGTGGCTACAATTTAGACCCTCCAACTTGGTAAAACATTTTCATGTAGAAAAGATGCTGAAAGGTCTTACGCTTTCCCTAGCCCTTCAGACATTGGTAAGTTTTGAAAACGGCTGTAGGATTGTAACCTTGTAATTCATGCTATTCAGAATCACTCTTCTATTCACTCTCCCTTTTTAAACTAAGACCAATTCCTTATATGTTTGTTTATTTGGGGTTACAAAGTTCTCAGAAAATGCACTGAGTACAGTGTGCCTGCAAAGAGCCTGAAACAATAGCTCAAAGCAAGGTGTGAACTGTCCCATTCATCTTAATGGGGTGTTAACTTCAAAACCTCCTGCTGACAACTTAGATATCAACATTTTTAACTATTTCATTGCTGATCATTTAAGCAGAAACTTCCAGTTTGTGTTTTTGTCCTTTCCTAAACAGCTGTCCTGTACCTTCCCAGGGGCCAAAAATCTCAGCTGCACAACATCATCCATCTGCCAAAATTTTCAGCTCCCTGCTGACAGTTGCAATGAGGATATTTCAATACGCAATTCTTCAACTGTGAATATTTTAAAAATTGAATAATCTCCATTTATACCTACTATCAAAACAGCTTAACAAAGGAATACTGCACTACTATCAAAACAGCTTAACAAAGGAATACTGCACTGACTAGATTAGCAACTCACATGTAAAGCCCTCCCTTTTTATAATTGTTGTGAAGCAAAAAAAATCACAGAATTTCCAGAATTAAAGCAATGAACCACATTGCTACAGAGTTTAGGATGACAAATGTATATAGGACGATGACTGAATAACACTGTTTCTATATGCCTATATGCAACTTTTTTCTGTTTTCTTGTTGTCTATGACTCTGTGAGTTCAAACTTGTCTCTATAAAAAATATCACACCTCAGGCTGCTTCCGTAAGATTAAAAAGTGTAAATAGATAAATATATACAGCTATACTGGTCCATTTCACTTTGTATGAAAGATATGCCCTAAAACACACACACGCACAAAAAAAAAGACACCACACAAACATGTTTTAAGAAGAAATATGGAAGTGCTGACTTACAATCAGCATCTGCAAAAATAATGTTTGGGCTTTTCCCACCCAGCTCCAGTGTAACTCTCTTCAAATTACTCCTTCCAGCTGCTTCTTGGATCAGCTTCCCAACCTGAAAGGAAATGGAGACACGTTTTACAGGGGATGTAGTCATACAGTTCACTTTAACAGCCAATGTTGGCTATCACTGGAACAGAGCTTTAAATAACCCAGCAGGTTCTTCAATCCAAACAGATTCTCATCAGCAGCGGACAGCTTTCCGGGTTTTTTTTCTAGAAATAGGGGATAAGGCACAGCACAAAGTGTTTGCACCCTTCACCCATTTGTATCTATGCTAAAATGGCTTGGGGCTTTCTTTTAAGGTGCTTTAGGAGGGCTAAATTAAAAATCTGAAGTTGACATAACTAGAAACTAGTGGCATGTTCACAAGGTTTTAAATACTGTTATGAAGAGGTTTAGTTATGTAATTTTTAGTGGAAAAAATACATCTGGTATCTGAGTATGTATAATGTGTGTATTAAGCTTACTACTATTCATTATTAATAGCTGCTATCATACTTCTTTATCAAAGTCTAGGTGTTAATTACCCCAGATGATCGCTGCTTTTAGAATTTATTCTACTCTTACTACTTAGAGTTACTAAACTGCTAGCCAACCTTTTTGTAGGAGGGCATTTGTTCTCCTCAAAATACAGTTTTCAGTGCCCAAAGGTTTAAGTAATTTGACCATGAAATCATGATCCAGAATATGTCAAATTCTGATGAAATCATCAGCCTTTTCTGCAGGATTAACTGCACATAGCAGAATACCGAGCAGGGCAAGAAGTTACAAAAGGACCATCCAAGACCTGGCCCTCAGCTGCACCACAGATAATCTTAATATGGTCTGAGGAGGTGAAAAGCACCTCCAAAATGTCTTTGTAGATTGTGGGGGTCAGCTGGAGCAGAATGCAGCCCTGTGGCTGCAGCAACCACAAATTGCAGATCTCACCAAGGAACATGAGGGTACATTAAATGGACAGAATGTGTTTCCACATCAGTACAGGTGGAGAGGCAGCTGTGCTTCCTGGAAGTTCTCCCCTCCCTGGATCAATGAATCCAAAATAGACCAGATTTTATTGCTTTCTTTTAACTGGGACATGTTTTAAGGTCACACAGGAAATTAGATATGAAGTGAGATAGGAGTGAGTCCAGAGCTGGACTTTTTCTCCACATAGTACTGGTCTCTAGCTATTTTCTAAGGTCAGGTGAGTGAGATTTCCTGCAGTAACGGGTTAATGGATGAGAAGCTGAACCTCTTAGAGAACTGAAGGCAGTCTGCTGGAGAAAGTTAAGTCAGCACTGGAGTAATCAGAAAGCAAATGAAACAGAAAACAGGGCCCCCACAGAAAAAAAAAAACAAAGCAAAAACCCTACAGGATAATGAAGGAATTGTCAACTGCTTTGTCATTAACTGTTTATCTGGTGATACCACAGTGGCATGTGATTGAGGTTATTTATTTTTTTTAAAAAATTAGCTTCTTTTCTTTACCCCTGAATTGATGGAATGGAGTGTTGACATTATAAAGAAAATCCTTGCATATCCCCTTAATTGGAGCTGATTTTATTGCTGTGTTTGACTGACAGCCAGAAGTGAACATGAAAAAGAAGGACCCTTTCTGCCCTCCACCCCCACCACATACATCAAGCATGTCATCTGGAAATTCCAATCTCTCAAACTGTGCTGAAAATGTACACTGGAAACCAATGAGAGTTCTGTGTTTACAGCCAGTGCCAGCCAATGCCATTCACACCCTCCCTGCTTTGAACCTCCCTCTCTCAAAGAACAACCACCACTTATTTCTCCTCAAAAAATTCACAAAAAGCAGAACAGACTAAGGAAGCCAGACCAATGTGTCCAGGCCACCATCTTTCCACCTTCCATTCTACCACTTCAATGTCAAAACTCTTTTGTCCATGTAAGTAAAGGTTTTGAAAGGGTTCTATGCAAACAAGCGATTGGCAAATAGACAAGTACAAGTATTACGCATATGGCAATTATTAAAGTCTAAAGGGCTTGGAGACAATGGTGTTAATTTGGAAAAGTATGGTCCAAAGTATTTTTAATACAGGGGGGTTGTTGTCACATTTCCAAGTATAAACTTAACAGACAGCTTCACTGTGTCCCTCCCGTTAGAAATCAGTGCAGACATCAGGATAGCAGGGCTCATGCTACTCAGCATTTGTTCACTGTGCTCCTATTGTGCCCTAGGCACTTACAGGTTGAGAAAAGTATTACGGAAGGCACCAGCACTGTGATTATTTAGTGACCTTTTGTGACTGAACCTCTCTTTATGGAGAAAGACAGCGTGAAACAGATAAGTGATAGTGTTGCAACCTGTATGGTCTTTCAGTACATGCTTCCTGTGGTGACTCTCAGCTATTATCTGTGAGCTCCCAATAGGCAGTACAGCCTTGCAAGGGAACACTGGAAGAGAGAACTCCCCCACAGATAATGGAGCTGTGCGATTATTCAGCAGGAATGTTGGCAGAGAAAGCTCTGACTCCCCATCCTTGTTTTGAATAGGCTTCAAGATTGATATCAAGAGTATCCCTGGATAGCCTGTGAAGTACCATAACCTCGTAAGCTGTGTGGAGGGTTAGGCAGATGTAATTTGGCCCATCTCAAAGAAAACAATTTGTTATTCAGAACAACAACAACAAGATTAAAGAAGCATTCTGCGGCACCCTTCTGCAAAAAAGCTGTTAGAAGAACAGTCCTGGTAGGGTCTGTTTCTGCACTGTGGACTGTATGACATGAGGCATTGAGAGTGTATCATGATATAAAATATTTGATTGTAGCTTATTTATGCCTTCTGTATTTGGAAGTTTAATGTCGTTTTCAACAAGAGGCTTATGCAGCCACATTTTAAATACTTCGTGCAGAAATTCAAAAAAGTCTGATGCCTTTCATGTTCTGTCAATCTTCTGTTTTCAGACAGAAATCAATGTTTCTAAAAGGTACAGGTGGGTTTGCCTGTTACTGTTAAAGCACTGGAAGTCTCACAAGTCAAAAGCAAACCTGCAAGGTTTGTGATACTTCCTCTACAGCTCCATCAGAATGGCTGGCTTCTCCTCTGCTCTGAACCTTTCTTTGATTGCAGATACACATTAAGTCATCAGGGAACACCTGAATGTAGGGGAACAGCAGTCTAGCTGAACAGCAGGTAGTTGTCTCACACCCTGCCACAAACGAGACTGTGAAGGTAAGACTGCACAGGAAGCTACGTACATTAAAAGATTCCATGAACAGTGCAAAATTGATAGAGGAGACATCCATCTTCAGTTATTTAGGCATTTTATGTAACTGGGCTGACCATCTTCGCTACTATACCTCTTTTGGGATATTGAGAGAATATTTGACAAACAGTAAGTGTTTTACATTACAAGAGATTGAATAAGTTTTGGGGGGATGGTATGATCAGATAGAAATCTCCAGTGTTTTCTGGAATTGCAGTTTTCTCTCTCCAGCTATTGAGGCACTGGATGTGAGTGTTTTGGCAAAACCTTGAAACCCATGCTGCTGCTTACTTAAGTCTGTCTGATTTTTTTTTTTTTTAATTCCAGATTGTATGCAAAATCTTTGAGAAATGTTTTAGGACTGCATGGCATGTTCAGGGTGTGTCTCCAGCAAAGGCAAGTGAGTTCTGAAATATTGCCATTAAGAAGAGTAGCTTTATTTGACTGTGCAATGCTCTGTGTGAGGAGCAGCCCTGAAAAGAGCATAGTGAAAAGTAGCACCAGTAAAAAGGCAATACCAAAGAAAAATTTCTGGAGAGACTCCTAAGCTATAAATGTCTCACTTGCTCCTTGGGTTAAATCCTGGCCCCACAGAATTCTGTGGCTAAATTCTTGTTAACTTTGACAGGGCTGATACACCACTCTATTTGTTGGAGTTTTAAGAAGGTGAATCCTTTTGACATGTAGCTTTTATAAGCAACAAGGCACAACAGCTGTCCAAGGACAGCTCCCTAAATTCTATGAAAAACACCAGGGAAGGAAAAGGGAAAGAACTACTTTTCATTCAGGAGGCACAAGCTGCCCACAATATCAAAAAGATTCAGCAGAAGCAGGAATGAATGATAATATAGCCTACCTAAATCCTCCTTATATTGAACAGGGCATGTGTGTAGCACGGTAAGCTAACAGACTTCTCAGAATAGGTTAAATCACCTTTAGGGTTCTTGTTGCTAAAGTAGAAAATGCCAGGATGTAATTCTTCAAGATATCCAAAACCAGCAAGAGACTCTGTGATCCACGAGAGCTGACAAAACTCATTGCTCATGCAGTAGGTAGACATTCTGTCTACATCATGCATTATGACATTCATCTCACTTCGGAAATGAAAGGAGAATCCTGCTGAGTAAATTAGCATCAGTGGTAATACAGCTGTTAGCTACAAACATTTGTTTGGCATGAATCAATCTCGACTCTCCTGTAGTTTGCTTTGATGGCCTCTCTAGTATCTTGTTGACTAATGATGAGATCATGGTTTGTTAATCTAAGCGCATAAAGAAAACATTCTGCCAAGCACAATGCAGACTCTTTTGCTGGGGTTTATTGCAGTTGTTTATAGACCTTTTGTTTACACAGGCATCCAAACCAATTTGTTGGATATTTATTTGGGTTACTCTACAGACTGCATGAGCACAGACCTGAACCCTATCTTTAATCTGTCTGCATTTTAATGGGTCATAGTTTGATCAAAGTAGAAACCAGCCATTTAGGATACATTTCTTGTTGGCATGGGCTTCAAATGTTTTGTGTGTTATCTGTAATTCACATCTTGAGAGCATTTAAGAACTGGAGAGAGTCGCAGGCCACTCTGATTTGGAGGTAACACATTTGGTTTTGAACAGAAGTTATTAGAACTCATTAAAATTTTGCAACAAGCAAAATACAAATTTTAATCCAGCTAGTGCTTTAAATACACATATTTTTAGATTTATAACTTCTTGCTCTCCAAAATCATCTCTCATCTTAAGCCCAGAATGTACTGCACCCAACTATTCTATGTGCACCAGGAACTTACAGGTACACAGTTCCCATTGAAATGGAACACACATATACAGATATCACCAGACAGTTCACAGCACTCAAAATGGCTGTATTTGCAAAGCCTGTAACTGAATTCACAGATTTGAGTGGAAATAAGGGCAAATGATCAGCTTCTGATGGCTGCTTTTCTCTGCTATTTGAAGACCTCTCACTTTTGCTACTTAGCAAAAGTTCTTTCAGAAAATAAGAAGGTAATATGAAGAACCTCTCTGCTTTTCTGGTATGTGTAAAAAATGTCCTCTCATCAGCAATTGTCCTGGAAATAAATAAGGTCCACTGTTCATTTAACTGGGGAAGAGACTTGCATAATCTCTCCTGTACTTCTGTTGCAGCCCAACAGCAGACATGTGGGCAAACCAGACATCCTGAGTTTGGATCTGTTCTTAGGCTCAGAAGATATAAATGACTAATTTTTATTTTAATTAAAAAGTTGCTAGTACTTTTTCAGAAGAAACTCAAATAGACAGGAATACATGGAACAGTGAAGAAGCTGAGGCAGAGAGGGGTAGAGTAAAAAGGAAAGGCATGTATAGTGAACAACTGGGATAGTGTGGGAGATGATAGCTGAGCTTTACAGAACTACTCCCAAGGTCCTGGTGAGTGAGAGTTTCACCCTACAGCTAGGGACCAGAAAGATCAAGGAGAAATACAGTATTATGTAATGAGATATTTAAATTGGTTATGGGCTTTCAAGGGAAGGTAGGAAAGAGATAGGAGCAAGTGTTGACATGGTCAGATTGGCTGGAAGAAAGATTGGTTTTGGCAGTTTAAGTTTCATCTGATTGTGGAAGATGAGGAAAAAGCGTGTCACTGTAGCCTGAGAGGAGGTTGCCATAATTAAGCAGGATCGTGGATTAGTCCTGGTTCACTAAAAACAACACAGTAAAAATAAACACTTTTGTTAAAATGCTCATTCCAAACAAGCTGCCGAAGAGTATGAACCACAGCAAGCAGAGAAGCCAAGAAAGCTGCTGGAATCTAAGGCGGCACAATATTTTTAGGCTTGCTTTCATACTCAGTATGATTTTCTGTCTTTCAGTGTGACAGTTGTCAAAGTGAAATTTGTAGCCTCCTGGGTGTCTGCAGAACCCTTCCTAGGGAGCTGTAGAAGGAAGAGTTTTGAGAGCCATGCACTAGGACACTGGGAGAGGAGGTAATCCACGGCAGGATGTTTCATAAGAAGCAGGCAGGCTAAGGGATGAAAGAGTTGGCAGATTACTTTTTTAATGTGCATGAGCTAGCCCATAAATAAGGGGTCAGAAGGAAAGAGGGAGAGACATGGAATCAGTGATGGTACCACAGAAAAAGAGCTCTCTATGATTTTTCACATATTATTTGGGGGGGAGAGTGTGAAAAGTAAATAGTAGTACTTAAAACAATTTTCAAACCTTTAGAGAATCTAAGAAATAGGAAAGAAACAGGGAGTGCAAACTGGACCAGCAGCAGAAATTAGAAATCGGTATCATAAATTAGAAGTAATTTCTGTGTTGTCATTCCAGAGGAATGGGCTTGAGGCCTCACGATAGTCAGGAGTTTCAAGAAGTACTGGACTAATGCATGGCTGACAAGGTCATTGGTTGCTATTGAATACAATTGCCCACATGCACCTTGGGGCTCAGGAAGTCTTTAAATTGTTGATTACCGTAAGCTGTGAGGCTACAGCAAGGAAATGATCACTCCACACATGCTCCCATCTTCTATAAGCATCTGTTACTGGTCATGTTGCAAGATAAGGTGCAAGGCTGGATGGATCTTTGGTGTGGCTATGTCAGGTTTTATTGACTTAAGGTCATGAACTTGGCCTTTTGGCTGATATTTCTATGGATTGGGTTTTACAAATTTTGGAAAACATTAGCATTAAATTTTTTGTAGGAAGTGCAGCCTATGTTCAGCCTTTAAAAAAAACTTTGCAGGAAATAGATAATAATAACCCGGGTTTTGTGATTTTTACAGGCAAATGGGGAGTTTTCATTAGCTGTAAGTATATACTTCAAAGGCAAAAAATTTATATTTTTTTCAAAAAGAACCTCATGATGAAAACTTGAGAAAAACCTGTGCTTTGGACATTTACATTTGAAGATCTTGGCTTTTGTACTGATAGGTTTTATCATTAACTTGCTCGAGTTGAAAGTACTAACTGCCTTAACTAGCAGCTGGATAAAATGGGGGAACGGAAGTTAATATTGTGGCGTTCATATATCTGATGGCTATCGGAAATCCACATCACTGGAGTGTTCAGTTGATATGCCTCAGGCAAGACCAGAAAGACAAAATATTTCCATTATTAATTCATTAGAAATTGAAATCTGTTTTGGAGAAGTCAAAGACTCTATAGTACAGCTCACATCACAGCATTGTGTTTGAATGTTACAATGTTGACTTGCTGTTACAAAAATTCAGTGTTACAGGAAATCAGAAACAATATGGAATAGTTTACACTAACTCTGCATTAAAACGTTCCATCTGTTTTTGCTTTAGGTTCTTAGAGAATTGCTTTTTCATCTCTGTAATGCTTTTCACTTCCTATTAGAAAGGCTTTTAAAGGTAGGCACCAAGTTAGTACAAAAACCACAGCTTTTGAGTTTAAACACCTATTAAAACTAAAGCTGTCTGGAACTACAGTAAAAATTTATTTTGGCTACAAAAGACAACTTTGAAACCTAACCCATCTGTATTTCTCCTCATCCAAATAGTGCAACATCCTGTATAATAGAATATTTATCTTAAACAGAGACCACATATCTTTATGAAAAAAATTGTTTCAGCTTTATTTATGGGGGGTAATCAGCTCATATGAAAGTTCTCAATATTCCAGGATACTAATATAAATTGGTTACAGGACATGTAATGACTAGAGTAATTCACAGAATAATCTGAAATCTGATGTTGTCATTGACTTAGAATGTAACCTGTGTATATTATATTCTAAAATTGCCACAAAAATTCATGTACAGGCATCTAGTAATTGCAGAACAACTGTGTGTGTACAAATTAGGCATATGACTGTATCTACATTTTACTGATAATTTTAGGCTCGCGTATGGCAACTTCCAAACTAAATTCCAGGATAATTCCATCAGAGTAATTTATTTGAAGTAACGGAGCAGGTCTCTGCAATCCCTGGGCCCACCAGGGAGATACCCACACATATCTAGTAGGGCTGCTTGGTCAGTGAATTTATCAACTCAAACACTCACTGTGAAGAGTAGTATCCCTGGGGTGCATAAAAACTCCCACTGCCACAAGTGGGAGTCAGACATATCAAAGAGAGGCTGGATCCCTGGGGTTTAGCTCCCTCCATACAATAGTTTGTCAGATTTTGAATTGAAAAGGGCTGGGTTTAGCACTCTCCAAATATAACCAGCCCTGAAACTCCCACTGAGATTCCTTTCTGTCTGCCTTCAGACGATGAGATAAGGCCCCTTCCCCTGTGACTTCAGTCTGGAGTACCTCTATCATCCCCATCCCAAACCTGTTAACAGCCAGCTTTGCACGTATTTGAGAGCAAGACATGATCTGAGTTTTGAGGGATTTGTTACTCTTTTCTGTAGATTACAGCCTTCATCTTCAGACCAAACCTCCTCTGTAACATCGGCATCATAGACTTGTAACAAGACATTTTGGCATCCAGGAGACAACTGACTCCATCTTCTGGCCAGCTTCCTTCCATCATATTGGCAACATACATACACCTTGGACAATCTCCTTTTTTCCCTGCACTCCTTCCTTTTTAGACCTCCTCCTCATCCTCAATACACTTGAATGCAGCACCAAAGTTGAAGTACATTTGCCCCAATTTGCCCCCTTCCTCTCCCCTTTTCCCCAAGTACACCAAGATACACAAATTATGGATGCTAAAGCAGCATTTATGTGTGCTGTGATAGACACAGGATGTTCTGCCTACTTGCCTGTGATTCACATCCTCATAAGCCCACAGGAAATCCCAACAATATTTTTCCAGGCATATCTCCTGTGCTGAGGTGCCGAGCACAGCAGGGGCCAGAGGAAGGGAACCATTTCTGCTTTGGAAGTACTGTGGTACATAAGTGTAGCTGAGAAGGACAGACCACTGTTATTTAGATGTAGCTTTTACTCAGTGACAGCGAGAAATGTAGCACAAGCATTTAATACTATTTCTGTAAGTTTTTGCTCATATTTTACAGTAGCATATCCTGGAATCCTCTTACCTCAGTGGATCCAGTAAAAGCAATTTTATCAATGCCAACATGAGATGCTATGGCTGCACCAACAATTGGACCAAATCCTGGCAAAATATTGACAACTCCTGGTGGAAAGCCAGCCTGTTAAAATAGGAATGAATTAAGGGAAGCATGATTTATGAAAACTGACAGAGCACGTTAAACCAGGCATGTGCTGGTAGCTCCTTCTTCACAAGGAGAGACAAGAGACATTACTCCTGTCAATTACTCTTACCTCCTTGATGAGGGCTCCCATATAGAGAGCGCTGAGTGGTGTTTGTTCTGCTGGTTTAATAACTACTGTATTGCCACAGCACAGAGCTGGAGCAATCTTCCATGCAAACATCAGCAGGGGGAAGTTCCACTGTAGGAAGAAATAAAAGTTGATAGATGGAAAAATATTGCAGTGGTGTTTTGTTTTCAAGATGTCAAGCTGCTACCTCACTTATTTCTCAGGCTGATCTTTCCCAGCACAAAGCAAGGATTTTTTTTAATTACTGCTATTAAGAAAGCAACAACAGTGACCTTTTAGTTCTTTCTCTCCTGTTCAAAGAAATACAGCCCACACCCACAGTCTTCATAAAATAATCTTCTGTTATCTGTTAATTTTTTTAGTCGCAACTTCTAATTTCATTTACTGTTTCGCAATTGGCACTTTTAATTCCCCCATGTAAAACAGTTTTTTCTGATACATTTGGAGAGAACTGTTTGTTCATGCTGAAGCATTTTTGGATGTAAATTTACTATCCCTGAATACATCTTAAGATATAAAATTTATACTCAAAATGATATAATCCTTAATTGATGGTATTACATGAAAAAAAAACATAAATGTCAATGCTTAGTCAAAGCATTTCATTTTCTTGAAAACTTCTTACTGAGCAATTTCTATGGAAGATGTTAAAAGAACAGTAAAAAACAAGTTGAGAAACACTCTGCTGATACAAAATTTTTTATCATCATTAATTTCAACTTAGTTCAACTGCAGCAGCAGATGTAGTGAATTATATTAGCTTGATCCACAAATAAGTTGTGTAACCAGCCTTTCTGCATCAAGACTTGATGCTAACAGGTTAAGTAGATAGTCCCACTGATTTCAGTGGAAATGCCAGAATATAAAAAATAACTGTATTTGCACAATCACTCTTATAAATGCATATAACAACCTCCTTCGGAAAGAAAATAGAAAATATCAGTCACAAAGAGTCTGCCACTGGCCAGAACACGTTATTGCCTGATGCATATCAGCTGCCACTCTGCGGACATCTCTCTAGCCCCTGGCTAGCTTGAAAAAATACACAACTGTCTTTCCTTCACCGAACACCCAATTTTTTACTCCCTCAGTTGTTTATAAACTCTGGAGACAAAGTGATGTTTTAATTCCATCTCCAGTATATAAACCTGGGAAAGGAGCTATAGGGCCAACAGTGTGCTGACAGCCTGCACTCCTAACGGTATTGCAAGGAGAGCTCTGATGAGGTTTTATAGGTTAGTATATAGCCCTGTTTATGCTACAAAGCTGCCAAAGACCACATGTTTTGATGGAAGCTAGGATGTGAAAGAGGATGAAGAGTTTAGTGTTAGGCTTGCTGTTTAGTTTTATTTTTATAATAACATATTTGCTAATCTAATGGCTAAGTGCATGCAGCAGCCCGGGGCTGGACTCTGTGACTGGTAGCTGTGGAGGAAACATGTAACAGATTAGCAGCGGTGTTAGAATAGATGTGTATGACAGCCACGTTGGAGTTTTGGAGGACAAACTCAGGGGGAAGAATGAACCAGTATGGCAGATGGCTGAGTAACCTCAACAAAGAGTTTTACAAATCTCAGCTAAATAAATCCTGCTTTTGACATGATCTTCAGCCCCTGGACAAGTTTTTTCAACAGATCTGTCAGTTAAGTTCAATGACACAAGCCTAGGAGATGTCCAGCAACTTTGGGGTTAGATGTTGGGGTCATCATTTTGCAAATGCTTATCCATGTTCTTGGCTGAAGAATGGGGACAGAGTGGTGGAATCATCCATTCATAAGGACCCTTGCAAGTCAAGCTGGGAGAGTGCATAGGTGTTTGCAGGACGGGTGTAGCCACAGACTCGCTGAGACGTCTGCATGTTTCTCTGAGTTTCTACAGAATACCAAGCACAATAGCCGCCCCGTAATAAAGACATGAAATAACTACAGATGTAAATAGGGCAAAAGGGCTTAACATTGTTAAGTAATCTTTTCTGGCTGCTACTCTTTTAATGGAATTGCTGCATGTTGCTGTTTAGTGGCTTTGTGGTTAACATGAACAAAAGGAAAAAACAACATCAACAAAAATTTCAGAGAATGTCATGATTAGTTCCCCAGTGCACTGTCAAGGAAAAAATCTTCCACACAATATTTTAATAGCTATATGTGAGCCTCCCATTGAAATTTCTGCCAAAGGCGGTTAACTGGTTCTTCTGAAAAAGTTGGTTTCTCAGTGTAATTCCCATGCAGTGTTCAGCAAGAGTATATTAAGGTTGTATATTGGGGTGTAGGGGGAGTATTAGATTTGATGAAATGCTGTGTTTCTCTCTCATAACAAATAAAACAAACATTTCATGTCTTTTATTAGCTACACAATGTTAATTGTAATGATATATCTCCTGCAGTTTCCTTTTCTCCTGCAGCCTTGTAAAAGAAATAGCAGGAAAGAATAGAATTAAAATGCATAAAATTCTCCCAGGAACTGAAGAGCCTGTTAAATCACAGTAAAAACTAACTAAATAAAAAGACTACCACAGCAAAGCATCAATTTTCCATAAGCTGTGTGAACATCCATAACCACTGACGGCATATTAACACTGTGTTTTGCTTTGCTTGTTTTAATCATGAGAATTCTACGACTTGAGAACTTAACTCCTAATAACAGAGCCTAAACCCTATTAGCATGTTCAAATAAGCATTTGCAGGGAGGCTGTTAAAGATATGTCAACAATATGAGCTCAGCTTTTTTCGTAATGGAAAACACACATAGCTGAGGACCATGTTTTATGTGTCTTTAAAGAGAGCTGGTTCAAATGAAAATAAATAGAAAGCACTAGTAGAGATACTCACAGGGATGATCTGTCCACACACTCCAATGGGTTCGTGTCTTGTAAATGTAAAATAATCTCCATCTGAAACAGATGAGCATGGTTACTCTCAAGTGCAGTTTGACTTGGCATAGAGAGGAGAAAAAGCTCTAAGGATCAGCCTTTGATGGCAGTAAAAGAAATAAAGAAGTCATGGAAATGTTTTTTCATGAGCAAGCATGGGAAACCTAGGTTCAGGAGCAACCTAGTTGTTCTTTCTGTAGAACAAAGGAAGCAGGCATCCCATCAGAAAATAAGCTGCTTTGTTTCTTGGGAAAGAGGACAGGCCGTACCACACAAAAAAGGGCAGTAGCAAGGAAGCCACTTACTGGCCTCTGCTGATTTCAGGGTGAGAGAAGTGAAGAAAGAGTCACAAAGGCAATTTCCTGAAAGGCATGACTGGAACACAGCAATAGAAAGGTATATACAAGCGGATGTGGGATAATAGAGTAACACGTGTCACTCATCTTCCACTGAAGACATAGGCAGTTTGAAGTAATGGAATGATACACCATATGTTATGATGTAGGTTTTTTCCCAAATGATAAAGAGCAGGAGGATGACCTGCTTTGTGTGGGGACCTGTTAAGGTATTGTCTAACCATCAGCCTTGTCAGTGTGCTTGGCCTGCATCTGTGCACAGTAGACTTACAGCACTTTTGTACCTAAATTGAGTATTGTAGCTGTATAAACTAGCCCAGGCTCAAACCACCTCTGAATTTAGGTCAAATGTTTTTCAGTGAGGCTACAGCTGAGGGAAGGGCTATGCTAAAGGTATGAGCTGAATGTGCCTCTTGGCCTCTTGGTCATCTAGAAAAACTTGAATCTCTTTACTTAGAAAAATCATTTCAGCTAAGTATGTGCTAATGACAAGAAGGTTACCTAGGCTCAATCACAGGAGATGATTTACCAGGATAGGAAGCAGTCAGACAGAGGAAGGCAGTAAGAGGAGGCAAGATTACAGTGCTTCTGCTCCCATTGTCACTGCCCAACGTAGGGGTATGTGCTTCCCTTCACGTGGTGTCAGAGCATGGGGGCAGCTGTGGCATCTACCCCATGCAGCCTGGTGCTGCAGCCAGCCTTGTTCAATATTGGGGCAAGACCTAACTTCACAACATTTTGGGAACCTGCTGCAATGTCCTGTACTATACATTTGGTAAAAATAAATGGGTTAATCCATAAACTTCTTGGGGTTAAGTAAATACTTCAACTTAAATTTGATTAGAAATAACTTATTTTCAGTCTGGTTATTTCTGTACATCTACTTTACAGGATTTGCTCCATAGAAACCTGAGCTAGAGTAGCTAATACATCAGCTGGGGGCCAGATACAGGATAATTATGAGAAAGGTAACAACAGTCTGCAACCAAGACAAGGGACAGAACAGAGGAGATGAGGGAGGGGGAGAGAGAAGAGATTCACATCAGGAAAAGGAGGAAGAAAATAGTTGGTCAGTCAGTTTGCTCTGCATTGACAAAATGTCATTGCACCCTTTTGATTTCTGGATGCTTAACAACTTCCCAGTGGAAGTTGTTTCACAAATTGAGATGTGTGTGATTTTTCTAGGTTATCTTTCACAGATGCTAGCAGTGGTTCACAGATCATAGGAAGAATCATCAGACCAGAGAGAAGTAAAGTAGAAGTCAAAATACAGATAAGTATATCCAGGCAAACCTGTCTAAGTGCCCAAGAGGCACATAGAGGAGTCAGATAAAAATACCAGCTTTTACTTGGTAGTACTGAGAGGTGGATTCTCAGCCAGAAGGATGGTGACAACATAACAGTAACACAGTTATGTTAGCACTGTCTGACTTTAGATTGTCACTGCATAATCATTGCCACATGTCTGTGTGCTTCATAACTTAAAATTATAGACAACCTGAACCTGCTTGCCAAGTCAGACGAACAGTGGTTAATTCTACCGAATGCAGGCAGAACATTCTTTCTGCAGAGCAATACCTCCCATTCAGAGTTGTTTGCCCTGCTTTCTTCCACTACACTCTAGACAGCAGCCCTTTTTGACACCTACTTCCAAAGGCCACCATCCACAGACTGGATGGGATCTTTGAGGGTGCTTTCTAACAATATATTTATGAACATACGCAACTTGAAGTTATTCAGAAGCTTCAGATCCTCTGGGCAGACCACAGATGTATTTGAGCCACCCTGTCCCTAATATAAACTAAGCTGTTGCCATGGCAAAATAACTCAAGGTTGATGAAGTGAATCACTTTTTCTGAACAGTGAGCATAGAAAGCTCCCCCATGCTCAGAAATTAAATAGGAGACTTTTAAAACATTTTAGAGTTTTAAGATTAGTTTATACATGTCATGCTAATGACACTTATGCTAAGATGCTGTTGCTGATGATGGTTACTCTTCTCCTTCTACTAGCTGGCAGCCAGAAGAACATTGCTCGAGAGGGATCTGACAGTCTGATCCCACATCCAATCTAAAACTTTGTCTTAAAAGTTTTTTTAATACTCAGCTGACGTCAACTGGCATTCTTCAATCCTCACTGATATCAGCAGAGCCAGATCAATGTGCAGCTGCTTAGCACCTGGCCCCAAGATTTTTGTTTTTTAATCAGAAAGAAAGCCCCATTTATCCAGGGATCTCACTTTGGGACAGCAATACCTTCCACAGATGTGTTTGCTCAGATTTCCATCAGGAGTCTCTGTCCCAGATATTTTATTTGGATAACAATCATAATACAGCCACATGCCTCATACAGCAGCACTCAGCAAACAAGTGGTGAGGAGAGCTGAGTTGATTCTTTAGTAGTTCTTTATGTAGCTTATCATATATTGATGTAAAGATATATTTTTTCTTGCATTCAGTTTATTAGTTTAACAGTGTCTGCCCTAGCCTCATTCTGTTTTAATTTAAATCATCAAGGCTTTCTGCATGGGAACAAACAAAGGGCAGTCTGAAGGTTTTAGCAGCTCTGGGACCAAAAGGAATGTGACTGTAAAACACACTGTTGTTCTACTTATCTATCACTTGCCTATTTGTATTTAGAGGAAGAGAAAACCTCAACAGAAACAGATGAAAGATTGGGAGGTTTCAGACTTATTAGCACACTGAACAGAAACAGAAGGAAATCTAATAAGGTTTTTACTTTGGTTTTGTTGTCTTGTTTGGTTTCCTTTGATGAGCTGATGGTAAGTGAATGTAAAGAGCACCATTGTTTAACTGGCCTTGCTCTAAAACAGCTTTATAAGAATGACAAATTTATGGTGTGAAACTAGTGGAATACAGAGGAGTGTTAAAATCAAGAGGAAGAACTAACTGATACCCTGAAAATCTGTGAATGGACTTATGATTCTACACTTCTGCTAACTCTGCTTGTTAGCACTGAAGTTTGCATTTAGGAAGGCCTGCTGAAAACGTGCCTTCTTCTCCCCCAGCGTAGCCCACCTCACTGAAAAAAATCAGGGTTTTCATCTGATACACTACTTGAGGACAAGAATAAGCAGAGAATATTTATTCTCCTTAACCTGGCAATGCCTTTTGGTGACTGACCTAAATTCTGTGTACCTGCAGGACTAGCGAGTGAGGAGGTGGCATTCACTGACCAGGGAGAAAGGGATTAGGGAACAGGAAATTTGCTGAATATATGAATTTATGGTGTGCTCTGCACTTTTTCATGTTTAAATGTGAAGTGCAAGCAGCAAAACCAGGATTAATGAATCTCAGCCTAACTGAATTTGTAAATCTTCAATAGTCCTTATAGGAGAGTCTACACCTGAAATATTATCATTTCTTTGATGAAAATATACTAGTGATGATAAACATCAGTCAGTACACACCACAGTTTTAATAAGCTGAAACACCATGATGAGTAATGCCGCAGTAAGTGTTACATGATCTGTTTTCCTCCTGAAAATTCTGGGGCTGCATTTTCAGTTTATCTGCTTGCTTAACTTTGATAGTTTTGTGCTTCACTGTACGGAGGCAGTCTCGTGTACTTCAGATACTGTGTTACATAATGTAATTTTATGGAAATAGATGGGCAACAGCAAAATTCATTTACTTGTGAGTGTGCCTTTCTGGTCTCCTTCAGTAAAGTGTAATAAACACGTATGTGCAATCAACAGTGTGCACCACGAAGCCAAAAAGAATCCATAGAATAAATGTTTGTTTTCCTTACTGGTTTTCCAAAGATTTATTTTATGCATGTGAAAGATAAGTACATTTATCTTATTGACTGCACCTCCATAAAATCATTCTTTGCTGTCATGTGCCATTTTGTGTAATTATAGCAGTTGGTACATCTAGTTCAGACTGCAAATGAATATGTTCACAACAGAAAATGCAGCCTGTATTTGTTGAACACCTGGGAGGGAGGGGCAGGAGGGAGATACCTGTTAAATAAACATAATGGTAAGGATTTTTTCTTTCCTTATCTCTTTAGAAAAATATAAGAGCAAAATAACTAATTTCCTAGCACTCATAAAGATTTATACATACAACATAAAACTCATCTCACTGAATAATTTGAAGCAGGATATATAACAAACTATATTTGATACGTATGTTCAGTTCTGTACAGTAACATCACAAATTCTCTCAAAGTATAAATTTATTTGGATCCAGTGTTAGTCCCAAGTAAAATGATTTGTATAGGCAGCAAGAAGACAGATATTAATAAGATATATACACAAATATACCAGTTCTTAAACAGGCAGCTAACACTATTTTATGTTAGTGTGCCAAGGTATTTGTCAGGCTTATGCTGCGTCCATTTTTATAAGTGTAACAATATTTAAATGTAGGTATTGAGCTATCTCCTTCTCAGATGGACACGTGCAAAAGAAAGAAAACGCTCTTTGAGATGGGCATGTGGGGCAGAACAATAGCAGGTCATCTTGTCCAGCCCTTGCTGACTTAACCTCTGCTTCAGCAACATACTACACACTATAAGACCAAAACAAGGTTCTCTTCTACCTTTTACAAAGCTGTAATCTATTAAGGCATTTGGCCATGAGATGGTTTAAGCGCGTACCTGTGCTTTAATCCCCCTTACCTACAGGAATGGTCATTCCATGGATTTTGTCTGCCCAACCGGCGTAATACCTCAGGGTCTTTACGACTCCCTGAAGATCTACATAGAAAGCTTGCAAGAAAGGTTTGCCACTGTTCAATGATTCCATAGTCTAGGGGATAAGAAAAAGTTAAGAGATATCAGCACAGTAGCATTTTTAGACTATTGTACTTAAGAATGCACTGTCTTAACAGCTCTCGAATCATGAGAGATTTTAATTAAGACCAAACCGTTATGCCTTGGCATAGTCTTAACCCACGAGGCTCAGAACAACTATCTGATCCCTTGTGTTATTTCTTTTCGCAAATGTAAACAAAAAGCATTTTCCTTAAAAAAAAAACCAAAACTGGCTCCTTCTGGAGTATTCTGGAATGACTATGATTTTAAGAACATGTGCGTGCATGTTTATGTGCATGTGTCTGTCTGTCTTGGGGGTTTGTGTGTGTATCCACATGCATGTACATGTGCCTGTGTGTATTTTGGACCTAATAGCCACTGTGTTTGGTCCAGATATATAAAAGCTAAATTGCTTTAATCAGGAGCCAAGATAAAAATGCCTGTCAAACTAGGTTCTGTTATGTTAATAACAGCTAAGGGGCTCCCTGTAACCCCATATTAATGATCTGAATCCATAAAGAGAAGAATGGACATATCCCTCTTTATGTAATTGATGTGACTGTAAAAATTTCTCTGTGTGGCTGCCAAGACTCCTGCTGAGGTCTGAGATATCTATACTGTACAGCCAGCTTATTTATTGCCATCAAATAAACAAACTCTCCTCTAGGGAAGCTCATAAATTAACAAGCTAATGTCCTTATGTTTAAGTTAATATTCCTATTTTTAAAAGCATCTTATAAGCTATCCTCTTAGGGGTTCCTAAGATCATTTAGCAAAAAGAATCCAATAAAATATTCTAAGATGTTGAGTAGCTTAACTCTTTCTCAATACCTATCTAACAGAAATCATTAAGAATGGACAAAGTACGCCCATGTGTAACACACCAACCATCAAATGAGTTTCTATAGAGAAGAATGGAGGCCTAATTCTGCACTGACTTATATCCCCAAGGGCAATTAATGGCATTGCCTGCAGTGCAATTCAGTAAAGAACTTGGGTCTAGAAATACAAATCAAATAACAGGCAGAGTAAACTTGATTTGCTGTGCATTTCCTTCTCCCTGTGGCAATTTTACAGTATACATTGGTGGTAAGATGATTTAAGTGTTGACAAAGCTGGAATTAAGATGTTCACCAGCTTAGTTCAAAGCACTTGACATGCGGAAAACAACATTAACAATGCCATTGTTTAGATGGCTTCATAGATGAGCAAAATAGTGCAATACCCAGAATTCATGTTACCAGTTAAATGTCAGTAAGCATTTCACCTGCCATTTCATTAACATCTGCACAGCTCACTGCACTCAGTCTTCCATTTTTTATTTTAGAAAAGTTACAAGCCCACATAACAGGCATACATGTATGTATCATTTGTCTGATGTCCTATTTAAAGCTCATTTGAGTCAACTGGAAGACTCTTCTTGACTTCGGTGAGCTTTGGATCAGGTCTTCAGTAGACAGTCAGCCATCTCAGCCATCAAGCTGAGTGTAGTTTTCAAATATAATTCACATTAACATATTTATGAAATAATATGCTCTCAGAATGTAAAACTGACAGGTGATTTGACTGTTGATTTCCATGTGCTACTTACAGCAAGAATTGCCCTGTCTCTTTCGACCAAGTCTGCTAGCTTATCCAAAAGATGGCCTCTTTCTGATGCATCCATTCTCCTCCAAACTGAACCTAGAGAAAAAGCAAGGCGAGCTGCCCTCACTGCTTTGTCTGTATCAACCTGTCAAGAGGAAGAAGAAAACCAAAGGCACTGAGGTAAATAACATTACCAGGCTTATGAAATTTGTTGTTTTACCACTTTAGTGACATGATGGATTTTAGAACTGTGATAAATAAAAGAACTGTCCAACAGCGCTATTCTGGACCTGTTGCTTTGACCTATTTATACATTTCTACCCATTCACACGAGGAGTTACCTTGTCAGCTTCCTCAATCTCACAGATCTGCTCTCCTGTTGCTGGATTATATACCGGGAATATTCTCCCGCTTTCAGAATTTTGCCACTCATTATTGATGAAAATCTAGAAAAGGAAGAAAAGTCATCAGTCCTCCTACATGAACAAACAATAGCGTATATAACAACAAAGTCCTGGGAAAGGCTGCAGGTTCTAATGCAAAACAGTTGAAACTTATTTATGCCCATGAAAATAACAGTTTTTAAGAGTTCAGACTAATGGTCAGCCCCTGATGTCTTCCTGTGTTCTGTGGCAGTGTTACCATAGAAGCAACATCAAACTCTAAAAAACTTGGTTGACATTCAAATTTGGTTCAAAAACTGTAACAAATAACCTAAGAAAAGACATCAGAAAGTATCAGAGAAAAAGCCTTGAAACTGCTGGAGACAAGTCAAGGATTTGGGGTAATCATTCAATTCAGTAAGTAAACATTTGGTCACTGATACAACCCAGTCAAGGCTGAATAATCTCAAACATCACAGTTCTTCAACAGTCAGTTGATTATGGCTACAGTGATGGCTTGCAGCACAGAATTAACTTGCTTATCTGCTTGGAACAATGGAAATGTTAAATTCTCTCAGTGTTGACATAATTTTAATTGTCATGGGCAAACCAAATTTGAATTTTAATGGTGCTGACAAAAGCTGTCTTGAAAGAGGTAATGATGAATGAGTTTATTTAAAGCAGATTTTTACAGGTAGCTGCATACATGCCAGTTATTTTCTACTGAATGACTTTCAAGAACAGGATGCAATTATTTATCAGCAAATATAAGTCACCCTAGGAAAATGACTGTGTGAAAGCTTTTCCAGGTATTCAGACTCTTCCTGTCCTTGAAATCTTTCTAAGAGCAAATATGTTCAAAAAGTCCAGGCACCATATGGGTTCCTTGGAGTTTAGTTATCAATGTTCTTTCATTTTATTCCATGAAATGAAATTTTAAATGTGAATGGGGACATTCTGGCCTCATTGAATTCAATTGGAATTTTACCACTGACTTCACTGGAGGCAGCAGTTCACCCCTAGATAGAAGGAATATTCACCACCCTTTTTTGCATGAGGGGTTAAGCTGTGATTATAGAGACAGGGACCTTTCTCTGGTTAAAACAAAGCAAAGCCCCACCCATACAAAGCATACACCCCATGTGGATCCTACAACTGTAGATGAGTAGGAAGCTGAGGGACCCTTTGCAAGATCCAGGACTCTCAGTTCCAGTCAGAGACAGTCAGGTGGTAGAAACTAGCCTATCTGTTTAGATCATAGCTCTGGAACAAGAATGAATAATACATTAAGTATTGGTCCAATTTCCTCAGAGAACCGCCATGGATGCTGGGACAAAAACTGTCTCACTGATTAGGCAGACTAAACATCACAAACGACTTGTCCAGAGTAGTACTTTGCCACCTCTTTACTCTTGCACTTTCTACTGTCTTACTACCATGCAATAAAGAAGCTGCTACCTTTGTATTGGTACATGGCTCAGGTCAGCCAGATGAGCTCTGGGAGATGATGAAAGACAGTCCATATGTAAGGACTTTGCTTAAATGGTGTCATGTTTTGTTGGCTCCTTTTTGTTTTGTTTTGTTTTGTTTTCTTTATAGCAAAGTTTGATGTGGCACAACAGGACAAAAAATTACATATTTTTCATGTAGAAATGAATGGAACGTAATACCATTCCTTTCTAGTGAAAGAATAGTACAATATGATTATAGATCAGCTGCTGTTTTTGTAGCCTTGGAATAGTACAATGAGGATAGCCACACCAGCCTGCTAACTAACTAGTTTAAAACTTACTGTAATTTAAGAGTTCACAGGTTGTCTGATGGCAAAAAAAGCATCAGCATTGAAATGCTCGATGTTTAAGGCAAGAGGATCACCAAAGCTTCAACGTATCTGTAAAGAAGGAACGGAACGAGTAGAGAGATAGTCATAAATTGATGAGAAGAAACTGAGCTGGGAAAAAACCCAACACTATTCAAGCAAAAAAAGCAGCCAAGAGAAAATAGAGTCAGAAAGCGCAAGGTGAATAGTTGCAACACCAAAGGGTACTGCAAGAAAAGAACATGGTGAGGACACTGGTGTGCTTGTGCATTTTAAAGAACATAAAGAAATTGCACTCATATTTGCACATGAAGGCAAAAATATGTCTGTAGAGTTTTCTGTTACCGGATCAAGCTTGCCCAATCTATTCTTCAAGCCAAATGGAAGCCATGTAGCTGTGTTCTTCTCAGCAGGGCTTATTAGCTCAGGCTCAGTGCCACACTAACTGCAGTGACATAGCTTCTGGTTCACAGCTGACTCACGTCTGGCTGACTCAGGACATGGGCAGAAGGAAGCCATGCCTGCCTTGAAAAGACCCGGGTGATACAACAACTGTGCAAAGAAACCAACCATTACATGTGCTTTTGCTTTTATGGATGTGTTTCTGTTGTGTTTCCTCATCTTCCCTGTGCCACTAGCTGCAGCCACTTTGCTGTGTGCCCTTTCATCTATTTCAGAGTCCATCCTTTCGATTCTTTCCCCCCCCTTTTTTGTTTTGGTTTTTCAGAGGTAGCCAAACCCAGGCCCTACCACACCATTACTTTCTTTGCACGCTGTATTTATCTTGAACCTGTTCATGGCTGTGGACTGTAACCTCCTCAGCCCGTGGATGGTGTCTTCCTGCTCAATGATTACACTGCTTTGCAAACCAAAGCACTGGCCCTGTTAGGACATTTTGGAGCTAACCCAGCCAAAGTAAGATAATGAAAGAATCACCAGTATGATCCATAGTGACTAACACCATAAGCCAAAATCCTCTGGTGTATCATTGTCACTTTTTAGACTGTAAGTGCAACAAAGAAACTCTGAGATCTGTGACCTGTGTGGAAGAAGGATTTTGCTGTCATCCTTTCCATTGAGTTAGGTGGAATTAACTCCATGCCCAGGGCATGTGGGGGTGTGCTGAGGAGGGAGGGGAAGGGAGAAAAGCTTGCAGCTTCAGGAACAGATGGCCAAAGAAGATGTAAGGATGTTTGTTTAAGGTTACAGTATGTACATAAACACATAAGTTCCTCATGTTATCTGTCTTGAAAGAATAAAACAGTTAGGTTGAATACAGGAACCTGAGAAGTAGAGGCAACAGCAATTCAATACTCTTCCCTTATGGAAGTGGTCTGTTCTTTTTTAGAAAGATTTAAAAATGTTAACTACATTCTGCTGGGATGAACACCTATCATCGCGTTTGCTAGTACACAGGACATGTATTTGCTCTTAAAATACATTTCACCATAGGAATAAGAAATAGTGCCTTGGAATTACAAGAGTGTTGTAATTGACTGGAACTATAAGGTGTGTTATTTTATTGAATGCTCCATTTACCCCACAGATTTAGAAAAAGAACAGTAATAGCAAGTATTTCAGATAGGACGTGGGAAGGATCTATTTGGCATAAAGTTAGAGTTGAAGGCAAGAGAAACTGCTACTGTTAATGGTTAACGTTAGTTTCTTCCTATTCCACTTTCTATAAACAAGGTATTGCCTATACAAGCTCATTACTGTAAACTGAGCACATTTAAATTGGCAGTAAAATCAGAGTATTTACTCTAGTGCACAAATAAAGTACCTAGTCCCATGTTTTGGAACAGTTTCAAGTCTTGAAATGCAACAGCTGCCGGCTTTACAAGCAAAACCTTACACTTAAATAATTCACTTTTGAAAGTTTTAGGTGTTCAGTGTCAGGTAGTACCATTCAGCAGATATTCCTACCACCAAGACGCAGATTCTTTTGCAATAAATTTGCATTCACAGGGGCTTTTATAACTCTTCCAGCACTACTGACTCCAATGGCTGTTGATTAAATGTATATATCCTTTACATTTAATCTGACTTTCATTATGGCCACTTCGTAAAAATGCCACGAAATGGACAAGCGATGACACATTGCAAGAACAAGGAATCCCTGCAAAGCCTCAAACTGTTTTTTTTTCCCTGCCTTATTTATAGTGACCATGGTAAAGGCTAACTCTAAATCAGGGAGAATATTTGACAGCAAATGTTCGTATCCATGGATTATATATAACCCATCCTCAACACCAGATGAAAAAGGGGTAACCCTAGAAAAAAGAAGGGCTTGCTTCCATGTAAATCATGCTACAAATTGGACAACACCCAGTGAGTTCATTGTTCAGCCTCAATTGTGAAGGCTATTCACATTTACTATTCCCCTGGAATCAATGTTAATTAAGGCTGACTGGGGCTATAAATCAGCCTTTGGTTTTTACAACTTAATTCAGCATTAAGCATATGTATGTAAATAAAAGGTAACTGATTAACCACTTGAGTTTTCCAGGAGTTACTGAGGTAATTTGTTTTTGTTTGAGTCCTAGTGTTACCTTTGTGATTTGCAGTAAGGAAAAGAAAAAGTATATAGTATGTCATGTATTTGCTATGCGGTATTGTGAGAAGTTAAATAATCTGGCCTGTTTATTGTGCTATCAACAAAACCATGCCAAAATGGAAAGGGAAGAAGGGAACACTTGAAAAATTTTGTAATACATGAACATTTAGTTTGCCACCCACTCTCAGTAGAGCCAATAACTGCAGTAGTGTCACAGGAGGAAGAGAAAAGGCAAACCTTCCTGTTTTACGTAGATGTCCCTGTCAGTACAGTGATTTGGCCAAGAACAAACCAAAGTGGCAAAACAGACAGTGTCTCTTGTAAGTGAGGAATCTGGCTGTAGCTGGTGTACAGTGGTCTAAGGAGGAAACAAAATGCTAGTTGTTCACCAGCAATGCCGCCTCAGGCAACAGGCAGAACAGGGCAGCATCTGAGGTAGTGGCTGGGTGAGGTGTGTATGTGTGTGTGATGGGGAAGTGTCAAACAGGCCTTACAGGTGCAGTTGGAAGCTGCCAGTTGTCCCTGTGAGCATGCCCTTGGAGTGTCATCATTCTTGTGAGATCTCATCCCAAACGTCTCCTGATAATTTCTGTTCCTTTCCAAATGAAAGATGGAGAGGGCATGGCATTTCCCTAAAAGGACAGGCACACTCCTCCTGGTACTGACAATAACCTCCTCCTCACACGCACACTTATTATAGACCTTTTGATAGAACTTTGCAAGATGATGGTCCGACGACATATTTGCTAGGTTCAGATGCTGCCCATGGTTAACTGCATACAGCCACTGTTGCCGGAGTTCCATAGGACTAACCAAGGAAGCAGTCTGACCCATCCTACAGGGCACATGACTGTTCAGTGCCTTTGAGATACTGCATCATACAAAAAAGCATAGAAAGGAAAAAAATTCATGTAAAAAGTTATAATGTAAAAATTCAGGTTAATTTGAGACTTTACTGACACGTAGTGGGAAAGAAATTATATACTGCATTTTGCGTAAGACCTGCATTTCAAAAGCATTATGCACTGAGTTGAATAGCATTTTTGGATGCTCATCAGTGTTGAAATCAAGCCAACAGTAAATGCTTTAAGCATAAAACAAAGCAAATTAAGTTTTGCAAATAAACAACTACAATATCTTGTTTAAGTAGCCATCTGCCCCAGTTGGCTTACTAATAATTAGCAACTTAATGCTCATTTCAAACCATGCAGGTAATTGGAGTGATAAGTAGTCAAAGGGAGGTGTATAAAACCAGGCTGAACAATCTAATCTGCAATGCAGTAGTAGCAAAATTTAGAGTAGGGAAAAAATGGATAGGATTTTGTGTTTTCATCACTATTTACCACTGAGGAAGTACAAAACAACTATCTTTTTGGGGGTGTGTGTATAAATACCATTCATTAAAACACAGCACAGAACTAATACCTCCTTTGCAGCTCTTAGTTGAATGAGATTTGGTTTCGTGGCACTGCAGATTCCCTCTGATGTTCACCAAGGGACTAGCCCTGGATTTGGAAAATGGAACTGATTTTTAAATTCACTGGGGATTCCTGTGTGCTCCCTGCCTCTCTTTTTTGTATTGTCGTCTCTGAAAACATATAGAAAAGTAATTTGGGCTCCTTTAGTTCATAAGAGTAATCAACACAGGTGGCAACAATGTAACTTTTCATTTCCTTTCTTGAAACTGTTCTCAAATCATGTGCGAGTGAAATGATGATCTACATACTTAATTCGCTATTGCTTAGTGATGATGTCATCAGACATTTTCTTCAGGCTCCCCAGCTGTATAAGTAAGAACTTCAGCCAGTGGACAGACAGTGGCCTAGCATTCAGCTCCTTAGAGGTGGAATTATTTTCCCATGGATTTAATAAACATTGGTTTTGTGCTGTTGCAGCTCCAGAAATGTTTTTTGGTACAGGAAGAGGATTTTAACATCCAAGTAATAATGGCTTCCCACAGGAGATATGGTTCTGGATGAATGGAGGAAGGAACGGGAATTTCTTAACTCAATTGATTTAGTAGCTGGTTATAGTTTCATTCCATCAAAGATCTTTTTTTCATATGTGACTTTCTCCTTAGAGAGCCTTTGACATTAAATCTGCAAGGATGGGGGAGGGGGCATCAGACACCAGAGTACTTTATAAAAGAATCACAGCTGTTTGGCCCTCAGCGTCTTCTCATAGCTGGAGGCATTAAGAAATACATAGTGGCCTTTTGGGGGGGGGCGGGGGATGGGACACGACACACAATAATTTTAGAGGCATGCAAAAAATCCAGCAGCAGCATTTCACTTGGTAAATACTGCATAACATCACAGATACCGGGCACCTGTGCCTCAGTCTGGTCAGGAAATTTCATATCCTTTCCTATCTCGGCAACTTCATTTCTTCTCCTTTGGAAACATTTCAAGAGTCCTAACGATTAGTTGCCAGTCAGGGGTGCAGCTTGTTTATTTTCTCAAGCTTTGTTTTCCTTCACTTTTATGGCTGCCTTGATAGAACAAATCTCTCACATTCTAGCCAGAGCATGTTGTGGGGCACTCCTGCGACTGACTGGAAACCAACAGCTGGCTACAGAATCAGTGAAAACCTGGTTTATAAGTAGGCACTAGGAAATCAAAAGCCAACTCCAGAAGACCAACTGCTGACTGGCCAGCGATTGATCAGCAGGGCCGTTTTATTTTGATTTTAAGAAGGGGATTGTTCAGATGAACAGCTCCTTGCTGGCAGGTCACAAATCATGACTAATGGGCCACAGACTTTGAGGCCAATCTACCCAAATATTCTCAGTGCAGAACCCTGCTTCTCAAGGCAATCTGCGGATGAGCCTTTCGTTGGGCAGTGCCAATGACTGCATCACTTTCCAACAATACACCTGCATAAATCAGGACAGCCTGGCTTAAGCACACAAACAGAAATGGTTATCATGTCATTGCCTGCAGTTACCACAGAGCAGTACTGGTCCTACAGAATTTACCCAGATTTTGTTCTTGTAATGAGATGCCTTTCAACTGTGGAGGAACTGTAATTGTTTTGAGAAGAGTAACAGTGACCTGTACATGAGTAACACTGAACTTTGGACTAAACTGAATTCTTGCAAGCAAGCTACTGCGGACATAACTGGTTTTCAGCCACTAGAGGTCCAATCCCACCCACAGTAAAATAAAATGGAAAATCCAACTTATTTCAGTGGGAGCTGAATTAGGCACCAGCTGACGAAAAGGAAACAACGGCAACAACCACCAGAGAAGTGTTTCTACTGGGAGACAAAGCTGTTTCACTGGAAGCTTGACACCTGCTCTAGAGCCTGTGAGGTCTGCAAGGGCCAAACAAAAGCAGAACACATTGATTTTTATTTTTCTTTGACTGCTGGGTTGTCCTGGCTCCTTCCCACTACTTACCTCACTGTCCCCCCCAAAAAAACCAACCTAAAACAAAAAACCCACAAACTTGAAGAGGGAGAAGAGCTCGTTTCTAAAGCTGTGTGTGTTTTCGGGTGTTCAGTTTTGTTTTTTTTAAAAACTCATTTGGACCTCAGAGTCAGAAAGATAATGTCATGGCTTTTAGACACAGTCTACCGTAAACGGGGGTTTCCTTCACAAACCCAAGCTTCACTGACTTAAGACTTCAGAATGTACTGAGAAGGTTGGAGAATTTTAAACATTTAGAAACATACAACAGCAGGAGGATAAAAAAGTGGAATCGAAAAGAAAATGCAGAAGAAATGAATGAGGCTGCTCTAGTTTTGCTGTCAGCACAGCAGTATGTCAAAATCCAGCACAATTATGTTTATGCAACCCAAGCCCTCTGCCAAGGGCATATGTCTGGATGAGAAAACTAGAGTGTTCAGGTTCTCTGGATATAACTTCCAAGTAGCAAGGCCTGAGCCAAGCCTACTGAAATCAGAAACAGTCCTTGACAACAGTGGACTTTGGCTCAGAAGCCAAGTATTTAAAATAGGTGAATACATCAAGGTCTCAGGGACATTTCAGCATGTTTAAATGAAGTCAGTGTTCAGCCTGGCAGACGTAAGCTGGAGGAGTCATATGATCTAGCACCAAGTGGTGGCATCTAATGCAGAAGCTCAGCCTCTTTGCAGTCCCTGTGGGGTGGGAGGAGAGGGAGAAGCTCCCCCTCAGGGCAGTACCCACCACCCAGGCATGCTCAGTCACCCCCTCACCTGTTAAGGGCTTGTCTCTCCAGTGCTGTTGCACTGGCCCGCTCACCTAGGCATCTTGATGAGGTGCTTAAAGGTAGATACAGCAGGTCCCCTGCTGAGCCAGCTCACAGCTAATATAGGTTTGCGGAGTGGTATGCTAGGGAACAGGCGCAACAGAGGAGAAAATGGGGAATCCAGAGTCCTGAGCAGCAAATGGAATTTGAGAAAGGGCTTGAAGCCCTCTGTCAGTCTGCTGTGAAAGTGGAATGTAACATGATTTTTTTCTCCCCTATGTCCCAAATCCCTCACACCAAATGTTTGACCTGTCTGTCTTCCTGTCTTAATTAGTCTTCTCTCTTTCTGAGAGCTGGGTCTGTTCTTTTGCAAATGACAGCACATCAGACGGGAAACCTGTCATGTTTATTTTCTAAGCTGTAGGGGGCACCCATTTGAAAAAACTCCCAGCTTATCTAAACGTTTTTGTTTGTATGATTTTGAATTAGGAAGTGTGAGTAATTAGTTAAGAAGATTAAATAAGTCTTAACAACATGCAGTAGCATGCTTACTTTTCTCCTCCCCCCCCCAAGTATTTCCTGCACAAAACCCAGGCTGCCAAACTGTGATGATACCCTTTTCTATTTTAGTTTCTCACTGTGCCACATGCTGATATAGCATCCGTTATTTCAATTCAGTCTCCTTAAAGGGATTATTTTGTGCCTGGTTGTTAAAGAAAATTAATCTAAAGAGAAGAAACTTCAGATTGTATTGTCTGTTGAACTATCCCCACCACAAACGTTTTACTCCTTTTAGCTGCTTTATTAAGCCTTTGGGAAGAAACTTTTCTTACAGCACGTAAAGGCTTCCTCAAAGTAATTCCTACTTTTTTTCCAGTTAATTATCTGCTGCTAGTAGCACAATACAGGAGCAATAACACTTTCTCATAGCTCAGGTAATATTTCATGTATTCCTAAGAAACTAAGCTCCTAAGCTTTAATTATCCTTTCACTTGTGGAGCTTTCTTTAATTGCTGGAGAAGAACATTTACTGTCTTAGCACTGCATCAGAAGACAGTTTCTGAAGCCAGGATGACTAAAAAATTAAGTATGTTCTACATTTCCACTGTCACTGAATGATCTGGGCAAGGATGGCAGTATTTTTTATGGAGTATGATCCTTGATGTCACTTACTGCAACTTAAAAATGAAATAAATAAAGATTTCTAAAAATCCATTAAATCAGGGGTGGAAAGGAGAGAGTATTTGTTTACAGAATAAATTTTTGGGCTGTCGCTGGGCATTAATGAAGTTGTGGCTATTCAGAACTTGATCCTGGAAAGCCTTCCACAAGGACTCATTTGAAACAGTGGGAATGAGAAGGGGTTTTTACAAACAAGGCTAGTATTAGTCTGTATAGTTTTCCTGTGTTTTGCATTGTTTGTGCATTGCAAGTCTTGTGTGCTCGTTACATGGGACATAAAGCAGTGTGGTGTATTTATTTGTACATGGAAGGCGTATTCTGCCATTAAAAAGAATCTAGCAGATCATCACTTGTAGTTAACTGCCATTTTAAATGTTCAACACCAAAGAGCAAGTTCTTACTTAGGAATTAGCTATGCTGCATAAATAAATACTCCTACTGGGATTTCAGATGCTACAGGCAACACAGAAAAATACAATGGACAAATTTATTTGGACTTAAAAGCTCCATCTGAGAAAATTACCTTACTACACATGAGAAATTGCTGGAATGTCAATTTCATTTGCAGTGGCCCCTTATGGCCTGATCACCCCTCCCTGGCACGATAAATCACTGGCAAGATCCTTACCTTAACACATTTGATCTGCGCTCAGCAAGACTTGGTTTTGATGTGAAGAACTCCAGATCTGTTAGGTCAGAGACAAATAGCAGAGCCACTGACCTGCGAAGTGCTAACTCTATATTAGACCCAAGTGAGCAGCCGAAAGCTCCTGGGAAGTTTGCCTTCACTTCTACTTTGCATCCCGAATATTTTCAAATATTACTGTTAACATGTTTTGCTAAATGGTGCCAGTGACATTTCCTTTCATGTTATTCTGTGTGTACAGAATACAAAAAGTAAAACAAACAAATAAGCAGGCAGTATGAGAAGCATTATCTTGGATAAATTGTTAGAATTATCTGCACTTTAGGGGGACATGAAATAAAATTCAGTATTTATCAGGTTTTTTATTTCATTTACAAAAATGGCTTACACTGGCCCTTTTCTACCTAGACCATGCTTGCTAATATCATAATATTCACCAATATGCACGTTAAGGTCAAAGTGCCTGTATGTACATGTCTGTACACACAGAAATTCAAACTACTCCTTAAAAAACAAAACAAAACAAACAAACAACCCAGCTCGTGACATTTGCATTCAAAGTCTGAATTTTCACAAAGACCAGCTTTGTGGCCACTCAGTTTTGCGGCCTTGGTTTGAAACTATTCCTTATTGTCCTGGCTAAACAGTCACTTATCTCTACAATAGTAAGCAGAAGTGTTAGTCTACCAGAAAATTGGATGTTCTTAATGGGCTTTGGGGGAGAATAGCTTTGCATCATCAGCATTAAGTTAAATCACATTAAGTACCCACTTACAACATAGGGATTACCACTTATGACATCTTTGGTGAAAGCCTTTAAAACAAATTGTTGTGTTTGTTAGAAGAAGATGTGAGATAACAATTCCCAGGAGTATGATTTATAAACCCTTTTTCCTCTTCAATAAGATCCAAAGGAACCCAACACCTCTCATTCAATGCTGCAATGAAATCTCCCAGACTGGAAATTCTTTTCAATAAAAAGTCTTGGGAAATACTGATTTATTTACTTAAAATATTATTCTGGAGAGAAGAAACCTTTAGCTAGATTCCCTTTCCTCAGAGTTCAGGTCTAATTTATCCTCCGGTTCCTTCTGTTGACAAGCCATTTACTTTACATATACAGAACTGGAACAGGTCATTCTACTTTTTATTATTCATAAGGCTGACTGGGGAGAACTGGGCTTAAGCTGTCAAAGTATCCTGCTGTGTTTGGATACCTGACAAATTCACACCCCAAAGTACAGTGTGCTGCTAAGACTAAAACTGGATGTGAAGAGTTCTTGCAAGAGCTGATTACAGTCCCAAGCAATTAAAACACTTCAGGATATAGCAAAATAATGCCAATATTTAATAGAGTTTGACATTTTTATGTGACTGGCAAGCTATTCTGTATAGAGATGTAGGCCTGCATGAAAAATGAGCTCTTCTATTCACCTTTAAATAGAAGCAGACTAATAACTTTGAGTGTGTAAATTAAAAACATGACCCTCACCTTTTGCCAAATGTGTAGCATTAAAAAAGTGGACTAAGGCAAAACCAAAACCTAACTAATGCAGAGATTTTCTTAAATGAACAAATTAGGTTATAAGTCTTGTCAATAAAAAGCCTTCCTTAAAAGCAAATGTCATATATGCAGTCCTGAGAAATTTTTTTTCCCCCATTTCCTTTAAAATTCATGTTTCTCTTCCCCTTTCTAACCAAATTCCCTTTTTCTCTACTGGAACCCCTTGTAATGATACCAGAATGTGGGCAAGCCTCATTAGTCTCCCTGCTGTTTACAAGACACGATTTATGTTCAGTGTAGTGAACACAATGACACGTGATCACTAAATGGCTAAAACCACCATTAAGACTTTAATCTGAGATATTTTTCACCCAAACATTGCAAATACTATTGGTGTGTAAAGGTATGAAAACCAGTATTAATTACAGCAAACATGTCACCCAATGCCCAGCTTTCCACAAGTATACCAATAACTAGCCATGTGTGAAGGTTAATTTCATGCAACCTTTGGTAGTTATCTGGTATAAGGTATGTTGCCAATTCAATCCATTAAGTAATAACAGAATTCTCATGGGATCTAGCTGAAGTCAAATGTTGTTATTCCAGGTTCACTGCTTCTAGCCTCCCTGAAGACCATTTAGGCAAACAGCTGGAAGAGCTGACTACAAAGGTTCCCAGTCACAGGGAACCACTCTAGGAAAGCAGGTAAAGGCTTCTAACCAGGAAATAAGTTATCAAGGATTTGTTCTGTTGCTCCCTCAAGGAAAGTGAACTGAGACAGACAGCAAGAGCATGAACCCATTTGTGTTTCAGCTAGACTCCAAACATTAAAAGCGATTGTCTTGGCTGATGGGAGGAAGAGCTGTGCTGTACCAGTCGCTGGGCATGTTCTGCACCAGGCTCTGGTTGTCATCTAAATAGCAGGGCCTGCCTTCTCTTCCCATGCTGAAGCACCTTACTAAAACAAATCCTTTGAAAAGTGAATAGAAACAATACCAGAGACAACAACCTGGACTTCCAGTACTGTCACTGCATTGCACCAATGGAAATACTACTCCTCCTCCTAATGGAAAAGTACAGAGGGGAGCAACACCACAACCTTCAGCTTCATTTGAACTCATTATGTAGATCTTCCAGCAAGGAGGGCACAGCCTCCCAGACAACACTCAAGGGAACAAAAACAGAGAAACTCCTGATGAAGTGACACAGAAAGAGAGCAAAGTGCACAAAGAAAGGGGTCCTTCCATCCATACTGTGTGTGCACATACAGGTGAGTGCACAGAAAAGTGTGCAATTAATAACCATACAGAACTGGAGACATGCATCCATATGCAAACACTAGCTCTGAAATTCATCTGTATTTCCATTTCCCAGCATAGTACATACAGAAAAAGAGATTTTATCTTCTAGTAGTCTGGCTGGTTTAGCAAGAAATCCTGCCTCTGACACTGACCTACTGCCTGAGTTTGTCATGGTTACACTCCCACAAATTTAAACTCCCCCATCTGTGAAGGAGCCTTGTCACCAGTTTTACAGTGAGACTGAATCAATTAATGCTTTCTAAAAGCCTTGATGGAAGGAGTAAGAATATTAACACTTGCTGTTGAGTGATGCTAGCTAAAAATGTCTTTAGTAATGTAACAAATGGATTTTAAAATCACTATCAAAGGGCTGGACCACCAAGCCTAGGTCATCATCAGCACAGCTAACCCATTTAGTGTTAGACTCATATCACAATTTCAGATGGACAAGTGAAAAAGTAGAGCTTGAGTCTCACCTCTCTGGAAAGCAGCATCCCATAGACATCACAAAAGACAGAAGAGGCTGTTAAGTAGCTGTGGTAAAGAAAGTGTGATAAGGACAAGAAGAGGAAGACCAACAAAAAACCGTCAAGCACTGATGGAAAAGGGGGTGAAGGCTTAGCCAGATGTCCTGAAAAATGTGTGCATGTTTCTCAAGGTCCGTGCAGGCTATTCCAGTACAGGACTGCTGCAACCTTACGTCACAGAAATTGGGAGAGAATAAAAAAAACCCTTGATTTGGAAAGGCAGGTGGTAATTTCTTGGTAGTTTCTAACTACTCAAGAAGAAACTCTGTTACAGTTGGAAAAAAGCACATAAGCAAACGTAAAATGCATATGTTATGGTATACTGGTAAGTTTTGAAAATAGCCAGTGGAATCAGGACAGTGCTTTTATGCCTAGATGCAAAGAACATTTAAAATAAACTCCAAATATGTTTCAAACAGCAAAATTAAGTGGTTCCTTAAAAAAATATTATCTATGTATCCAACTGGCAGTTACATAAATGCCTTCTCAAATTTATTTGACAATGCAAAGAAGTATTAAAGCCAGTTTAAATCTAATTTCTATTTTAAGGACTTTTTACACTAGCAGAGTGGTAAATGAGAGAGACGTACATTGTCATGGGAAGTGCTTTAGTGGTTGAGCTGAAAAGACTTTACAGGGGTTTTCAACTAACTACATCATGATTTTCATCTAGGTAATCCTATAGTTAGGAAACAAAAGTGCAAGTGCCTGTAAACCAGCACAAGAAATCTAAGTGTGAAAATGGGTTATCTGGACTGTATCACAGAGAGGAATAAGACTAGCATTTTTTGAGCATAAGGGGATGAGAATTATCAGAGGCATACCCCGATTTCCAGGTATAATCTACATAGGGAGGGCAAGTCAGGCTACAGAGAGGGGGGAGTAGCTCTGTGTGCAAGGAATGGCGTGGATATTTCTTGGAAGAGAAACACATAATGTAGACCCACAGATATAGAGCCAGTGTAGATCATGAAGGAGAATAGCAGGAGTGAAGTACTGACTTCTGGATAAGAGCAACTGAAGTGACATTGAAGTGGCACTGAAGTGGAAAAAGAATACAAAGGCAATAAGGCTGATACAAAAGTAACTGCCTATTAATTCAGTGAGAGCTGCATTAACATAGCATCTAGAGGACACAGTTTTCTGTATCCTAATCTAAACAACATTTTACATAGTCCTGTTGAGGACTAAAAATTGTGTCTGAACCCCTGAGAAATGGTTACCACATAAATAATTTCAGCTTCATTGCAGGAGAGAAACACATGAAGAAGCGCTACTCTCTGGGATACTAAACTTCAAGAAGCAACTTTTTTTAAAAGAGGAAGTAACTTAGAAACTCCCTGCTTGAAGCTAGGAAATTAAAATCCATAGAATCAGCATGGAGGCTTAAGAACGTGAAAGAGTCAAAGAAGATTTGCATTCCCAGGGCTAAAAATGGGAAGCACAAGCAAGAAAATAAATGGGGTGGCTAAGCAGGAAGATAGAAGAGGATACATAGGCCAAACAAAAAAAAAAAAAAAAAGAAACAAAGTGCTAACTTTAAAAGGCTGCAAAACACAAAATGAAAATTAAAAATTGCTACTAAATATTCTGAAGAAAAATACCAAAAAGATAACACAAGTAAAACAGCCAAGCGAAGCCTAAGTTTAATAAATAAGCAACTATAGGCTGTGGGGAGAGGCAGTGGATTCCAAAACCAACCTGGCTAAGAAAGGTATAAAAGGGAGACTGAAGATATTTCCAGAAGTGGTTTCTCACTTCGGGGGGATCTTAATTTGGCTATACCGAGGTAAATTATATTTCTAGCCAAAATTTAATATGTATTGTAGGACCAAGGGAAGAAATGCAGAGCCACTAGTTGGAACACTAGAAGATGACAGGTGAAATACTTGATCTGGGGACTCATCTTTAGTAAAACAGTAACACCAGCAATACAGCGAAAATCATTTAGAGGCCATGTCCAAGACGAGGGTGCTTCAGACCCAACTGTGCTGCAAAGGGTTGAAAGAAAGTTCCTGAAAGAAATCCCAAATGCTAATGCATCTCAGTTCTTCCAGTTTTGAAAAGCTAAGGCATCTGGAATTGCACAAAAGGGCACTAAGGCTATACCAGGGTGGTGGGTAATGACGATGATGTATTAAGTGGTGTTTTTCCCACTGAAGCATGAGAACACAAGACCACAGCACAGGCCTGGAAGGACCTTCCAGCTGGAGAGATCATATTTCAGATGAAATGTAGACCTGAGGTTCTGACCAGCTCTGTCTAGTCACTTGAGGCCACATTTAAGGCATGCTGACCTATTCACAAGAGGGGAAGACCAGCTTTTATATGACAGTCAGCCAATACCTGTGTTTACCTGAACTAGTAAATAGCTCTGCTTTGGAAATAAATCAGTTTCACTTTAGAGTGAAGCCTTTACCTGTGTAAATACATGTGTTTGGAATTTCTGTAGAGAAAGGCACTTTCTGATAGTTTCTGAGTGAAAACTGAGGGATTTTGTGCAATCATTGCAAGATGACCAGAGCATGGTAAGAGGACTGTGTCTCCTTGGCATCTTCTTCCCATCCTAGTTCAGCAAAGAGGCTGCAGGCTGGCTTTTTGTGCAATACTTCCTACATCTTTGTGACTTGCCAAATGGATTTTTTTGTAACTCGCTTATTTTAAATTGGGGTATATTGGAAATCCACATGGAAATTAGCGAAGTATATCCTTTCTGTAACCAAAACACCTGCTGTAGGCCTCTCCACAGCTGTCCCACTGGCATCCCTTTAGATTCTGAGTTCAATTCAGAGTCTTCATTACCTATGAATCCCTCACAGATTAAGGTCTATATACTCTAGTGGTCAGTGCGGTTCCTGTGTTTTAATCTCCAGCTGAGGTCAACTGAGATTGAGCTGACCTTAAACATTTTAATTTGGGTCACAGAATTTGATGTGGATGGTTCTCTGTTCTGAAGTATTTTCCCATTTCAGTCCAACAAAGCTGGAATGTATTATGTTTCAAGGCATAAGGTAAAAATCTAGTTCACTAGGCTCTCTGGGAAAGGAACAACCTTCAAGTGAACAAGGATGAAGTCTTTTTTTTGTCAGTTGGAGAGTATTTCAGCAATGCTATTGCAGCAATGCTCTGATGCATCATACTTTTAGTAATGAAGTGCTCCTACATTTAAAGCTTAATTACACTCCGTAACATAAAATTGATGTGTTGCATTCATGTCACAAAGGTAGAACACTATTAAAAGTAACAGAAATGCTGCTCAGTAGAAATATGGTTTTAGACAAATTCCTAAATACATAACTTGTGTTTTGGAGAGAAGCCAATTTGGTGTATGCAGTCTGAACAGGAATTCCTCTGTTAATCTGAGTAAGCACGAAAGTAATGAATGATTGGGCCCTTAGATGGCTATCATGTTTTAGACTTCATCTTTCTCCACATAATACTTAGTAGTAAGCCTTCACATAGGTATTTATCGACTTATTTGTGCTTGAGTAGGGATGCTAGCGCTTGTTTGAGGATTTCTCACTAGGGGACTGCACAGAACTGCAACTTTCTGAAGATTTTTTTTTAAAACCTTTACACGTCTGTGCTTATGTTACATTTACATAGCGTCCTTATAACGTTGTCTCTGTATAAATGCATTTTTTGTCTCCCATTTCTCTCAGGTGAATTAAAGTTGACGTTTTGGTTACTTGTTTCAGAGAGTGAATTCTGCCGTAAAAAAAATAAATAGCAAAATGTTACAGTTCAGTCTTAGGAAAGATAGCTGCAAAACTGTAAAAGAAGAAATGTGACATATGCAGGATCTGACTAAGAATTTATGATATGGACCACTGAACTCATCTTTTGTCATTTATCTCTGTAAACCTGCAAGATTTGTTGGAATATAGTTAGTCAAATGAGGAGCCAAGATGAATCAGTGGATACAATTTATTTAGACTTTAAAAAGGCTTTTGATGATAAAGTCCTTAGCAAGAGGCTATTAAGGAAAGTTAGTAACCATATGGTGAAAGATAAAGTCCTGCCATGGATTAAAAAGTGGTTAAGAGATAAGATAAAAAGACTGGAAATAAATGGATAATTCTCCCTGGAAAGAGGTTAATAGCAAGGTGTCCCTTCATTATTGTGACTAGCAATTGATATCTTGGTTCACCTGCTTTTGCAGATAATTAATAGTAAGGTACATAGTTTTCAGATGAAATTATTCAGATTAATCAGCCTACTGAAGAACATATCACTAGGGCTGAAGTTAAAAGGCATTTGGGCAACTCAAGGGTAGATGAAATTTACCAAAGGTAGTAAATGCAAAGCAAAGCCCATTGGAAGGAAGGGTTCAAATTACTTTTAGATGCTGGTATGTTCCCAATGACTTGCAATGCCTATGGACAGCTTACTGAAGGCAACTGTTAATGTGCACGGTAAAGAAGGGAAGACAAATGGATACAGTGGTTCCATTGTGTGGTGCTCCCAGGCACAAAGCAGTTTATAGCAGTGAATAACTTCAAACTGACAGAGCCCATTAAGGTCTGTGGGGAACAATTCTGCGTGGACAGGGAGATGGACAGAGATGAGCAAGAATTTTTGGACTGTTGGGATTTTATCAGAAAATGCAGATACATCAAGAAATTTAATATGGAGATGTACCAGGATTGGTGAAGTTCTGTGGGGAATGTTTCTGAATGGAATGGAAAATTAAAAAGGGTTTTTTGGTTTTTTTAAATGTCAGAATGAAGGTGTGCATTCAAGACACATTACCCCAACTCAGTAGTCCTACAGTTAGGGCCAATGCCTAGAGAGCCATAGATCTTGGATCAAATCCTTGCTCTGTCCAACATCGTGAGTATTCTTGGAGCAAGGACCTGAATCCTGCATTTCCTCCATAAGGGTCCTGCCCACTGGGCTATCGAGTTGATATCTCTCAAGCCTCATAAATACTTACAAGTGAATTATCCAACAGGAGAGAATGTGAGACTGTTTCCAAGGATAGCCAAGGGTGAATAGCATCCAAAACTGGGACCTATCCACCGTCAGAAAGTAGGGATCCGTATTCAGGTTTCTGCCTTGTTTGTTTCAGAGCAGGAGTATGAATTTGACTGCTCTTCAACTCAGGCAAATGCTCTGATTATTACTGACCTTCTGGTTTTGCCGTGCAAATAATTATATGCATCTTTTGTACTGGAATACGTGAAATCATAAACATCTTTGCAAAGATAAGAAAAACACGAATTGCATAGCTCTTTTCTTTCAGTGTACCATCTGACCATATAGACCGGACAAAGAGAAGAAAATTTCCTGCTAGCCAGCAATATAGTATTGTACATCTTGATGCATTAAGCCAGTTTGCATTTTCAGTTTAAAGATTCAGTCGTTCCCTAAAGATTCAGCACAGTAAGAAGTCACTGCTACAATAGTTACCTACTCAGTAATATAGCAGTTATCTGCAGTAGTTATCTAGTTGTTGCCAGTTTCTGTATTTTTAATGCTTTTGAATTAACAAGGCTATAGTAGCTGTATTGGAGCTAAGCAAAGGCAGGGGACTGGATATGCATAAGACTACAATTGTTTCTTGATCCCTCATACAAAACCTGGGTAAACTGGGTTTGTGCAGAAGACCTTAAAGGTTTGGGAGGAAAGAAAGAATCCTATATTAAGACTGTTAATTGGAAAGAAGTCCATAAATAGTCTGCAATTCCTATATGGGTTGATGGATTGTAATACTACCTACAAAGTATGAACACACGAGAAGATAATTCAAACTGTAGATTTAAACAACATTAGATCTAAATACAGTATATACCCTAAAACTTGATATATAATGATACAGAGGGACATATCTAGTGTCAGCATCAGATGCTGAAGTGTTCCGCAAAGGGGAACACTTGTGTGACTTACTAAAACCACTATGAAAATACTTTGCAAAGCAGATTTGATTATACCATAACAAAAGGATAGCCACATCCTGCAAACACCTTTAGCCCCTCAGAGATAGCAGGAGGAAAATGCTGCAAAGGGCTTAATCCATTGGGCTGATTCCATGTCTGCTGTCAGATACTTGGGAGATGCTCAAGTCTCAGGAGGGAGAATGAAGTTTTGTAAGAGCATGAAAGAAGGAGGCATCAACATAATACTAAGCTGAGAACCCTCTAGTCACCCTCAGAGGCTATCAGGTTCTTACAGCCATCAACTCGGGGGTGCTTCCTGTGCAGAACATGCTAATAACGTGTCCTTACTGGACATCATGCTACAACTTGTCTCACACATCTGATATTTCTGGAGCAGCCTATTCTGGGAGACTTTCTTGCATGAAGTTGATATTTGTAGAAATATGACTTGTTGCCAGGTAGAGGGCTGGATCCCCTTCCTACCTACATGATCCCTTCCGTGTGGAGCACAGCATTGCCAACATGCTCCTGACAAGTCTGAGGAGGGCTTGCTGTGCCACAGGGCCGCAGAATAACCTAATTCCATGCAATACTGGAAGATCGCCCATTCTGCAGATGCAATCCCTCTCCAAATGTTGATGTTAAGAAGTAGAGAATTAAGAACTCATCACAATGAAAAGAGAGATAATCTTGCATGTAGCAGTTTTAGTACTTGCTAACCACACAGCAAAACTTTACCCTGCATGCTTGAACACTCATCTTCATGTCTGGCTTACATCCTGTTCATCAATTCTTACTACACACATCTGAAATGCTTTTCACAGAGACCACACCAAGGTATTAGAAAACTGGGAAAAATATTTCTAATGGCTGTTTTTTAAAAGAGCATAGGCTGACTCCCAGTATTGAAGTCACAATAGATACTGCTGCACATCTTACATGAAAACATGTCATCGTGTAATTTTCGGCACTAATTAAATATAATTTTTCTGACCAACGAAAAACTACATTGCCTCTGCGTGCTATATCAGGTCTACCAGTCAGAAGGACTTAACACACGGTTTTCTGCTCACTTCATTAAAGCTACAAGAGCAATATTTCACAAGTTTCAGTAATTCTGCTAAATAATTGAATACATGAAAATTACATGGGTAGTATTTCTTTTACCTATGTTCTTGGAAGGAGCTTTCATAGCAATTCCAAGGATAATGTACTGTTTTAAAGATTAATGAATAATAATGTACATTTTTCCAGCACATATTACAAATCTTTTACAAATCTCCTTTAGGGACTCCTGGAATTTTAACATGTTCTATCCTAACCCTAATGGCCTTTTTCCCAATTTTAGAATTCCAGAAATGGAATTTAGTTGGCAAAACATATTTTAAATTACTTCACTTCATTTAAATGTTCAAAGGTACCTCTATTTTTCATACAGAATTAACTCCCAAATGGTTAAGATTTTACATTCAGAGACAGCTGTAATAAGCACTTCAAGAATTCTGTGTCCTGGTTCTGTATTTAAAATTCTCAGCTAACAAGCAGAAGAGAGGCTGCTAGGAATGCTTACAGATGTCTGATGTTATAAGGTTTGGGGCTGTTGTTTTTTTTTTTTCCTTTGCTAAAGTGCTTTAGTCCAATGTTATTTACTGTTTATGGAAGTTGTCATTTAAGACATGAAATGACCACTCCTCCAAAAGAATGAATCAAGTTACAATCCATAATTTCATTTTTTACTGTTTTTCTTTGTAATAGGTGGGAAAGTGGATCCTGGATAAAAGTCCTGCCCAAGACAAGACTCCAAGCTGAAGACTCCAATTATCTATAAATCACTTGTGTTTCCTGGAAAGAAAGAGAAAAAGGAGGAAAAAGCGAGACAGACAGAAAAACAGAGACAGAGGATATGCCAAGTGAAATACTCGATACCTGTCCTAACTCAAATTTCTCTCAGAAGCAACAGGGAGTTTCCTGATATCTCAAAACAAAGCTTAGAAGAAACATATTGCCGTTGCTTTTGTCTTAATATTGAAATAAAATAACTTTCTTTTATTTGTTCTGTTAGTATAAAATGTGTAACATCTTACATGTTTCTGACATGATGGCACTACATATTCTGAATTATTAAAGGTTACTGTCAAGCTTACATTGTCACAGATAGGAAGATATGATTGCTGATGACTGTTACCTTTTCAAAGATTTTTAGAACCAATGCTCCAGTTGTAGAGCAGAGAAGCACAAGTACCCTTATTCTGCAAACCAAATATAATACTACTCTCAAGTATTATCCACCGAACACTCTGAAAGCATATTTTACACTGAAACCAGCAATAAACAAAATTCATGCCAAATACTATTTGAACAGTATGATTGCTCCCAAAGTGTAACACCACACCAAATAACTACACTCCTTATTTAAATTATTTTCAAAGAAATTCTATGCAAGAAACCATATGCATCTTTTAATTTGCATGTTGCAGTTTACATTGAAATGTAATGAAATTAAAATAGTTGACTTTCCTCTGAAACATTCTTCTAGAACATGGAATTACTGTAACAAATTAGAAGACAAATTAGTTTTGGCATCCGCTTAAAAAAGAGAAAAGATGAAAGCTTTTAAAGTGATGATATAGAGGAAAAAATTACACTATATCAGTGAAAATAAGTTTCCTATCAGCTTTGAAGCTCCTGAAGTTGTATTTCCAGTAGATAAAAATGTTATCACCTTTTTCCAGTGCTGATATGCTTATTTTCCTATTAAGTTACTCAGTAATTAGAAACAATCTGACACATTGTAATCTGTTTATACATTTGAAACTTCTCCAAGAAATAGGAAAACATTCTTTGACTAAAGAGACTAAAGATGCAAAGATTCAAAATACATAAACTAATTTAAAAATTCAAGTTGCATTTACAAACGACTGTTCTTAAAGCCTATTTCAATTGACAAAAACAATTCAGTCCCATAATACACCATAGAATACCAGCAGATTTTTCTGCATTGACGCAATGGGTTTGCTCCTAACCCGCTCTTTATGAAAATCAGTCTTAAAGGTTAGTAGGAAAGAATATGCCCTCTCACAATATTGTTCAAGGGTGTATTCAAGTATCACGGAAGTTCGTAGAGACCTGTTCCAGTGCTGTAACAACCTAGTAGCACTGAGTCCTCCAGGAACTGTAAGAAGTCCCTTGGGCACACAGGGTAATTCAAGAACGAAAACATTTTTATTTTCTGATTGAGATATACAGGTATGTATAGCAACTTCCTCTGAAGTACATGAAAAGCAGCTGAAACATATTCGAGAACTACTGATTTTACACTGAAAATAAACACCAACAGCTCTGTAGAAAATACTACGTTTAAAGAGAAGTGTCAAAGCCAGTCCCAACAGATCTAATTTGCTTTTTTATTATCCTGTGTTTTTTCAGACAATTACAGGGTAAAAAATCTGTTTCCTTTATTACAGATTCAAGGCAGTCTTTTAGTAGTTTATCTCTACGCTCCAGTTGGTTAGGGCAGAATGAAACTGATTTTAAGCAAAATCCCTCCTTTGGAGGGAAAGCATAAATTTCCCTGCCAGAACAAATTAACACAACTTACCTTGGTGTATTTGATTTCAAGGTTGAGAGTGGGAGAAGGCAGCAGATGCAGAGATGCCATCAGAGCTGCAGGATCTGCCTTCACCTCCCCTGGCATCTCAATTTTACTGGAAGTCATAGTCTTGGGGGTGGGGGGGGGGTGGGGGGGTGTTTATAGTACCACTGAGCCCCCCGCTCTGACCTGATGTTGTGTTTTGGGATCGTTTCCCCCCCCCCCCACCCACCCCCCCCACCCCCGCAGACCAGCGCCGAAGATGTTGCTCTCGCCTGCTGTATATAGGCAGGTGTCAAGCCGCGTCTCTTCTTATTGGACATGGGGGCAGGGGCAAGGGGGCAGGTCCGTCCTACCTAGGGCGAGAGCGGCACAGCCCCGTCACTCGCGCGGCGCAGCCGCCCCACAGAGTATCCCCGGCCCCCGCCTCCTGGCCTGGCCGCCGGGGATTCCCCGTGCTGCCCCGTGGGTGGACGGAGCAGCCGGGCGCAGGGCGCTGCGTGCCGCCCGGGGAGCTAGGCTGCGGAACCCGGTCCGCGGCAGCGGGGGGTGCCACTGAAACTGTCGTGTTCCCCCTCGTCTCCCCCGTGCCGGACGGGGAGGCACCGCCCTGCCCGGGGCATCCCGTGTGGACCCCTGGCAGCCCCAGCCCTGGCCCCGGCAGGGGGGCAGCGCCGGGGGAGGCCGGGCCGCGTTCGGGAAGCCCTGGCGGGGTAGAGGGGTGGCCCCGGGGCTCGCCGGCGGCATTGCCTCACAGCGCGGCCGCGGGCGACCGGCCCCTCCTCGGGCGCAGAGCCACCGGCGGGGCGGAGGCGGCCAGGCACAGCGGGGCTGGAGGCACCTCACGGGCCCAAGGCCGAGGCGCGGTGGGGGCGCGGGGCCGCTCCGCCTGCGGGTCAGCGCGTCCGTCCCACCTCCCCGGGGCTCCACCGCCGCCCGCTCTCCCGGCCCGGGGCTCTGCGCTGCACCTGGCGGCCGTCCCGCTGCCCTCCCCCGCTCTCCCGTCACCCCCGCCAGCTCTGCTCGCGGCGCGCCCGCTGCTCCCTGCATCGGCTTGGGTTTTTTTTTTCCGGTAACCGACATCGAAGTGGCCTCGCGTCCCCGGCGGCAGGGACGGGCGGGCGGGCAGCACCCCTCGCACCGGCCCTACCTGCCCCACCGGCGGCGCCATCCCTGTCCGCCTGCTGCCCCCTGCCGGCGGCGCGCCCGCCACCGCCCGCCGCTACGGCAGGGGGCCCCCGCCGCGCGCCGCCACCGCCCGCGCCCCTCACCTCGCTCGTCGCCCCACAGCGACGTCTCCGCGCGGGCTGCGCGGCGGCACCGTGGTTCCTGCCGTACTGCCCGCCGCAGCGCGCTCGAGCTCCGCCCCCGCCAGGCACTGGCTCCCCTGCAGGCCGGCCGCACTGGGTGCGCCCCTTGCCCTACTGCCCTGGCAGGCCCGCGCTGCCGTAGGGGTGCGAGCGCCCTTCCCCTATGTATGCGGGGCACTTCCACAAAGTGGCGTTCTCTCTTGCCCGGGGTTTCTCTGTACCCCTTTCCTCGCTTCCCCTTGCAAGGCCCCACACTAATCCCTTCGGTTATGGGCCGTGCAGTCGTGTCTCTCCTCCTTCCTGTGCAACAGTCTCCCATCTTCCAGTGTGGGGGCACTGAACCCTGCAGCCCCTCCCGTTGCCGATGGTGCATGGCCACGGGCCGTGTGGAAGTGCAGAGGCCTGGGACTGTTTCCAAATTCCTCTCAGGCAAGAAAGCAACCAGGAGGAGCAGGTGCTCACTGCCAGGGCACATCCTGCAACCCAGCTGTGGCTTCCTCTTTTTTTGAAAGTTCTTTGCAAAAGGAAGAGGCCTAAGGGGGAGAATAATTTGTTCAAGCAATGGCCACCTGTTCCCAGCTGTTGCTTTTTGGGGGTGCCCTCTTAGTGGGAGGCCACATCATGCAAGAGGTTGGGCATGCAATACAGTGGGTAAATGGGAAGTCAACAGCCAAGTAGAGCAAGATGCTACTACTCACGGTCTCAGACTGATCACATGTGGCGCAAGCAACACATGTGCGGTGGACATCTGTCCTAGCTTGCTGGATCACAGGTGGCTTGAGCGTGCACTGACTGGGCTGATGGATGTTAGAAATTTATGGTCAAAGCCCTACACTCTCTCTGGTCAAAACTTCTAGGCAGAAAACATGAAGCCCAGACCATTTTTGTTGCTTTAAGCAAAATCAATAAAGTTCTGCTTACTGATGCAAGCATTGCCAACATTTTGAAACCAATTAGATGTCATGTTTTGAAGTTAGCATGCTGTAGATAGATAAACAGAGAAAGGACACCAAAACATGCAGCTGTCTAAAGTGGGCAAAACAAAGCAGCAAGAAATATACCATGGGACCTTTCTATTGACCTAATCAAGAATAAACAACAGGATCTGGCCATGTTTTGATTTTGTTACATTTTCCATGTGTTGATTCCATGTATATTCCTTGTTCTGTGTTTTACAAGTTCATGGACAATTGAAAAGACTGTCCCAGCATTCTCTTAGTGTTCTACAGGAGAATGGGACAAAGGTTGCTTCTGCACAGACAGGCAGCACAAGATACAGAGTGCCATTGAAGTCATTTCAGGGTTAACATGCATATTTCAGTAAATTTCCTGCTCAATAATGAAGGTGAAGACTGCAGATTTTGCTTTCTCTCATTTTTCATCTTTTTTTCCCCCCTGACAGAGGAAATGGATCTATAATACTGTGCTGTAATGTGACATGCAGAGCTGTCAAACTGTGACACTTGGGATGAGTGAGATTTCTAAACGTCAGAAATTCAATTTTTAATGGCACACTGGCAACACAGACCTAACACTTCATCACAAGGATGACACCTTCTAAAAGCTGTTTTAAAATAAATCAGAGTGGGGATGTGCTCCTTCAAAAGGGGACTGCATTTAAACAAGTTTCAGGAATGAGGAAACCGTATAACAGTTTCATTATTAAATCAAGTCAATAAAGTTCAGGACATTTTGGTGAGAAAGGCTTCCAGTGCATGTGGAGGTACAGTTCAAACCCACACAATCTGGAGCTACTTAAGATCCATTAACTACTTGTCGTACAAACCACGTTCCTCTTACATCTAAAAACAATTCAGTTTGCAAAAGCACTTGGACCTGGCCACCTGCAGACTAACTGCTACCTACACCTCGTTGGCATTCCCCAAATGGAGAATGGCACTGCATTTACCACGCTGCAGGCTCCTGGTCTATAGCCAGCTTCAGAGGGCTCCGCAAGAGAATATGGTGGACATGTGCTGTTGCTCTTCTGAACAGCAAGTGACCAACCAGCATCTGGGAAGACAATGATGCAGGCCTTAGTGCCAAGACCCCAAGTGGGTTCTTCCGAGTATAACTATAGCTTTGCCAAAGAGAATTAAGACCAAGGCCTGCACTGCTATGTTGGACACACTGATGAATCCAGCTTGATGAGCTGCTTCAGTGATTCAGTACTACACTGGCTACTTTATGATAACATATCACGGCTTCAAATAGTGCACGTGAATATTAATATTTAACGCAACTTGTTTGTGGAAGGGATTACTACCCTTATTGCCTTGGACGTTAGGACAATAACTCAGTAATAACAATGAAAACAGATATAAACTAATTAATCTGTGAAAGAGAAAAAGTGAGTCCAACAATTGGCAAGAAGAGAAAGAACAGAAACAATACCCTAGGTTCAGCCTGAGTTCTGCAGTCCCAAAACACCTACATATGGCAGAGAAACCACTTGTTCTTATTGCAGCCCTGTAGTTTCTGGGGTTTTTTGGTGAATTGACAATACTAAATCAACTGGCAATTAAGTCAGACTGGCTTATTTTCTCTCACATGAATGGGTTTTAATTAAACTGCTACTTAGACAGCAAATCAGGAAACAAATATGTTCTGTTTCACATCATAACGACAAAGATATTACTGTCTTCACACTTTGTGAAGAAATGGCTGTCAAAAATATGAAGAACAACCAAGTGACTGTTTCATACGTCAGTGTTAGAATTTAGGCTAGTGTGTAGCCAAGATCAAAATAATTCCCAAAGAGTTTTATTTTTATATTTAGAGCAATCTGGATGTATAATTTGAAGAAATACCTTTCTTTCATTTACAAGTCTCAATTTCTCCACCCACCTCCAGCCACTGGTATTATTTATAGATAAGGACATAGAGGTTGCTTATGCAAACACCATCTGATGGAAACAAGACCTTTTGTAGCTAGAAAGGGTGCAAAAGACAGAGCTGTGACGTTGAAGACAATACAGGTGTAATTAAAGGATTCCTGGGTTGCTCAGTCAGAGCACTGGTATTTTTTCTGCTCTATACCGCTGAAGTATATTACCCTTTAAAGTACCCCATTGCCTAAAGTCATAAAACTAGGGGACTGGGTGAAACTATTTGTATCTCAAAGACCTCTTTTGAGCAGAATAGCTGTACCAAAGCATAAACTGATACACCACTGAAATGGACAGTGGCTACAGCAACTCCAGCAACACAGAGCTCTTTGTTCTTGCTACTTCAAATCTGTGACTATTTCTTATGCTCCTTAGTGAGCTCCAGACTCCAAGCACGTTGTCACACACATGAAGCAACTGAATCACATCATTCTGTCAGACACTTCCAGTGATTCATCTGAAGATCAACTTCAAACCCTGCCCCAAAATTATTTCAATCTGACCCATGAGTTCTTTTAAATATATATTTCTCTCAGCTGTCCTGCTACCATTTAGCAAGGATATCCCTGGTTCCTCATACAAAGCCAGTATTGACTGAGAGAGCCTAAGTCCTTGGTACCCTTCGCTTCCTGCCGCAGTAAATGTCCCTTCGTATTTCTCACAGGCTTTACAAATCACTTTTGAAAGAAAAATAGGGACAGAAAAGAAAGTTCCACTAAGTTTTTTTTAGCTCAGACTTCCACTTACAAAATCTGAACTTCATTTTCTGATATATACAGTAAAAGCTTCAGCCTCAGGTGTCCTATTTTAATTGCCTGCTATTTTCATTACTGACCAGGATGGCAGCAAATGCTCTTCAGGAAATACTTGTATTTTAATTTATCTGCAAACATAAATCACACATTATAGCACTTTTTTCCTCTAGGTTAATTGAATCAATTCTCTAAATGTCTCTAAGCCTGATCATTTGAAAGAGCCTCACTGTCTAAAATCGCTTAAGAATTATGTCCCTTGAATTGTGTGCAGGATGGTATCAGTCCTTGCTCCAGATAAAGATATTTTATCCAGATAAGGTAAAATATTGTTATACACATAAGCAATATTATCTGTAAAGCAACCCACAATCCTGTGATGATCCTATAAAATATTTTTTCAGAAAATTTTCAATTAGTTAATTTGAATTAGTTGTCTTAATATTATAAAGCTTAATAAGAATTGTTTAAGAATGAGTCTGAATATAATTTAAGTTCTAAAGAAACAAAAGAAAATCTACTTTTGTTTTCCTTATTTCTACATTACCTTTAACATAAAAAAATGCTGATAACAACAACAACCATTTTTATTACTGAAAATCCAGGAATGGCTAATGAAATGGCTAATGAAAAAAACTGGATTTACCATAATTTTTACTAAAAATTAGTCAAACGCATCAGTTTTCTTACCTGTGATACTGGCCATTTTATACCCAGTAGAACTGAAAATTGCTGCCATGGTAAATTCAGTCCTAAATTGAAACTCAAATTTAAGGATTTAAGCAAGCCACAAATAATTCAGTGACAGTGATAAAGCCAAATATGCTTGGAAAGACTGTCAGTGTTTGACTCTCTTTATAATTAGATCAGTTTCAAAAGTCACTATTATAGTTTAAGTTGACAGCTGAAATGTAGCATGTCCCTCACTAGGCTGTTGTGCAGCAGGCTGGTTCTGCTAGTTAGAGAGTGAGCCTGAGGTGCCATTCCTTTAGTCTGGGGACTTCCTGAGACCATCCAGCTCACAGCTGCTCCTCAGCTGGTCAACACCCTGTGCACGGCAATGCGCAGCAACGCACAACCATGGGGTGGTTTAGCCCACTCTCTGCAAAATAGCACCTGCCTTCTTCCACAGAGTATACATGGCAGAGAGTGACAGTGTCTCGGGAGAGTGCTGTAAAGAATGCATGCTGTTAACTGTGAAGTTATAGGCAATATGTTCTTGGCTATAGGGATTCTATTCTGAATTTAAATACATAAAAAACCTTTATATTTTGAATTTCTCTTCAATTTACCTGTTTGAATTTATTATTTGTAAAACACATCAAGCCTTAAATGGATTGACCTTCTGCTAATGTATATCACCTAATGAAAGGATGCAATTAACTAATTCATATCAGAATATTGCACTTTCCAGATCACATTTATCATCACTAAATGTGTGATCTAGTTTGCAAGTTTAAATTTTTTATTATTACCCTTTAAACTAAAGAAATAAGTCTTATATTTAATTACCTGAACTTACATATTCAATTAATAGCTTCATTATCTTAATGAATATAGGTGCTGCAGAGAAGTAACAAAAGATTGCTTCCTGGGTCTGCTCCTAAGTACACCTTATAAAGAGTCTTCCATGAACCTCAGAACAATTTTTTTGTTTAAAAAATCTTGATTGGGGAGTTCCAAAGGAACTGGGCCTGGCAATCTAATATTCCAATGCAGGGGCCTGAGATAAATTTATCATATATATTGTTAATATTTAATATGTAAAAGGAATCCCAGAAACAAAGCTTGTGTTTCTGAAAGACAGAGGATTTAAACATTTAAATGTGAATCATTCTTAATGAAAGGGAATTAAAAGAATGAGAAACAGGCAGACTGGCACCTCACCTACTAAAGGACAAGGAATGAGTTTGGAGCACGGAGGCAGAACAAACGCTCTTGCTGCAGGAGAGAGGGGACAAAGCATCAGAAACAGCAGCTCTTATAGAAAGCACTTCAACAGAGACACCAAATGTGGCTGGATAGCATCCTTGGGGGGCCACATCGAGTGGGATACAGCTGAAGGTAGGTGGGTTGGTGAGTCAGATGCAGAAAACATTGTCACTTTCCTGATGGCAATTAGGTTTCAGAACAATGAATGGGCCATCCTATTTAGCTCTTCTGTTTGTTTGCCAAACATGCTACTTGGCCTTTGTGTGTCAGTGGAGTCAAAGCTGCCATTAGCTTTCATGTTAAATCTCTTCTATTAGGTAGGCTCAGATTTCCTGCTCTTGACAACCCTACAGGTAACCATAATAAGTCTCAGGGTGTCTACTGCTATAGGGGGGGGTCTGTGCCCTGTAGAAACATGAAAGGTTTTGACAATGTATCGCATTTGGGTTAAAACATAGGGCTTAGATCACTGCAAAGCCCACTGGATACACTTTGAGGTTTTCTTCATGCTGCATGGATCTATTCACCAAGAAATCTTGTGTTTTTAATAGGAAAGCTGAATTTAAAATTTTTATCTCAATTTTGAGGTCTTTTTATGAAGAATTCAGAAGAGGAAATAATTATTTTAAAAAGAACAAGCTGTCAATAATCCTCCCTTACATTTACTTGCTGTATACATTAACTGTTAAAGAAAAGGGAATATACAAAAAACAAACCACAAAACCAAAAAGCAGGGAATTGGCTGCAACAAAGCATTTGTCTGTACTAAATTGATCTATTCCTAAAAAGCAAAACAGTCTTTTCCTGGATGCATTCAGAATGTCAGACCTGCCCATACTGTAACCTACCAGATAAGCTTATACTAGAACCGTATCCAGCACAATCAGAAGGATGCACAGCCTAGCACAGCAGATAACACTGGTGCACATAACCATCTGTACGGCATTTCCCTAACACTTTTGCATTTTGCCAGAACTGACAGTCCTGTCACAGAGCCCTTTGGTGTGGAATGTTATCTGTGCCCCACTATGCCAGTGCAGCTATCACAGAGATTAAACCAGCTTGGAAACTCTCAGAGCAATACACTATGCACAGACACGCCTGTACAACAAATTTTTAAACTTGCTATCATCAATTACATAACCATATACAGTATATACATGCATAGTAACATCAGTTATGCACTGAGGCCTGATGGTGGGCCCAGCCCATCAGGAACAAAGAAAAATTTTGGGTCCTGCTTTAGAGAAAGTACAATTTAATTCTCCCTGAAATCAGCGTCAGCACCAGCAGACTTCAACAAGCTTTGAATTGGGCCTTAAAGATCACTAGCAAAAAGCTTGAAAGACTCATATGTGGTGTGGTCTTGATCTCATGTTCATGACCTGGGCTGAAATGTTTTATCTGGACACTGAGATAGCAGAAACAGAGAAGAAAGAACAAAGTTCTCAAGGGGTCACCTCGTGTGCCCTGCTCCTCCTCCAAGGCGGGCTAAGCTAGACCTGAGCTGCATGTTGGAGATGTTTGCCCCCATGAGCATTTCTTCACCAGGGACTACAGCAGAAACAGAGTGATGATCAGAAAACACAGAACTAAAGAAATAGGGATGTTTATGTACTCAAAAATGTTAGAATGCTGATTTACAGTGCATTGATATCTTTGTCACCTGAATTTTTTTCTGAGTTCCCCAGCAGCAGGATCAATCCATAAAACAGAACCATGCAGCAGTTTCTGTATGAAAACATAAACATAAACTAGGCAAAGGCATTTGACAAGGGACATGAATTATAGTAGATGCACACATTCAGACTTTGTCTAATTCAACTACAATCAGTAGATTTAGACTTAAAAATTATTTGGCCCATATTATTACAATACAAAAAAAAATATATGGTGTATTTATAGCCTTGGTCTCTCCAGCTGTGTTAGTTTAGGTTTTATTACATCAGTAATAACAATTTATGTGATACTCTGAATAATGTGCTATTAAAAATTCAGTACAGTACATACTGTTACCCATGGGATTTAAACTGTGGGAGCTATGTGTATTAATCTCTACTTTGCTATTTCTGTAGAAGTGAAGATTATTGTCGTGGTTTAGCCGGCAGCTAAGCCCCACACAGTCGCTCGCTCACTCCCCCACCGGTAGATGGGGGAGAGAATCAGAAGGGTAACGCTCAGGGGTTGGGATAAGAACAGTTTAATAATTAAAATTAAAAGAAACAACAGTAGAAATGCAATGTAAAGGAGAACAACGAGAGGCGCAAAACCCCGGGGGAGGAGGGAAGGGAGGGGGGGAACGAACCGCCGAAACACACCGCACGCGCCGCAGCCGCCCGCCGACCCAGCGCCGCGCCGCCTCCGTGCTACCACTGCCCCTCCCTTAATATACTGGTCATGGTGTCACATGGTATGGAATGAACCTGCCATTGGCCAGTCGGGGTCAGCCGCCCCCACCATGGCCCTGCCCCTCCCAGCCCCCCCCGCCACGAGGCAGAGCGCGGGAAGCTGGAAAGGTAGGCGACCCCCACAGTGAGGAGAATTAACTCCTTCTCAGCCAAAACCAGCACAATTATTATAAAAAATGGTTAGGTTATATACACTGTATGAATTCCTGCTCTGCTTGAATCCAGGTGAAGAGAAGAAATAGTTCATTAAGACTGCCTTGGGGTAGGGTCCCAAAGGTCTTAGTCTTGCAATCTAAAGTTACACTGATTACATGTTCAAGCATGAACAATAATATCAGCATGCTTTTTGATGTCTTTGAAGAATGCCAATAGATTTGTGATGCATAACCTCCCTTAACAGAATCCATTTGATGCTTCTACAGAGTAACAGCTTTATCTGTGTGTCTGTTGATTTTATTCTTTACAACAGTTCTTCTATTTTCCTGGCATAGAAGCACATTGACAGTTTTGTACTTCCCATGATCACCCTTGGAGAACCCTTTTGAAAGGCCAGTGGATCAGTGGTACATTTCTTAAGTTCTATTTTGCTGGCATTAGGATCAAGTTCAGCCAAAAAACAACCCACTGGCACTAGCGCTTGAGTAGCTGAACATTTGAATCCCTTTGCAGACACGTTGCACAGCTTAAGTAATTAGTTACTGTTTAACTTACCAATTTCTCTTGAAGTCTTTCCTCCTGACACTTCATTTTAGGACGTCACGCTCCTAAACACCAAACCTAAAGTTTTTTTCTTTAGCAAGGCAAATAATTCTTTTAGTTTTTTAGTTGTAGAGTTAGCCACCATGAATACTTCTTCTATACTTACATTCTCTATAGTTTTTTTTACTGCCTTGCAGGAGTCTTCTGGTAATGGAATTTGGAAGTTTATATTATTACTTCCACATTTTTGTCAAAATCTTAAAACCTTTTCAGTCAGCTCTGTTGTAGCTCTACATTTAATATGACAAAGATTATGCTTTTTCTATGCTCCTTGCTTGTACACAACTTCCATTTTTGAAGGATGTCTGCATTTTCTTATCTCAGATGCCACAGCTGTTGATATTTATGGATGGCACTGCTGGTATCTTTACCATTATGACTCTGGGAGAGGGGCCCAGCTGAGGGAGACCAGCAGAAAATAGTAATCACAGTGTATTTCCTTTCCATTGTTCAACCAGGTGATGCACTGCATGTGACTAAAAGGCATCACATGGGTTTGTAATTAAGGTCAAAGATTTCATGGTGTTTATCTTTACATTTGACTTGCCTTTCTTGTAATACTACATACATATTTGTCAGATTTGGGAAATATCTTTAGAACCTCTTTCTGAATACAATGAAAGGAGAAACTTAATTCAAATTTTCTATGTTGCCCCCTTTTCTAATTGAAAATAATCCCAAAGTGTAGCAGTAACATTAGATTGCCAATTGTCAAAAGGTGTAAGGATTTGCCAAGGCAGCAATCATCTCATGTGTACTCTGTTCTTCTATACTTTCTTAGAGCATCTGCTTGAATCTGGTTATGGAACTGAGGAGGAACTTTGGTCTAACTTACCATCACAGTTCTTATTAATGGAGTTAAATCATGTAATTTCTATAAAGTATTGAAGAAAATCTGAAGAAAGGAAAGGTAAAAAATACATATTTGTGTCGGATCTCTACCTTGTGTCCTGCATCCTGTCTGTAAAGCCAGAAAATTGTTATAAGGAAGGCAACAAGATTTGGACAAATGAGTAGGGGTTAGTTTCTGATTTGTTATTGCCCTATTGTTACCTGAAACATAGTATTAATGCCTTCACACCTGTTTTGAGACTAAACTATGAGGGATCTGCAAACTACTTCATGAGGGAGACCTGCATCTGTGTAAGAGAAAGAACTGCTATGGACAAACAACTAAAGATTGCTTTCATAAACGTATGTGTTTATTTCTCATTTTCCTGGAAAAAGAGAAAGTGGTTTATCTCTTTCCTGCTGTAATGAATGACCTCCCTAGCATCCTCCCTCAGTTGTACTGTATACATAATTCTGAAAGACTCCTCTCACAAACATAATAAACATACAATTTAGCATGCTGTGATAATTAAGGTCCTGAATATCTTTGTTTTGCAGTGGTGCAGGGTAAAGGTTTTCAAACTGCTGTACACAGGCTATTTTCAGGGGCTTCTCAGAGGCAGCTCCCAGCTGCCTGTAGTGCAGGACCTGTAGCACTCCTACAACAGAGTGTGCCTGCTGCTGCATAGGTGCTCACCTGACTTGTGCAGCACCAGTACAGACGGATTCATCTAATTATCAGCTATGTGGCTTTCCGCAGGCCAGCATTTTCTGAACCAGCTAAAGGCAGAGTGGTATTTGAATGCACGGGTAGAGAAAGGTGAGTAAAAGGACATGGAGAAGCGGTTAAGGATTAAAATTGGGTTGTGGGGGTGAACTGGGAGGTTAAGGGATGAAACTGGTGGTGGTAAGGTGACTACAGCTGCAGGGAACATGCATTGGGCCCTAGCTTGAGACAAGGAAGAGCATGCTAAAACCATTCAAGACATGTAAGAGATTAAGAGCATAATATTTTTCTCTAGGAGGTCTAATTCTTTGACATATTCAGCAACTTCATGTCTTAAGACTATGGAAAATAATATAATGCTTCATATTGTAGCACCTATGCACTTTTAAGCTAAACATATTGGAGACATAGAGTCACTCAGTGCCCCACTTGCCTATACTCCATTATAGGGAGCCACTGGGCCGAAGCAGATTTCATTAAATGTTCCTAATTTATTCTGCCTCATTGCTCTTTTGTTAATAGGATGGGTCACTAAAGAGCAAGACATTTAGTCTAAAAGAAGTATTGTGAGTGAATATACAAATTCAACATACTGCACACCAAGGTAAGATTCCTCATTAACCATTAAAATCCCTCAGAAGTGGCAAGATAGGAGCTTTTGTTTACAGGACAGAGCACAGCATTTTAACAAGCACTCACTCTCTTTTATAACCTCCCCTTGAAAAGTTTTTGGACAGCCAATAGTAGCATGGTCTAAACCCCAATCTAGGTCAGAGAGAAATTTTCAACCGTATTTTGGTTCCTTACTTTGTGGTTTCTCTTTTTGCTTTTCTTTTTGATCACCATGACAGGAACAACATTTTATTTATTTTTACAAAAAAAAAGTAACATAGCAGGAAAGGTAATGATTAATCCATTCTGCAAGAAAAAAGAAGAGTTCTGATCAGGAACTTACTGGTATTATCAAAACAGTATAAATAGAAGTGTACTCAGAGAAGGCACAGGATGGAAAACTCATGATGAATTGTTAGGGCATGTTGAGTTAGTTCTGTCAGTGCCTGCAGTCAGATGATTTCACTGGCTGTACAAGATGAAATATCATATTTCAATGTATAAGTAAAAGTGTCAAAGTTCAGCTGAAACAGGGACGATTACAAAGCAAATTTTGTGTGTATTTGTAACTAGGGCACCAAAGCAGTGGAGGAAGCCAAAATGAGCCGGAAAAGCAAAAGGAGTTTAAAGGAGAAATTTGCCTTGAAGAACCGCTTGGTTAAAGAAGCCCTCTCAGAATTCCTGGGAACTTTTATATTGATAGTAAGTGTCAGCTGCTTTCCTTTCTTCCTACTAATCTAATGTTGGACAGTGCTTGTAAGGGGACATGCAAGCTTTTTCTTGTATTGTACCAGCAGCGTAGTTACTGCTTGACAAACATTGTACAGTCTTGAATTAGTTGCTTCTATTTACGGTAAGTTTGTAATTCCTTTCTTCACCTGATGTAAATATCACTGGCTATGAAATGCAGATACCTTTAAGCATTTTATTTCATATAGGAACAGAATTTCAGTGAACTACCACATTCTGAAAAATCCAGATATGCACAATGAATGTTAATAATACTCTTCCTACTGTTTTTTAAAAACTCAGCTGTTTATTCCACTTTCACTTCTATGCACAACTTCCATTTGCTTTAACAAATGTACTGTATTGCACGTTAATAGAATTTTAGCTGAGTTATTTTCCTGTGCAATATAGAAACTTAGCTGTGAGATTTGTAGTGAATTTATTGCCAAACCTTCAGATATTTTATAAGTTAAGTATTTTTTTGTTTTGTTTTTAACTGTACTACATAAATTATAAAGTTGCTTAGTCCTGTCATGCTGCTGCAATTTAGGTAAACACCAAACTCCCCATTTTCATATCCCCAGGCTTTTTTTTTCACTTAATTTCTTGCTCGGTTTTTCTGTGCATTTTGCACTGGGACACAGAGCTGTTTGGTGATTTACCAGGGTAGACAGCAGGCTCAGTAGCAGAGCGAGAAGTCAAGCAGCTAGAGTATTTATGCAAAACTCTCTCTTCCTTCTTTTAGTCTGAGCAAGACATTCTTGATTATTGCTAAATATTTCATCATAGTGAAAGGAAAGAAAAAATAAGAAGCAGGCTTATAACTGTAACTATAACTTATAACTGTAACTATATTAGCTAAATTTCAAGTAAGTCATCTAAAAAATTCCAGTAGCTCATAAAATACATGAAAATAATGATCTTTACTACACTTCAGCCAACTGAAGTGCACAGGTACTAAAGTAATATTATTCTCAAATTTAATACCATCCATAAGACATTATAGTAAGGAGCACATTTAGAAGAAAGGAGCACAAAGCACTTCACAAACATTAATGAATTAAGTGTCACAACACCCTGGTAAGGAGAGGAAATGTCATTATCTTCATTTTATATATTAGCAAACCTGATTACAGCAGACAGCACAGGAAGCCTGTGGCAGAACTCTGAATATAACCCAGATCACCTGACTTCCAGTACTGTGTCCTCACCACAAAATCATCCTCCTCTTTCCATTAATACAATTAAGCAAGTGAAGAAACCATATTAAAGTGCAAATTGGGCTGCAAATGCTATTAATGTGCTGCTGCACAAGACTAGAAGGAAATGCAAACCCAGAGCCCATTTTCTAGTATATTCACCGTCTGAATATAGTAGAAAATGAAGCCACAAAATAGTTGTTGGTAATCTGAGTTTCTCAATTCTATGTTATCCTTTCTAATGTCAACCTTGGCTTAAAGCAGAGAGTAGCCTCACATGGATTAAACTGCAGATTTCTCAGTACTTGGATACCTCGATTTATGTTTGGACTGTACAAGTTAGAGACAGTACAAAGCATTTATTGTGAAGAAACTAACTTTTCTGCTGTTATTTATTGCTATTGCTTTTAGGCTGTGTCAGCTGTTAAGTAGTTTCTCTTTAAGAACAGATAAATATTAAAACCTTAACTTAAATTGCAGTTAATGAAAGGGGCACCCTGGTAAGTCAGAGGGCAGAAATCCTTGAAAAACAGACACCATGTATGCAAAAAGGGATAGCTTTCTTCCACCGTGTTATTACTATGTCTTAGTCATATTACAAAGTGAAAGTGAGACAAGAGTTCACGACCTATAGTACAGTTGATTCAGATCTTTGCTGAAAGCCATTTCATGTCACTGTGATGGGTTTTACAGCCTGTGGGGAGCACCTGCACCAGGCAGCAAGGCAGGGACAAACCTTTCTATTACCAAAAGGGTCTATCTGGAAGTCAATGCTAATTGACCATACCTAAATTTGCAACCAACCTAGCACCTCTGGAAGTTAGCTGGGTGAAAATCTGTTTCCCCCAAATCATCTTTTTTTTTTTTTTTTTTTGAGAACAACATCACAGACCACATACTATTAAGAGCTTAAACTACCATCTTTGGTAACTCCCAAGCCTTGCAGCATTTGCCAAACTGAAAAATCTACAAACGCCAAGATTAATTTCAGGACATCTAGAAGGTAAAATTGCTCATGAGGAAAAAACCAAGCCTTCATCTGGGGGTGAGAAGGGATCTTCCTGCAATGTTGAACAGATGTGAGACAGCAAGCCTTGAGAAAGTGACTGGTATACAGTTTGTATAACATCTCTTGGTCATCCCTACTTAATATGCCATGGTTTGTCTTGCAGCATATTGTCAGAGCACGTAAACTGAATTCTTTTCAGATTACACTAAAGTGGAAGGTAAGCTCCAGAATCACAACAAATGTGCTGACCATTAATGGGTGGTCATTCCAGTGGATCAGACTGGAGATGCACCTAAATAATCCCTCCTGAGAAATCCATAGTCAGGTTCGCTGAACCAGCTGCTTGCACTGCATGACTCGATAATACAGACATAGCCTGTGTGAGCCCCTCTTTCTCCTTCTCAAAGCATCTGATTTCAACCTCTTTGAGGGTTCAGTGAGGAACACTAAACTCTAGGAACCGGGAAGTGCACTGCTGTATAGGCGGATCCAATGGTATACAGAGCTGCAGGTATTTTCGCCTGTCTGGGTAATCCTGCTAGTGATTAGGCTATTTTACTCTTAGACCTATTCTGCTGGGGGAACAAGATTTCTTTCAGTATCAAGCCTTGAATTATTCCCCAAAGCATAACACAGCTTCTCTATTTATGCTCTGGAAAAAGAATTGGGGCAGAAACCCCAAAATCTACAGTCCATAACCAAATGCAAATTCCATGTGGTTTTGGTTACACTGAGGTTTTGGTTACTGTCTTGAAATATATCATATTCACTTTTGAAGGTTCCATAAAGCTAAGAAAAAAAGTTGCACTTCACTTCTGATGTAATTTCTATAAAACAGAGTGATGCAGTGTTAATGTAACTAAGTTATATTTGCAGTCCAGGCAATGAGGAGCACACACTATGCTAGGTAATTATATTTGCAGGTTATTGGTAAACTGCTGCTCGTTTCTTGCGTTTACCTTGGTGCTGTCATGTGGTAAACCCCCAACCTGAAGGCACAATTAGTGCCTTTTGTAATTTAGACTAAATATCCACAAGAAACACCATCTACCCATGAAGTTTTCAATGAACATTTGAAAAGGAAACAACTGTTTTCCAGGAAATGAATACTGAGTAATGCAGGTTTTACACAGTGTGTTTGGAACCAACTAGTGGGACCAGTCCCTCCAGCTTACACCTATACAACAGGTCCCTGAAGTGGGAGAACACCAGCCCATTTGTACCATGGTGGCTGAGAGGCCAGTGCGCACACACGTTTCCCAGCCTCTGGCACAGCCTCAACCTTCTGTAGCTGGGGCTGCCCCTGAGAAAGAGCTCTGTGGAGAGCTTTTATTCTCCAACATGTCTCCCGGTTCAGTACATTTCCTCCTGGGGCTCCTGTGAATTACTCTGGGGAACAACATCTGGGTGCCAGCACAAATGAGTCAAGAAGCCATGCTGCATCAGATAGATGGTTTATGTGACTTTTTAGTGAGTCTCACCTATCAAACGGCCTCTGTGCTTTTAGTCATCCTTCTCTCCATATTTCCCTTTTGGAACTTGGCTGCATTGCTCTCAAGCAAAATGGGATTTACTCTGGCTTATGCCATTAAGTATATCTGAATTGGAACAGTTCCAGAAAGAGAAGTCAAATGGGCCATGTGTCTTCCTTTACCGGCTACTGCTCACCTAACATAGTCTGTGTATCAGTTTCACTCTCAACAGCACCTTGCTAAACACAGTTTCCCATAAATGAGCTGCACAGGAGCCAGAGCAGTGTACAATTCCTTGCTGAAATGGAGCACAGGCTTCCATTTAGCATATAAAGACAAGTAGTATATGTACTTCTATCACAAAGCTTAGTCTCCAGCTAGAGGTGAGGAGCCTTTTGCAAAACTCCCACTGAAGCAAATGTTTGTCTGCGTGTAGGGGGTGCAGTGCATGAGCGTGAATTAAATGCATGACACCCCACACTGCAAATAGTCCAACTAATGAGAAAGAAGGCTATTTATCTTTTGCTCATCAAAATCTTTTTGTCTTGTTTTCATATTCTGACCACTTCATTATCTAAGTTATGACTCCTGCTGTGTTGGGGAGTTTCGTCTAGCCTGAAAAAAATCTTTAAGCATGACATTACATGGATTTGCTCAGTCCAGAAGATTAAATTTTAAGCAGCTTTTCTATATTTCTTTTTGTGGCCCTATGTTCCAGTGCATGCTAAGTACAATACTGTACAATAATATATCCCTTATTCCAAATGTGCATTAGAATCCTCTTTATACAATGTTATTTCATGAAAGCAAACGTAGCTTTTGATCATTTACTCCTTAAATAAGTCTTTAGTGTTTAATACAAAATTACTACTTAGAAATTTTAGACAAAGATAAACTTTGTGTTTTAAATTTTTTTGAAAGGGAGACTCTTTCTTTATATAGGATGAAATTGCTTACAGTAAGTTTTGTTTAAGGTACGAAAGTAAATAGCAGTAGCCTCTAACAGCTACCTTGTTTGCCATCCGCAATGAATTTCCTGGAGTATACAATCTCATATAATTAGCTCTTAGATAGTGAACTTATGTTTGTCCAAGCTAGATAAAAAAGGTTATTAAAACATATTTATAATTGGTATTTTGATATGTCACTCAACAGCTTTTTTAAATATTATGTAATGCTACAAATACCATGGGCCTTAGCAATGTCTGCACTCTCAGAAGTGTCTCTTAAGTCAGAGAGATCTATACACTAGGGTCTCTAGCAGCAATACTGTAGCACAACCAATAGATAATAGAAGTCACTCATTAATCTAATGTTGCAGAATTTAATCCTGCACTTCCAGACCAAAACCACTCATTTTATAAGATGCTTCATTTCCCTGTCATCACGAAGTCAGAGTTCTTTCTGTTTCTGCAAATGTATCAGTTACATATATTTTGACAGCATGAAATTTTGTTAATGGTTCTGCTGAAGATGTGCAAACTCTTCCTCTTTCCTGCTACTATATTAAATCAGCATTGCAAACAGAAGTCAAAACGGTAATGAAGAGCCTTAGTTGTGCTGAGGTTAAGGAGGTGTTCTTGCACACTGGTATTATTTCTATAGTTTTACTGTTATAAAATCAATTAACATTTCTTTTTCTAGACAACATTTCTGTTTCCCTGAAGTAATTTTTTAATTACTCTGAATAGTTAGCAGTGTGAAAGAACTGAAAGGAACGTTACGTAATTTTCCTTTTACCCTGAAATGTTTATTACAGCAAATAATTCTGAAAAGTCACAGGAAATCTTTTGTTTCCAATACAAACTTAGGTTTTCCAGTATATGACATTTTAAACGTACAGGTGACTCAGACGTTCTGTGTTGCATGAAAGTTTTAAGAGAATTATCTTCATCTCTCCAACATCAGCCCCAACACATAACTCAGCTCTCATTGTTTAACTAGGAGGTTCCAGTAAGTTGAATTTAATTTTCCAAGACCTTTTTCTGTAGATGCATTTTCTTTCCAGAAAGTTTGCATCTATAGGACTGACATGTAGGCACTCTCCCTGAGCCTCACAGAAGACTTGCATCCTTCCAACGTGCAACTGTGAGTGCAAAACATTAATTTACATTTTACAGACACAAATTTACAGGCAGTTTGTTCAAAAGTTTCACCAAATTAAAAAAAAAGTTAATAAAATCAGTAACTCTTTAAAACCGTCACAAACAGTTGGAGAACAGAATAAGACAATAAATGCAGTTCATGCCATGCAGTGAGTTGATATCTTGGTGATCTCAACACTTCAATAAACCATTCCGGCTAGAAGTGAACTCTACTGAGCTTTCCAATCCATGGTCTGGTTTAAAGGCAAATTTGACTCAGTTCCTCTAACCCATTCCTCAAAATCTTCTTTACAAATAAAAGCATTAATCTGGTTTTTTTTCCAAGAGAGGACAGTTTAGGAAGGGAATATACTGAGGTTTTAACTACTCAGAACCATGCACCTCGAACCATAAGCGCAGAGCAAAGATCCAGCCACCCTATTTCTGGACCCAAAGGAAAGAGTAAAAGAAAAGATACATGTACCTTTACACTCCCAAGAGAGGACAGAAAACCTCCTTTCTCAGAAACTGCAGAGTCCACTCCTGCACTGTTCTCCGAATGGTACAATTCCCCAAGCACCGTTACAGAGACTAAACACATTTTAAGAGTTTAGGAAGATTTTAATCTTTTCAGTTGGTGTAGGATGCAACGCAGAGAAGCACTTCTCAGCTCAAGAATAAATGAGTAACCTGGGAGGGAAGCAGCTTCTGAATAGGCTCTTTTTCTCCTCAAGAAATGCTCTTTCTCTCCTCAAGAAGTTACTAGGTAAGATTTTCTTCCCTTGTCCAGTCTTTTCTTCCTAGCCCTTTTGCAAGGAGCCATGTTTCACTCCTGAAAGTTTGTATCTGAATATAGAATGTTTAATTTCCTTTCTCTCCTTAATTTCTAAAACTTAGTAAGAAAATAAAAGCAATCTTCACTGAAGGAACTGACTTGAGCCAGTTGCCCTATATAATTCAAGAAAGAAAAAGCATTTTAGCATTTCAGGACCAAGAATGCAATATTCATCATAATAAAATATGAGAGAATTCAGACCTTTGCATTCTCTCTAGGTGATTTCAAGCTTTTATTTGTCTCCTATTGCATGTGCAAAAGCAATAATAAAAATTTAAAAGCATCATCTTATATAGCACAGCATAGTCTGTCCCTCAATATTTTCACTGTATTTTTCCCACAGAGTGATTTGAACCAGATCTTTATATGTTTTAAGTTTTACATACACAATCCATCCAAAGCCTTATTAAATTTATATTCATGTCTCCAAGTAGTAATGCCTTCTGTCATTTAAAAAAATGGTTTCAAAATGGCAATCATTTTAAGGCTTATGTCCATACTATTTAATTAACTAAATGATAAGGGTTTTTTCCAAACCCTTATTTTATTAGATAGCAGGTCTAAAAAAAAAAGGAAAAACCATTTGAACCCAAGAGGATATTGGTTGTGTCCCAGGAGATCATCAGGAGAACAGATATAGCCATTTTTTTATCAGTCCAAGTTTGATTAAATCATAATGTACAGAAATCCCCATCCCCACCAAAATATTTCATTAATGATAAAATAAGAGCCATGTTTTTAAAGTATTTAAAAATTACTTGATGGGTAAGATGTATTTTTATCTCACCTTAAAAATTTCAAGTGCTATCTGATTTAACAAAAGATAGCAAATATTAAACATTCAATTAGATGAAGATTGCTCTTTCTTGGAAGAACAAAAGCTTCCTGCAACTTGAATTCTTGCAGAGCTAATGCCCTGAATTTTAGATCTAACGTGTTTCTATTTTTGTTTCTGTTAGCATTACCACCCCTACTGAAAGAATGCTTAGGATCCCACTCTGCATTAAGGCCCTGCATAATACAAAACCAGCAAAAATATGGCTCTGATGGAAAGAGTTTCTAATCCATTATGAAATGGAACAGATAAATTCTTCAGCAGACTTGTTTTATAAATAAAGAGATTGGAAATGAAAGTGAGCTCTAAAATACACTTCAAATTAAAGACCTTTAGAAGGACACCCTCAATTTAGTAATCAGCCTCTTATCTGAAAAGTATATTTAATACTTTCATAAGCAACACCCAAACTAACCATATATGGAAATATTAATGGGGACAGGAGGAACTGTACAAGACTACAAAGAAACACAAACAATCCTCTAATATTTTCATCGGCAATTTTAGTCAACAAGATCCCTACCTGCAGTGAAGGGCAAATGCAGCCATTTCTCCCAACCCCCAAAGGCCTCTCTCATGCTTCCTGCCTGTATCCCTGCTTTTAAGGGCCTACTAAGTCTGGCTGCTTGGAGAAGTCATGGAGGTTTCCCTAAGTAGTGAAATACCAGAGCTTGCTCTCGTGTCCGCGAGTGTCTCAGCAATATCATTCTGCATCCACAGACTTGGAAAAGGTAACTGTAGGATAGCAGAAGGACACTCACCGCAAGCACACAGCTTGAGCCTAGCACACTGCGCTGCCCCTGAGAGCCTATCCCCTTCGCAGCAGTGCACAGGAAAGTAAGCACGCAGCAGAATACAAAGCAGCGCTGCAGGTCCGTCCAGTCTGAAAAAGGGGAGCAGACAAGTCTCAGGCTAGCAGGAAATGCCTGTCTGGGGAACAGTAGGAGAACATAGGTGGGAGTGTGGCGTGGGAAAGGGGCAGGGTTGCTGCCTTCTCTGAACAAAGGCATCCCTACAGAAAACTGTGAATTGGTGGAGGGATCCTTGGAGATTCTTCATAACTAGCTGTGGTTGTTTAAGCATGGTTCTGTCCTGAAAACGGACTAAAACAGAAAATCTGAGCTATTTTTCTATCATTTCCTGATTGAAAGTGTACAGCTTCTAACTAAAATATTATTTTTCTTTTTTGTAACTGCTGACTCTGTATTCCTTGTAACATATTGAATTCTTGTATTTGTGTAGAGCATCAACAGTTATGCAGCCGTTGAGACCATACTCTGCCTGCAGGGACAACTATGGTACCCCCTGTAGGTATGTAATTTACCACAGCTTGGCAGCTGGTGATGTATAACAAAACAGATATCATTGTCTCCACACTGCTAAAAAGCAGGAGACTTGGCTGCTTCTTTAATGTAGTAAGAGTGCATGGCTATGAATGCACCCTAGCACCAGATCTGTTTGATAAGAAGGGGCCTTTTTTATATAAGCGTTCTGCTTTAAGATGTCTAAAGCCTTACAGGCCAGGTAGAAAAATAGAATCCCTAAAATTCTGGATTCAGATCTTGCAGGAAATCCTATTTACACTGAAAAATGCTATTACAAGCATTTGCAAAAGCCCTGAAAATAGCACAGATGGAAGCAAAAGGCTCTTTAGTTTCTCTAATGAGTGGGAGAGAGAGAAATTTCTGCAAGTTTCCAGGGAGTAACAGGGCATTATGCTCATTGGAAGCCAGTTGTTTGCCTTTCCTAACATTAGCCTTGTTACCCAAGACAAAGAGAAGGATCTAATGTCTATGAAGCAAGTATTTTGGCAGAGAATGTGCAGACAGCTATCCCACACCCAAACATGTTATTTATCACAGTAATCTAATTACTTGTGAACAAAAAGTGAGTAATGAAGCTACTCTAGTAAATTTAAGCAGATCAGGCTATAGACAACTGCTAATACGAAAACCTGGTAACATAAGATAGAGAGATGTGGCTATATTCTACTGTAAATTAAACTCCCATCAACTCCATGTGCTTCAATCAATGAGTTTGTGTGGGTTCAGCTGATGGCTGAGCTTGGCCTAGAAACTTACCATATTTAGTTACAAGTTGATGATCTAGTTGGCCTTAACTCAGCCAAGGAAAGATTCACAGGGTATTAAATTGCTGCTCATGTAATTACATGATTAGATGATAGTTTCCAGTTATGTCAACCTAGCTACAGTAGGTATAAGAAAATTTTTTCTCTCCTTCTTAAAATGACAGCATGTGGAGAAAGTATTACCATAACATGGTTCAGATTTGCAGGTTGTTACCAGTTTCCCCATCCCAGAATGGGCACACACCGACTGTGCCTGCAGTAGTGTTCACTCATCGTACAAGAGCAAGCAGTCATTTACCAATGTCCACCAAGCAAGAAGCCAGTGCAACTGGGTTCAAGCTGGCTTGTATGCCTTCTTGCTTGTACGTTTAGTTTTCTGAGACTGGTTAACACAAAAACGGAACATTTGAAGCTGCATATTTCCTGATGACGTGCAGAGCAGAAGCTATTATGCAAGAGGACTACACAGCTGTTTCTGTATGATTCTCCTCAATTCTGGTAACGAGGGAACACAGGCCACAGCCTCCCTCTGTTATTTCCTTCCCTCTTCATGCAAATTTGTAGTAAATATAAACAGATGTAGTTTCTGTGCCTTATTCCTTTCTATACCCATCTGTCCCATCTCCTGTTCTCTGTTTTCATCGTCCTTACAGGAAGGGGTAGTATTTTCAAAAGAACGACCTTTTCTCTGAATCTGCAAAACTTTGTCTATGACATTTTAGAACACAAGCTCATACTTTTAGATCTAATGGCTCACTTGATTGCAAATTGCACTCCAGTGTACACAGGGCCCCACACCAGCCTACTGAACTTACGCCGTGTCTGAGCCGTATCTTTCCTGAAATCTTGCTTGGTGCAATTTCTGGAATACTCCCTCTGAGAAGTCTGGAAAATGAAGGCTAGAGCGTGCTAATTCCACCTCCTCTAGACTTGTGCCCTAATCTTAAACTTTATAATTTCCAACATATCCATTATTTCCAGATTAATTAAACATATAAATACATGATAAGTAGAATTGTCTCACATGAAATTTTTAACAAACATGTAATTTCAGCTGTGAACAAATAAAATGTATTTTGTTTTGGTTTTATATCTGTATGTTCATTTGAGCTTTACCATCTGAATTGCTGGGTATGTGATTCTAGTAGCAATGAGAGAGCGCCTAATGTAAGCATATGTCATCCACTGCATAGCAGTTTGCAGATTGGAATATGTCTTGTAATTTTCAATTATATAGTCCAATAAACTACTGATATCTAACACCACCCTACCCTTACATATCCCAACAGCTGTAACACTTTGGCACCAGACATTGTTTTGCTTGCTTGCATGATTATAACCTCAAGGCAAGAACTGCACCTGGTATATGACACAGTCTCAGGGTGCTTTTATAACAGAAACTTCATCTGCGTTGCAAAGCTGGTTAAAAGTGTAATTTTATTGAAAGCTTTTCTATCACATTTTGGTTTTGTTAAAACGCTTGGGGAAAGGCTGGAAAAAGTATGACTTTGCTTGTTTATATTGCAGGACTATATTGCAGGACTTGCTTGTTAGACCTCAATCACCATCTTTTTGCCACTGTCTGTTTCTAAGGCAGGAGGGACTTTCCTATTACTTCGCAGTTTCTGAATGCAATTGCCTTGCAACTGAAAATAAGCCTTTCTAAAATAACTAATTTTATGTATTCAAATATGCATAGTTGGGAAGAATATTTGCAATACAGTCATTGGTGACACACAGAAATGGCAGGACACTGAAGTGAAGCAGTGAGATTAACCAAAGAAACTGCATAGGCTAAAATGGAGTGATTTTATAGGAAGAAAAAATATCAGATTCCCATGTACCAGCAAAGGAGGAATGTATGTTATATATAATTTAACATCAAAGTAATTAAGGTTGCTCAAGATAAATCTAGTCTTACTGCAGAAATTATATGATTCAGATCACTTAAAGTTGCAGAGACTCTAAGTGTTCAGACTATAGATATTATTTTTTATCATCGCTAGAGTGTTGGGTCCTTATTCAGCAAAGCACTTAGGCATATATTTAAAAAGGCGATTTTCAAAGACACAAATTGATTTCTGGCAGCATTGGATCGGCTAGTCTTTCTTAAACGAAATGCCTTTTGTACCTTTGAAAATCTTTCTTACTGACTTTAATAGGACCTAAATATATGCTTGAAGCTAAGCAGAAGCTTTAGAACATGATTTTAAGCATACACTGGAAGATAGTTTAAATCCATACTCCAATGTGAGCTATTCAGGCATCCCCACTTCAATTAGTTGTTCAGTCTACAGAGCCAGTGAAATATTTTGATAGAGCAATATATGATACTAAGGCAGCCTAACAGTAACACACACTAATCTCCAGAAAGTTGTCTCATTCCAGAATTTCAGCATTAAACATTAAAAGCTTTTTGAACTGTCTTTCAAAACTTTTATAGGAATTTTTTCATTGCTTATAACAGCAATCTGGAACTGAAAACTTACCACACAGAGTTAATTCCATCTTCACTTTCAGATGCAGAGATTTGTTGTGGAGGCTATGAGATGTTATTCAGGCTCCAAGTTCTGTATCCCACCATTGTACTTGAAAACTGTTTTCTGGGGGAAAGGTCCTTATTAGCAGACATTCTTCCTGGTCACAGAGCAGGGGAAATAAAAAGCTAATGTTAATTGCAGCAAAGGCAACAATGGCACACATGCCACTAATCTCAAATTCTAGCATTGTTTCAATATTTAACAACATTTTCAGCTATACCTGGACAGCAGCAGGAGTTGCAAACTAACCAATAACATTTAACAGACACACTCCTGGTTTTACATTTCTGTTTTAAAATACAGGCACTTGGATGTGGGTGTGTGGGACAGGCTGTCCTTAGCCGAGGAGCCCATGGTGGGCCCATGACAGTATCAGTTGGATTTGCAACAGCAGTCACCATAGCAGTGTATGTGTCTGGGGGCATTTCTGGTAAGTGATTTTTTTCTCATATAGCATTTTTTGCCATGGTTTTAAAGCTACATTCTTGTTTGCTCTGGTGTGAGCTGGTAGGACTCTTGCCTGCTCAAGCAGGAGGGTTGGACAAGATGATCTCCGAGGCCCCTTCCAACCCCCACCATTCTGGGATTCTGTGATTATTAAATTAATTCCACTTCATGGTATAAACAACCATGTATCTAGCAATGACAAGCAAATTATCTGAAGCAGAGTCTGCGTCAGATTTTCACTAGTAAATCTTTTGTGTTCTTCTTGTTTCCTTCTCTTTGTGTTTGACAAAATCTTTCATTCTGATCTAAGCTACAGTGTGCAAACCTTGGCAGAACTCTGGCCTTTACAGAAAGTGGTCTGTGCAAACCAGAAATCTGCTTGGTCTTGCTTTGAAAATTCTGTCAATAGAAATGATCCTGAACAGCATAGGCATTGTGTTTGAGGAAATAACATCGAAAAGCTCAGAGAATCCAGCAGTCACCCACTAATGGGTATCATTAGCGGGGTTCACCTTACAGAGTACAATTTATGTCTTCATGTCCTATGATAGGCAGTAGCAAGTCTGCTCCTGCTGTTTATTCACAGAAGCAGCAGATCATAGAAAGCAGAAACAGCAAAAAGATTCAGTACTATAGATACATTCCATGATATACTGTCAAGGTACTGCCCCTTTTTTTCTGTTACAATATTTCCTCAATATGTATTGGTCAGGAATCTCTCTTTTGTCTGTTGCTGGGCTAACTAATAAGTGTCTACATCTACCATATTGGATGGTGCTTTGTATCCTATTTCCACCATTCAGTTTGGCCAAATTAATACCAGAAGCATTAGTGTAACTGCTTTTAACTTTTAAAATCTCACTCTAAAATATCAAATGATGGGTTGTAATAATACACAGTGTTGTGTATTATAATACACAATACTCTGTGTTGTATGTGGAGTTTATATTGCCCTCTTAAAGAAAATGGTGCCCTTGTACTCCAGTTCTTGTAAAGGCATTTCTTACCCTTCATAAAGAGGGTAAAGTCAATCTGGGCGGATATTGCCAGGTATAACTACACCATTATAATTAGCTGCGATAGCAGAAATTGCTGTGGCTATTTCTCTTCTCTTTTACAAATACTTTTACAAAGACACCATGCATGAGGAGGTCTCTAAATTCATATTAGGAAATGCTCAAGGTACTGCAAAACAGGCAGTCTTGTCACTGTCATTGAAACAAAACACAATAATTCCTTAACACCACACAAAGTAAATTCAGCAGTTCATTCTTATTATCTGAACAACTTTAAACTACACCTTTTGGCTTACATATAGGCAGGTAAGCTCTTCTAATGCAATATCACAAAAAACCAAACCTGTAAAGGCACTAACCTGTCCTACATTTGCATCTTTAAGGGCTATTCATCTCTATTATATAGAAGACAAGAGTTCAATCTCAGCAGGTCAGAGCAGTTGCAGATGTTGCAGTATTGTACTTCCTGTGTTTTTCCCATAACAAAGGGTTCTGCATGCAGTGCATTTTCCCTGTGAAAGAATAGGAACAGATATTTCAATAAGCTGGGACTATCCAACATATGATTCCTAGTGTACACTTTAGAATATCAGAATATCGAATTTGTTAGAAAATTCTGTGGCTCTTTGGCCAGGAAGTCTCATGTTTATGTACTGCTAATATATTTTGCCTCAGTTCTTCATCAAATTCTGAATTTATTGTAGCATAAAATACATAGTCTGTACACTAGGTAAATCTGAGCCTTTTTATGTAAGAAACTTCCCCTTTTTGCTTTTCTTCCATGTAATTTTCCTCAACATCTAGATAATTTCCCACCATTTTTTCCAACTTAACATTTCAAAAAACTCATGGCTATGATGACTGCAACTAAAAAAGAATGGGGAACACACTGTCCTATGTGGACTTTTTTTTAAAAGCAGGAAAGAACCACTAGTACAAGAACCTAGAATCTTTTAACTCCCCTATGTCAGCATGAGAGCCTTCAACTAGCCTTTTCCTTTCCAGCTTGAATGTTAATCAGACATCTCTAATACTATTATGAATTGTCCTGGCCATCATAATCACCTTGTATTATATACAGGTGGGGAACAATATCAGGTGTTGAAAGAAAGGAAAATCATTCATTCCAGCCAGGGTAAAGAACAAAAGACAAGACAACGATTTATCAAAAATCACATGAAGGGCTATTAAATAAGGTGCCATCCATCTGTTTGCTCTCTGCTGAAGAATTTGAAACACAGTGAGGAATTCAAAATCAATTCAAGACTGGTGCTATTAGGTCAGAGTTTTGGAAATGATGCAAAGAAGATTTTATACAGCTTGTTATCTGTGTTTGTCCGTTCATTATGTATCAAAGGTGCCTGGATTTCATAAGATAATGACTCACTGACCTGAAGTGCAAGCAAACACAGAAACTGTACATAGAGGCCCTTTCTCCATCACTAGTCTTTGAAAGACAAAGGTCATGCTATTAAAGACAAAGGCTATTTTTTCTGATAACCATACAAGATGAGATCAGACTTTACCTGGAAGGTAAGCAATGGATCTGCTCTGTCCTTGCAAAACTTGGGGTTTACTCCATTTTTACTATGGAGTACTCTTTCATCTGTTCATTTATTTGGCAATTTGTATTTCTCAAGTATCAACTACATACTTGTAAAAAGTGAAGTTTTCCAAAAGGGAAGTGACTAGCATGTGACATAATAATAAATGTATTTTAGAAACTAAAATTGTCACAGAGAATTCCAGTGTTGCTGAAATCTTTTCCATGTGTGAGTTTAAGTGTAGCTACTCCTAAATACAAAGGAAGGAAATCCCACAGGAAATAGAACTCTCTGTTTCAGCACAGATACTTCATCAGTTTCCTTATTGTGGACCTTTCTGGAGGGTGTAAGATCTTGATGAAAACCTGTGAAGAACTACACACTGCTGTCCCCAGATCCCATCTAGGCATAGCTTACCAACAGTCGGCACAAAGCTGGACAGCCTTAACATTATTTTATTTTATGTTCATGAAAACTGAGTTCCTAAGTAACCCCAGGCAGAAGATGAGGACATAAACATGACTTAAATCCAGGGTAGTCTATATCTGCCTCATGAAATATGATCAAGCCAGTAATAGTCCTTAATGTTAATACGTGCTTGCTAAACTAAATTAATGTTCTGCTGTCCCAGTCCTCCCTTAAAAATAAAAAGCCAAAGCCCTTGAGGAGAGAGAATACCTGCAGAATGATGGACACTCCCATCACAACCAATAGGGAGATTTAGGCTTTTTCCTATAAAAGTTCTCTATAGATTATATACTGCAGGACAGCAGTCTGCAAACATCAAGAGGGAAGCTGGATCTTGGTGGATATGGGCTTCCTCCCGCCCCTCATTTCATCCATTCATTTCACCCAAATTCCATCCAACTTGTTTCAGTTTAATTGCAGTCAGCATTTATTTGCAAATTAACATCTAGAAAAGCATGTGCTAGTCTCGTGCTTAATAGTGCACATATTTTTACAAATCCTTCACCTATGTATCCGAGTCATTCATATGACTTATTTTGTGATTTATTATTCAGGTGGTCACGTAAACCCAGCAGTTTCATTAGCCATGTGTGTGACTGGAAGATTAAAATGGACCAAATTACCAATTTACATATTAGCACAACTCCTGGGAGCATTTGTTGGAGCAGCAGCTGTCTTTGGGATTTATTATGGTGAGTACACCTTAGACAAGATCACAGGACAAACTAGAGGTCAAGCAGTCTCTAAGGTCCCAATTTTTCAATGAATGCCAAGCAGGCAGAAGACTGTTCATGCAAGGCTAATGGCAGGACAGAAGCTAAAGGCATAAAGAAGAAAGGAAGAAGCATAAAGGTTTTGAAGGGGTTGGGGGGTGGTGGGAAGAAAGACTCAAACATCCCAGGTATCCTACAACTTTTCTGAAATACTAATACTCCAGGAAATGTTGTGAAATTTAGAAAAATTATTCATGGGAAATCAGATACTCTGAGATCATGTATTTCTCAGTAAGAATTTAAAATTACTTAATAGCCAGGATATAGGGCTATTCATCTTCCAAGCAAATGAGAAACATTAAAGACCTGATCCAAGTGCCTGTAGGCAAGTATCACCAATGTCGTTCACTGAGGTTACAGGATATGAGATCAAGTCCCTCCTGACTAAACTTCAGACCACTCTAGAGAGGTAGCTCTCCAGGGCAATGAACTCCAGGTAGAGTGATAAAGGGGTCACATCCTAGAAGGGGGGAGAAAATTACCCCTATCCTTGAGGCATATTTCTTTTACATGGTGTGCCACAAGTAACAGACTCCCTGACTTGATGAATCCACTCAGTCAGATCAGTAGCTTAAATCACTTACTCCAAGACTCTGCTTCTACTGTCCCAGTCCTGTGTCTTCCAAAGCCTCTCTCTTATGTCTCCAGACAGTGCTGGGTCTAGGTGCAACAGAGAAAAAATGAAAATGGAAATGCCTATTTTATATCAGCTAGGTGTTCAGTACCATTAGTAATCATGAACAGAAAAATCTTTAGGAAATCTGGTAACTGTTTTGGGTTTAATAGGGTTTGTTTGTTTGAGTTTTGGTGTGTGTAGAGTTGTTTGTTTGAGGGTTAGTGTTAGAATTTGGAAACTGAGATTCTCAAACAGGATTTTCATCTGAATCTAAAACTTCCTCAAGACAGACAGCCAAGATTAGGGCTGTGGCCAGGATGCAGCAGTACACCGAAAAGCATGTGGGGCTGGGTATGGATTCACTGTGTTCTGCCAAAGGGTAGTAGCAGGATAGTGAGCCAAGGTTAGGGGCTAGGGTTAAAGACTTCTTCCTGTTATTCAGGAGTGCAGGATTTTCTCATATCCCTGTCTCTGCTCAAGTACTTTGCCCTCCTCTAGTTCTTATTAATTCCCAAACCTTTTCTGTACTTTTTCCTTCCTGCAACTTGCAGGAATGTCCTGGACTCATTGAGGTCCACTGAAAACTCACTGGTAGAAAAACAGACATAGGAGTTCAACACCTCCAACTTCCCCATACATGCATACCTCAGCTATGTGCTTTCATTTTCAGTGATACCCCTGAAAGAGTGAGGGCATAGATATTCTAGGCTGCTGAATATAAGGCTCAGAAATTTAATTTTCCTAGTCTTTTTTTTCTAATAGTTAAATGCAACAAAATAATCTGACACAACAAATGAGAGAGCCTGACCAAAGTGAAGAACTCAATGATCGCTGCACCCGTGTTGTGGCCTTAAGCAAAGCTAGAAAAAATGGGCAAGGAGAAATAGATTTATCTGGTAGCTTTACGAAAAGCTAACCATCCTCACCATGACTTCCATGGGAGACTGGGAGCTGTTTCATTGCTCACAAGTATCGCCTCATGACTGGATCCACTAGTGAAATGATGGCATAGCATTTGTTATCCATGTCAGTCCATGCAGATTTTTGAGGGCTTCATCTTAGTGTCTTCCTATTTCTAATACTTCAGGGCTTGGCAACACAGCAAATTATTCCAACACAGAAGTCATATTATACTATTTAAAATAGACTAACATAGATATACATGTATTTACTCTATATTTCTTTACAAAATATATAAAAATACACTAACTTAAATATACTAAGAACTGAAGTTTTAGGGCTAGCCTCTCCCCTCACATCTTGGGTCACTAGCATATCAGTTCGGTGTAAAGCCCAAGCAGAGAGAAAAATTCAAACTCCTTTAGAAGAGTTAATTCGCAAAACAAGTCACTGCACACCTGGCGAATGGAATAGCAGTAATTCCTGGTGGCTGGGAATCCACAACAGTACAATCAGGATGCAATACATTTTTCAGGGCATCATTCCAAATATAGCAGTAGAAAAAACAACCCCATTTTGAAAGCTGTGATACATAAAGCAAGTATTTCAAGGCACAGGAGGAGAGATGAGACAGGAGGGTATAATTACTACATCACCTCAAATCTGTTAACTATGCTCCCAGAAGAAAACTATTTTTTTGCAGTTGAGAATGTGAAGTGCATAGACATATCACATATATTCTAGTCCTAGAAAACCTGGTGTTTATGGAGAAGTGCAACCAGGTAACAGCTGTCTTCTACAGATGCCTTTATGGAGTACAGCAATGGATCACTTGAAGTCACAGGACCTAATGCAACAGCACATATCTTTGCAACATATCCAGCTCCATATCTGTCCCTCATAAATGGATTTGCAGATCAGGTAAGTGCACTTCCTGTCTTGATTCTATAAATTAAACATACTGAAAACTGTAAAACCAAGCAGTAAAAGCAAGCACCATTTTGGTCATATATCAGTGTGTACAATAGCAACGAGAATGCAATGCTGTTTGTGGGGGCTACATTTTAGTCATATTTTACAAGGAAGGTAATTTCAAGTTGTTCTTTCACCATATATCATATTAATTGTTGCACTCTACATGTCTTTAGTGCAATACATGTAAGAGGTTTTCCCCAGCATAAATCAGTGTTTCTCCATAAACTTCAGCAAAGTTATGTCCATTTACATCTAAATCCAGCCCATTTTGTGGACCTGTTATTCCTTAATAATGCTTAAGCAGCCAAATTAACACATCCTGAACAACTGAGTTTTCTGCTACCATAAGCCTCCTCTCTGACCTTCCCTTTGCAAATAGATTTGTAGTATTTATTTTTCAAATGACTGAAAAAATCTCAACTTTATTTCCAGCCTGTGTCCTTTAATCCCACTTCATCTAACAGTGAAAAACGACGTTTCATCTCTTCTATCTACTTCTAATCAGTTTACCTGCATTCTTCAGGCACACATTAAATAAATATACTGCCTAAACAAGCAATGAAAAACTAGGGGTTGCTGGAGCACAAGAATTCCTTACATAAAGCACTTGAAGATTGTGAAATCTGGCTTCAAAATAATCCAAACATTGTTTTGAAATTTTGTAAGAAAGACCATTCTGATTTTTTTGCTTTGGATCAGCCAAACTCTGACTTTTCAATAAGATCTTTCTGGCTATTTTAAAACAAAATTAAAGCCAGATGAAATAAAAAATAATTTTTAAAACCCCCAGCCTTAAACTTCTGTAAATGAGTATAGAAATTGGATGTTTTGACATTGCTTAAACTTTTGTCTGTTTTTCCCCAAGTTAATTATTATCAAAATTGACATTTACAACTCATTTGATTTAAGCAGAGCAGCACTTCCAACAAAGTAATTCCAAGAAAATTTCCTTCATCAGCTCAATTAGCATATGCAATACAGCATTCACATTACAGTTACATGTGCAACCTTAATTTAGGTAATTCCTAATATTTTAGCTGCTCTGTTTTGACTTTGTAGACTTCACTTTTTTCATTACTTTATGCAGTAGGTGGACAAAGAGGTGCATATTTAGTCTAATTTATCAGTATAAGCTGCAGTCACATAAAACACTTCTATGTAACTGATTGTATTGGCATAGCAGAACTACCTAAAGTCAAGTAACTGGAACTGTTAAATAGATAGGAAAAAATGTGGAAAGAAAGCATCAGACCTTACACAGCAGATGCCTTTTAAATCCTCTGTTCTTTCCACACCAGGCTGTTGCAGATTTTTTCAAGTGTCCTCAACATACTTCTTGGTTTTTTTGGTTCAGCATGGGTATCAAAACTTCTCATTACTGTGAACTAGAGAGACACTGGGTTCAAAATTTTGCTACTCTCTATAGTGGGATAAATCTAAATGCTAGCTCTAAGCCACCACAAGCTACCATAGCCCCTCTTTTCATTATCAAATGGAATCTGCACATATTTATTCAATATTCTTTTCTTTGCATTGGCCAGGTGATGTCAACAGCTGTTCTTCTTCTGGCTATATTTGCTATTTTTGACACGAGAAATAACAGTGTACCAAAGGGCCTGGAGCCAATTGCAGTAGGACTTCTTATAATTGTTCTTACTTGCTCCTTGGGAATGAACAGTGGTTGTGCCATGAACCCGGCCAGGGATCTAGGCCCAAGGCTCTTCACAGCCATTGCAGGCTGGGGGATGGAAGTATTCACGTAAGTATGCCTGCATATGAAGCAAAATAATGTTGGCTAAAATTGCTTCCTAGGAAGGTAAGATGCTGATTCAACATGGTACCAAGTCATACTTCATATACATATAGGTAATTCTTTCCATACCAGAAGCAGCCATTCATGCATTTTAAGCCAGACATCCTCTAGGAACTAGGCTTTAATAAGGATTTCCTGCTCCTAGGGCAAATCAGACATGCATTATCTCTAATACCAATCATTGTTTCCAGCATACCCTTCCCAAAATGTTAGAGATCTTTAGAGGTCACTGAAAATATAAGAGTGTTTTCTTCTCTCGTCCTGCAGCTTTCAGAAAAAAGAAAACATGAGAGAGTTAGGCGGGAATATTTATTGGGTGCTGTAAAAAACACGGGCATATCAGACTGATTTAGCGTATCATTACTACTGAGTTATTGCAGAAATATTCAACAATCTAAAAGCCTGACTTCCTGCCTGGGAGCAAAAGAGTGAATGAAAGAAAGCTTCCTTCATTTTCCCGCATTTCAGAGCACACGCTCAAATCCCTGTGCAAGCATGTGTGCATGCACACACATGCTCTTGGCTGGTCAAATGCACAGCTAATTAGTTGCATGTCAAATCTACGGCTTACACATGTCTAGTGTAAGAGCCACTCTGGGATATCTAAGTAAGAGTAAGCTGTCATTAGAAGGTAGATCTTTTGGTTTATTTTTGTATATCTTGTTTTTCCAGTTATTTACAAGCAGGAATCCCAAGAAGTACTCTAAACTACTAGAGATCGCTGGTTAATAGATTTCATTTTAGCTACATCACCAAGTACAAGTAAGCTGTAGTTATTTAGTATGGCTTCCATCTAAACAAATCACGTTCCTTAGTAGACAATAGCAGTAGCAAAACTCTCCTTGTACAAAAAAGCTAGGTACAGCATAGAAGAAAAGGGCAGCCAGTCATGCCATAGGCCAGATCCAAAGCTTGGATCTAACACAGCGCTGGCAAGCCGCTGCAGGAGATGACCTCTGTAGCCGTGTTACCTCCAAACTTTTCTTTCCCATCAGATCTTACCACTGTACCATTAGACTGCACTTTTTTGACACAGCAGCACACAGAGTGTCATCCCACACCTAGGAGTCTCCTCTCTTGTGCCTATTTAAGTTTTTGTGGACTATGATGTTAATTATTGTGTCACATGCTATAATCAGTAATAGGAAGATGGCTATTATGCTGCTGAAAAAGTTTGGAAGCCTGATTTCTCACAGAACAACTGTGAACTGCCCCCCAAAGTAAGGTCTTACTCATTTACAGTTAAGAAATTACAAGAAAACCCTACATCTGTATCAATATCGGCTCTTCCCTGCTTTAGTTCTAGGATTTATGTACAGAGAGGGAAAGCATCCCTACTGTAAAGATCATACTAATGAATATAAAAATGGGAACATAAAAAAAGATACGAGAGCTCTGATCATTGCCAGAATAAACTTTTACAGCAGTCTCACAGATGTCTAAATTGAGGAAGAAGTGTTCCTCCCTGCCTTCACTTATAAGGCTACAGCTATAACCAAGTTCAAGGGAATGATACAACAGGAGTAAGTTCTCATCTATTTGGACCACAGATCCAAGTGGGACTTAGGAAGAACTTGAGCTTTTTAGTTACTTGGAAGCTTTGGATCAGTTACAGGACATGGGAGAAGTCTGAATGATTGTATGTCGTATCCTGAACTGCCTGACGCTCTGCTGGCATTACATGTGCATGAGAGCATTAAGTGATGCAGTGACAGTTGACTGCTAAACCTTGGATGGCTCAGCTTAAATGGAATTCACAACCTTAAGACAGATGCTTAAGCTCTCTAGCAAAAGGCATGGCCATTGGGAACTGGCACCTAAGGAGGAACCCTCCACAGTGACATGATGGGAGTACTGCACAAACCGAGCAATAGGAAATACTGAAAAGACATTGACCATTCATTGGAGTGAGGATGACCGTCTGGGTCACTGAGTGTTCCTGTACTGCCTACAGAGCAGCCAGGGACTGCCAGGAAAGCCTCACTTTGGAAGAGCCCAGACATAGATGGATGAGAATCCCTACATCCTGATCCCAAGCAAATGCTCTAAACATTGTCATAATTAGTTCATGGGGAAAATCTCCTCTACCATTCTTTGTGCTTGCAGGTCCAGGAAATTCTGGTTTTATCGTGTTCTCAGGCAGGGAACCACAAGTAGACGGGAGGGAGCTCTTCTGCTCGACTATACTGCTGTCCAGAGGATAGGGAGGCAATTGAGCACGGGTTTTCTAAATATTGCTATTATTACATATTGCACAAAGGCATGTGAAAGCGCAGTTTCCCTGAGAAGCAAGCCGGGGACACAGGCTACGGTGTGGTTCCCCTAGCCAGTGCAAGTGGATTTGTTTTGGTTATAGACTCCCAACAGAAGCTTTTCAGACTCACGGCAGCTGGAAATGGGGTGCCTCCAGCACCCTACAGAAAGCACCATTTCACATACAATAGATGTAGTCAGCACTGTGACTGGCTCCTGTAAAGCACTCCTCAACCTGTTGGGAGCAGGTGTCACAGATGGCAACTGTCGCCATCATTACAGACAACTGCTGACTTTTAAGCCTGAAATGTATCTAATGATTTGCCCTAAAACTAAGGGGATAACCAGGAGTCTTTATTAAGCACATGCTTAATATTCTAAGAAGTTTTGGGTTGTGAAGTTGTGTCTATAGTGAGCAAACAGCTAGAGTTTTGAGTACAAATACCAGACTCTGGAGCCTGACAAGCGTAACAGAGCATGAAATGGCAACGAGGAAGTGGAAAAGAGCCCTACAGAACAGCATTCCTCATCTGCATTTGAAGCTATCCGTAGGATATTTCAGTCCTGCTCTGTTACGGGTTCTTCCGCGCTTTTGCCGAAGTCCCTGGCCCGCCGGCGCGGTAACGCTGACACCTCGTGGTCGCCCGCCCCGGGGAAGCATCGCCGGGATTAAACTGCATTTTGGAAAGGTCAGGAGACGCACATCTTGTCTGCACAGGGATTTATATGGCAAAGTGGCCTCTGAAAAAGTTTGAATACTCCGCAGAGGGTAGAAAAGTAGCCAGATGCCTTCCACGCAAATGCCTGTATTATCCTGCCATTTCTTATGGCAAACAGTGTTATCACACCATCTTGCATCACCTGGCTGGGGAGAAATGTAGTTCTATGCCTAAAACGGGGCAGAGTTCCCAGTCCATGTACTAGAGTACATGGGGTAGTTTCCTGGAAAATTTTACAGTTACCTGAAGTGCCACTTGTGCACTGCCTCCTCCCTTTCACTGCTGGCTCCATCCTGCTCTGCCCAACAGCAAAAGCACCTGATGATGACAAAGGCATAGCTGGAAGTTTTCCCTGCTAACTTGGCAGCAAATCTGTAAGCCAGGGTGTAAGGGAATTAAGGTTGCTTAAGTGAAGCTAGCTATCTGTGCTTGTCGCAAAGAGTTCTCGCTCCTGTGTCAGTGAAGGATTGATTGTCATGCAAACTCCTAGCTCAGCTGTGTACTATCTCATTTCAGCTTTGGCATCACCCTCGGTAAAGACTTTACACCCATCGTCATGTAAGAGCCAACAAGGCATGTGCCTGTTCATGGAAAAAGCCGAGAGAAGAACCTGCCAAGAAAACACCTTCATTATATGCCCGTATACACAGGCAGGCACACAGAGGAATACATGCAAATGCTTGATAAAGACGCTGTTGTGCTGATTAATTCACTAAAACCTTAGTCCATGCTTGTTCCAGAAATTCAGGGGCTTGCCAGACAGTCATGACTCTACAGCAAACAGGTCTATAAAGTCTATAAAGAACAATATTGGGAGTTATTTTATATGCGCTTGTTAATATAAATAATTCCGAAGGCAAAACATATATATGCGAGGCATTTCTGAACAAGGAATAACAGTATCTTCAGTCGAAAAATATGAGATTAGCCCTGCTTTATGCTTGTGTTGTGACTCAACCACAAGTGCACTTCTGCATAAGTCTATACAACTGAGTGCTGAATAATTTTCCTTACAGTTTAAAAATTCCCCAGGCAGCTTCCTGTAAAGTTTCTCTCACAAGTAAATTTGTCCTTTTGTATTTCTGGGAGAAAAAATTTTACTTCTCCGTTCCAATATGCATGAAATTGAGGTAGCTGGGTGTTCTTTGCAGACTTTCGTACTCAACACAGCATGTTTTAAATGAGAACACCTTCATGCACCAGTACTGTTAAGGGAGTGTGTGCTCTGAAACACTACTCAGTAATTTAGTGTCTGAATGTGGATATCCAAGAAAGGGAGAGCAATTCTAGGAGCCCAAGTTTCTTGCATAAAGAGGTTGTTATTTATGGTTTTATACCATTTAATGGTTGGCTTATTTCTTTAAAAATGTTCACAAAAGTTTACACCCTCAAAATTAAATCCTAGTAATTGTGGAAAGTGAATTTAAACATTTCAGTAGAGCCACTGTGCCAGGCTTTCTTACCGAAAATAGCAATTCTAAAAAAGGAAAAGTTTTACATGTATAAAACTTCTAAATGCTTATTTACCTCTTACTGAAAGACCACACATTTTAAACAGAGAGCTAAGACACTACATCGTGATGTTTGAATCTTGACAACTCTAGTCAAGTATCGTCCACTTTAAAGTCACTGTGTTTGATTACACTCCTTAAGGCAAATATATTCAACATAAAGTATAATCCATTATGCTTGTCAAGAGGAACACAGTGTACATACTAGTGCAGGCCTGAACCTGCAAATCTCCATGCAGAGGAGAAAACCCATTTTTGCAACATACATTGGCATGAAAACAAATTCATGAGCATCTGGCAACACCATCAGTCAAGACTGCTGTGAAATAAATATGTTCCTGCTCATTTCATTTCAAGTCAATGAAGCCCATTTTCCACAAGGGAGAAATTATCCCTTGCCCCCAAAAGCGGCATGCCGTAAACAGGCACCGTACAGCAAATAGACCAACATGCCTGGTGGTTGTTACTCAGCATTTCAATTCCAACACGGGTGGGACAGAAAGTGTCATCCATTTACAGTAACGTGAGACAAAATAGAAAGGTCTACAGTATAGTGAGTGTCACACCACTATATTTGTTCATTGCGAAATGTAAGGTAAGGTGTTCATTTGATTAACAAATAAAGATTTTTTGTCTTACAGGGCTGGAAATAATTGGTGGTGGGTCCCTATCGTTGCACCTATGCTAGGAGGTGTACTTGGAGCAATGATCTATATTGTTTTTATTGAAATGCATCACTCAGAAAATCAACCAGGAGAAGAAAATGAGATGCATGAAAAATATGAACTGACCAATATGGAATAAGAAGAGAAGAATTTTCCCTCTCATTTTGTTGTGCAGTTCACAAAATCACAGAAAATCTACACAGGAGACAAGTTCAAAAACTGACCTCTTTCCATGAAACATTTGGCTCATCAAATTCGAGACTGAACACTTGAGGGGTGGGAAGGGGTAATTGTTGCTATTTCTATATGACTTTCAGATCAAGCTATGGCCCAGATGAAATTGCAGTGCACTGACCTATTAATTGAACACACGATCTTAACCATGTTGGCTAATTAACTGAAAATAGATGAGACATTGTTATGAAACTTCATGCATAAGTATTTAATTGTTTCAGTGCGCAATTAACGTGTAAAAGAATTGCTCAATTCCTATAGCCATTATTTACGAAGAGCTTGCCTGAAAATTAGAACCAATACTCAAAATTGAAGTAGTTTTAAATAACTTACTAAATTTTTATGGAGCCACTAGGTGAAGAGCAAAGAATCAATTAATCAGTGATGCTGTATAGTAACTCACAATATGATCACAAAAGGTAAAACCTGTGCTGTTTAAATACACACCAAAAAAAGAAAAAGTTATACTACTGCACAGGTTCTTCATAGCAATAATGTTCAGTTGTTTTTAAACTATTTACTTGACATTTACACTACCCAGTGTTAAAAGCCTAACCTACGACACGGATATAAACCTCCTGCTGTGCTTTCTGGTTAAAATTAATTCCTGTGGATAGGGACCAGCAATAGAGGCTTATGTTGTGCGGGCTGATAAAAGGACTATGTCTGTATAAGCTTTGAAGAAGCCTTCTCCTGCTGATCTGCAGGGGATCTTCATGGGAGTAATTTTTATTTAAGTAGCAGTAGTTAAAATTAGAAACTGGTCTCAGACTTACTCCTAGGTCTGTATTCCTCAAGGAAGGCAAGGTTCACAGCAGAGTTTCGAAACATGGGTTTTCTCTTGCTAAAGAGAAGTAATTGGACACACACCACTACCTAAATATCCAGCCTGGAAAAATTTAATTATTTCTGCATAGTCATTGTGACTTGACTGTATCTAATTAACTCAAAGTTAATTTCTAACATTTATACATATATGGTTTTCGTGGTGAACATTAATAAATGGCTATCCTATTCACAGTGATGCTCCTGAGCTATTTTATGCCAAAACTACAGGGTACCAGTTCAATGCACTCATTTTAGGGCATCCTTCCCTTTGGATTCCTACAATTATGCTGCCTAAAATTCCACGCTATTTTCTGATTTAATTCCTGAAAGGAGGAACCCTTTGTGTTTTCTGTAGCAGCCTGTGCACTTTCATGAGGTATCCACAGAAGTGGTGTGGAAATTACTGTTGTCAGAATCTGCCTCAGCTTTCGGGCAAACGAGGCCCGGGTCACTGCATGCCTTTATCACGCTCCCTACTATGCCACATGGAATTCATGCCAGGAAAGAGATAGAACTAGTAGGTCAAGCAAAACTTGGCTTGCTTTAGCTGTGAGATGACGCTGTATAATCAAGGGAGTAGCATTCCAATTTTAATTTTGTTTTCGGAGAAAACTTACAGAACTGTAGTGAATTCAGGTTACCCAGAAACCCTGTGCAAAGTGCTCATTTGAGTCAGTGGTTCACTGCTGTCGGCTAAAAACTGATATAGCCACACCCTGATAGAGCAGATGCATTTGACTGCTTTGCACCATTATTTGAAGAGCTGCAGTAACAAGAAGGGAGGTTTTACAGACTCAGTCCTCAATCTGAGCCGTAGCAGAGTCAGGAGAATGAAGAGTACACCGTGAAAATTATTCCTGATTGTAGACCTTAATACTGACAGAACAGACAAGCTACTTCATCTGTCCTTTCTATTGATGGGTTGCAGTACATAAGAAAACAGTGTGTAAAAGCAATTGCAGACTAAGCCTCCTTTTGCTCCACCTGGCAATGAGCACTCTCTCACTGCTTGGTGATTCCTGGTAGGAGCACTCCTAAGTAGCTCCCAACCACTTGTGTCTGGAGAGAGATTACATAGGTGCGAATAGTCAGGGTGCTGCCCTCAGGTCTGAGGCAATTTGATCTTCTACTGATGCCAACATTTAACATTAAATATCCGTGCAGAAAATAAAATACACCTAACTAACCAGAAGTAACTGATCTTGCCAATAATGGTAGGGACAGGCTATCACTTATTCTATTGGAATTTTGCATAGTAACTAAACTTCATACATCTTCCTTTAATACAAAATAGAGGAAAGCAGAATACACGTCAGGAAGAGAAAGTGACAGTTTGTTTATACAACCTACTGACTAAACAGCCGACACTTGCTCACGATAGAGAAACTTGTATGCTTTCTCAAAGTCTTTCTGATCATAACAGGTTCTGCAAGTAAATCAACGTGATATCTTGTTTCTCCTACTTGTGTCATTCCTATGCACTGAAATTTTGTATTAGTGATATTTACTTGTCTGAAGTTATTAGCATGCAAATTGTAAGCACTGACCCGTTACTGTGATAGCACAGCAATATCTAAAATATGTTCTCGACAAGTCATTGTCAGTTTGTGTTTGTTTAAAGAACTTTCTTTTAAATTCACTTAATAATTTAATATGTTTGTAAATTCTTTGAAGACAGACCGTAATAGTACTAAAATTCATACTGATTTTAAAAAGCCAGAATTTCATTCAGGAGCAAGGTGTTACAGACCCATCTGAGATTTACGTTTATCAGTATAGGAATGAATTCCTGCGTAGGGACAAAATTCTGTTGATTCTTAACTACAGAGTCATGACTATTGTCTCGGTAATATAATGGGAACAGTATAATAACCATGTCATGCCATAAAATCACACAGACATCACGAAATTTTTGGTGCAAAACAATGTATTCTTACTATGCATAAACTATACAATTTTCTAATATCAACTGATATTCTTTGCTCGTACTCATGTTCAATTGACATGATACATTTGGCAACAAGAAACGTTTTTCTAGCTGCAAGGCATTCTGGTTAATGAAATAAAAGTGATGAGGCTTCAGTCCTTTAATGTTGAAAAAATTCATTTTTAGACCATTACTCAACTTTGAGTATGGGTTGGTTCTTTTTCTTTTTTGGGTAATGGGTTTGTTCTTTAGAGCTAAAGTTAGTACTGAAGTAATTTGGAGAAGGATCCTGCAAATTGTACCAGGTTAAAGGTTGGCTCCTGCATTCCACAGAAGCCAGTGGAATTATTCAGAACAGGATGCAATAAAAGCAAGTATAAGTGCTCAGGATATAGTGGAAACTACTTTCTTGTAGTTTTGACTCTGGACGCGCATTAATAGGATGCGGTTCAAAATAATACACTGGGTCCCTAATAAATGAATCCCAGTACGGTTCTAATTTTTGTTAAGAAGGCTCCCCTTTGGTACGTAAGGATATTTTAAGAAATAAATAGCCTCCTATTATGACCTACAAAGTTTTACAGCCTTGTGCTGGAAGAACACTCCAAGACTAACAAGCTGTGTTCCCAGAGCTAAAAAACCCGTGGCACTTTTCTTGGGTCAGAAATGTGCCAAAGCACAGAAATGCTCATATATGACTACTAGCCACTGCTGGGCCAGGAGGAACACATGCAAAAACAAAAGTAACAGCCCCTTGCTTCTGGACCTTCTCCTGTTCCTTTCTGCGGTCTGCCTAGGGACAGTTGCTGCCACATCTTTCTCACCAACCTAATGATAGGCAGAACCCAGGTGGGATATTTTGCTTAAGTCCGTATTAAGTGACTGCTTTTAAAACAAGCACAGATCACATCAGATTTGGTATACAGTGCTTATAAAATTGAAAAAGCTAATGTATCTCTCTATAGCTTCATAACTAGGAAATGCTTTGCTCATTTGATTTAAAAAGCACAAGAAAACATGTTCTGTAGAGGCAAGCAGGGAAGAGTAGAAGCTTTAAATTTGCTCACGAAGCCACAAAACAAAAAAGCTATTTGAAATGGCAGCACGCATTTTATTCTCCGTCCATCCTGATGACCCTTACCTTCCCATCAGTATCTCAGACTTTACATATGCCTTTCTTTCTTCTGCCAACACTGTGTGCTGTGCTATGTCCAAAGAACATGTATCTCAATCACCTATGAACCTTAGAAACTTCTAATGAGAGTAAATTCAAGTTTCACCTCACATGTTTGTTTTTGGCAGTTTTTCCCCACTATTCCCACCAAACAACCTAGCTGGAAAATGCAAAAATCAAGTGTAACTTTCAGTAACAGTTGCTCTTTTTCTGTCGACTATAATTGCTATTGCGTAACAATTACTTGTTTCAGGCATGTACACTTTTATAGCCTTCTTTTTCATAACACTAATGAAAAGTGCAAAAGGAAAATAGTCTGTACACATCCATTAGTACTTTGGTTTTTGTCTTCTATTTTGCACTTGCAGCTTGTGAGTGTTAGTTTCTGATTATTTGCACACTCTAATGGCATAGTCTCAGAAGACAAAGTAGTAGGTAAATATTTTTAGCCATTGTTGTTTCTTTGCACATTTGAATTATATTAAAGAAATCCAGGTAGACTGAATATCGACATGACACATTTCTGTCATTTTTCTCTTCGCTGACCTCAGCTTCCTTCAAGGTAGGGAATATGAAAATAACAGCACCTTAAATCAAGCTTTCTGGATGGACAAACCAGATATATAGGTCCTGTTCTATGACGGGAGGACACACGGTTCTCAGCTGACCGGTCTAGGCACTGATCACTCTGTTTTACTTTTTTAGAAAGCAAGCTTATCTTTCACACTCTACACCTTCAATCATCCAGAAATCGAGACTAAGGATACTGCTATACACTTACAAATATAAAAATAATAAAGAAGAGACGAAACTCTAAAACACAGGAAGCTCTTATAGCGAATATCATCCAAAAGGCTGACTTACAAATGCTTTGTTACACAAGAAAATAGTGTAATTTTCATTGGGGCACAAGGAAATAAAGAGACAACAGGAGAAGAAACACCATTGGAAGACTTTCTAACATTGGCGATATCACCGAGAGGACCAGTTTGGATACATTTACACTATTATTTCCTCAGGATTAGTCACATAATAGTCTAATAGCAGAAAAATACTTCCCTTGCCCTCAGAAAATATCTACTTTTTCCACAGAACTCTTCTCAGGAAACCGTGCTTGCCTTCCAGTTAAAACAGATCTGTGAACAGAAAAACAACATATAATAATATGTTACCACTTGAAAAGTCAGCATGTGAATAGAAGGAAATTAACAATATTTGAAATAGGATTGAACAGATGCAGCACTTTTTGTAGCATGACTGAAGCATCGAATAACGAACATGAAGCCAAAGATGCTTGGCAACAAACTACTAAATTAAAGCGTGAGATCTTTTGTCAATAACTTTTAACTAGACGTAGAAAATCAATCATATTCAAAAATTAAACCCTATACTGCAGTGGCAATGTTTTCCATAATAAAGGAGAAAAATTTAAGGATATGCACAATTTCAGATTATTGAAGCAAAGATTTTTTTAATCAGTGGGAAGAAAGGGAAACATAGTAGTAACAAGAATATCTTCAGCCTTGTGGAACACACTGCAGCCGTCCACAAGAGGTAGTAAGGACCTTTCCAGAAAAGCTGCAAAATACCAACACCAGAACTTTTATCGTCATTTCCATCTCAGATATTCAACATATTGGCAACTGATGGCTAAGCACAACAGAAAACTTTTGATACCTAACCACTCTGCCACCTAAGGAAGAAAGGTTATTTGCCTTCAATGCTGAGAGAATTTAATCTCATACATATGTAATCTCTGACGGTTCATTTTTTTCAGGCTATAGATAAAATGAATGTTTGCGAAGATGGTAGCACTGAAGAACACTAATCAGAAACACAAATAGAGACGTAAGCCCAGCTGCTAGATTTAATATGGTATCCCGGCGATAAAGCAAGTGCAAAGCCTATTCCAGCAAGTCCTGTGGGAGGAAAGTAACAATAGAGAAACCTTGACTCAGAATCCTATTGTCTTCACAAAGAATGCTTCAAAGAGACAGGCCACTTGCAAATGTAACGCATACGCAGACACCACTAGCATTTCAAAGGTTTCTGGTCCAAGAAACCATGACGGCTGAATAAAATATAGATATGAACTCATACACGTCAATCTGCTCTGTCGCAAAAAGACAGAATAATAAAAGCTATAGAATACTTGAACACATTATAATATATTTGCTATCACAGGTTGTTCTTTGAAATTGAAAAACACAAGAAACCGAACAGTACAGCTTTAAAACAAAGACAAAGTATGACTAAAATATTTAGGCTGCTTACAGGTGGCTCTCTAGCCTTTTATTCTTCCAACTCTTTTACCTGTTTTCTGTTAAAACTGACAGCAGACCTCCAGTTCTTTCTCTTGGGCTCCTGTCTTGACTGTGGCACTGGCCTTTCATATCTATTAAGAACCAGGCTTCATCCAAAATAATCAATTTCCATGAAGCCAAAAAAGCAATTTCAAGATGTATTTCAAAATGAATTATAACCATAGAATTTAAAAATATATACTGCTAGTAAATTGGGCTTCCAACAGTTCATCTGGCAATTTCACTGTTTTTCTTCGCATTTGAGCAGATGTGGTGCTTATAGCAACCTGTGAGGAAAATAATTATCTCAGTAAGGGAGAGTACATAGGATTTCCATCTCCCAAGGGAAGTATTAGAACAGGAGGCACACCTAAGGCACGGTTTATTTCTTATACAAGACTAACCCTGAGAAACTGTGTAGTTAACCAAGCTGTGTTGCAGAATATGACGCATATATCTATAAGAATCAGTTTGACTTCCTAATTCTGGAATGAAAGTGCTTACTATTAACAGAGTTCTTATTTGTACAGCTGGTTTCAGGTTTATTTCATTGGAAGTTAGAAAGAATCTTTAAAAGTGATCACTTCCATATAAGTGATAAAATACTAGAAAAATTAAGAGACTGACTGGGAACTTTACCACTCACTATCAGCTAAAATGAATTGAAATCTGTGTAGCTTATCTGCATATCTAAAATTTAATCTCTCTCAGTGGAGTGACAACCTGAGGAATAAATGGTGCAATTATGCCTGAAGAGTAATCATAGCTGCGCCAGACAGTGTACTGAACATTTTAGTAGAAGCAGCTTTTCCCTCCATAAAGCTCACTGGATGATAAGTGCACCTTTGTGAAGCATCTGCTATTGTGCAATTTCTCCAGTGGGTGTATAAGTGGTTTGGCTTCTCTTACTGCGTCTCAAGGTAAAACTCAACAGTGTGATTAAAGCAACTATCCGACACTTCGATCAGTTAGTTGTAACAACAGTAGAGTTATGCTTTCTTCTGCGCCATGATTATTATCCCTGCATGCAAAATGTGGACTTCTTAGGAAAATCACTGTCACAGAAGGCAGTAAAAATGACTAATGTTTTAAAAGGATTTAAATTCCATGCTCTATATGCATAGAAAACACTCTTCTTGCCCTAATCAGTGAGATAAAATTAAGAAACAAACAGAAAATAGACAGACAATGAAGGTCTTAGAGAAAGCTTTAGAAACTCTGTTTCATAAAAAGAATGCAAGGATAAAGAAGAATTTAACTAGCGTGTAAAGGGAAGACAGTTTTCCCCACTTTTTTGTAACTAAAGAAGATTTAAAAAACTGTCTGGAGTCAACATGGATTTCTTTTTGTAACGGAAATAGCTTGTAAGACCCGGAATATACGGAGAGTGAAAGCTGATATCTACAACTTTCAATACAATACTCAGTCCTGTTACACCTGAGAACTGAATATTTGCCTAAAGACAGAATGCACTAAATGGAATCTCTTTATGTGCACTATCAGGACGTTCCAGTAGTGGTTTGACTCCTTAAATTCTTTGGCTTTCTGATGTATAGAATCATTTTAAAAAAGTAGTAGACTATGTAGTAATTCCTGTTTGCTTTCCACCGTCAGGTATTCTGTTGTACATATTCTTTATATACAGGGTGGTGTTTACTCAAGATCACTTGCCCTGTTTTCATAATGGTCCTTAAAATTAATTACTTAGAACCTTGGCATATCAAGCAATAAACCAGAACTAAGAAGTAAAATCCTCATGCAGACTTCCTGAAGAACTGGAATTGGGGGAATGTGCTTAGATGTAGTAGGATGCCTTTGTTTCATTTATAATCTCATAAGAGCTCAAGGGAGCGCAAGAGGAGCTACGGAGTCATGGGAAGATGAAAACTATTTTCTCTCTTTTACTTAGACTGAAAGAAAAAATCCAGAACCTGGACTCTCATTTTTGTGACATTAGTTTTTCTAGCCCTTCTAAATTTCCTGATTTCTACACCCTTACTTCTAAAACTGTCTCAAAAAACACTTCAACCTAAGTCAGAGGCTCAATTTAATTAAAACCACATCAGTGCGTTCTGACCTGCCATGAGATTTTTTTTAGTTTAGCAGGAAAGTAATTATATATGTATATAATAGAAGTGCAGGTCTACTTTTTGGCAAACCTTACTGCTTTTCACTGTTACTGAGTAAGGAATAATGAATTCTTTAAAAACGACATGTTTCATGTAAACTATCAGAAGTTGTGACCCAGTCTTTACTATGCAACTTTAACAATATCTTGATTCCATGGAAACCATTAGTTTTCTTATAGAAAATATCTCCAAGACAAGTATAGTACTGATACACGCACAGAAAATTTAGTAAGCTATAGGAATATTTTTGTTGACTTAAGAGCAGTGGAATATATCACCTGTGTAGAACTGCTCTATGCTACTTAAGAACTTCAGTATTCCTGGCAATGGTTTCTAATTATGTTATTAGCGATATCCAGAGCTGACGAACGCACGTGGAATGAAATAAACCAAAACAAAAATTCTATAGATTCAGACCAAGGACCAGGAGACATCTCAGATATTAGTAGATTTTGTAGTTTTTCATCAATCCATACCACCAAATTCTACCCTCCTCGTATTATTTCAATACAGATTAAAATATTTGTTATAAGACTATATAAAACACAAAATAAAAGGGGACGTAAACTCTGATCTACACAGAAAATGCCAAAAGCAGAAAAATTTGCAGTGATTTGAAGTTCTCAGCAAAATACAAAGGTAGGAAGAATTTGCATTCCTGCACAATCACACTTTGTGCAACAGATAGAAAAAGCACTATCGTTCTTGTTGCCTATCAGAATAGCTATGTCGGTCAGCATGATAATGGTTGATGAAATAAAAAAGCTAATGTGCTGCCATTTTACTTACGTAACTGGAGTCTGACAATGGACACTCTCTGAAACATAGGAGAACATCAATTTTACTTGTGCGCAACGCATTATGCGGTTTCGCGCCAGCGTGCTTGTGCTGTGAACATAAGGACAAAGTTATCGCAATTCCTTGTTTACAAAAAAGGCTACGCAGCAGAACTCGACCACCTTCTAAAAGGTGCAACGTATCGGCTAACAAAAACGATTTGTGCAGGCGGAAGATAGGTAAAATCAGACCTGTCCTCTCCATATCTTCCAAATGCAGCAGCTCTGAGTGAGAAAAAATAAATTCAATTTATTTAAAGGTATTTGTCTTCAAATTTTTCCCTTCTTCTGAGGAGAATAATAGTTTTTCCGTCTCGTGTGAAAGATCATTTCAGTTCCCTCTCAGTAGTATTTTACATCAAAAATGTTAAACAGCGTGTAAGAACTGTCGTAATAAAGCTTAGATGATATAAAAATTTTCACTGTGTTTCCCTAGTTTGCAAATAGGGAACACAAGCCTAAAGAAAGTAGATTCACAGGGATAGTCGTAATTAAAATTCAGGATCAGAACGCCTTGCCATTGAAGTACATTTCACTATTTCACAAACCGCACGGGTACAGATTTCTCAAAATCAAACGCTAGGACAGCAGGGATAATCTAGTCCAACCGTTCTAAGCACAGCACAGACTACACAAGGCAGATCCCAGTCTGTTCTGCACTCCCGGATTATGTCTTCCCAGGTGCATAATCTTACACTTGTCCTTGTTGAACATGATAAGGTCCTTGCTGGCCCACTCTTCCAGCTTATCCAGATCTCCTACAGAGCAGCTCTCCCTTCTGGAGTGTCTACTTCCCCCCTCAACTTGGTCTCATCAACAAACTTCATCAGGCTACACTTGATGCTGTTATGCAGATCACGTATGAATAACATCAGGCCTAATGTCGAATAACATTGGCCCCCAATTGGGGGCTCCACTAGTGACAGGTTGCCAGTTTGAGAAAGAGCTATTTACCACCACCCTTTGGGAGCGGCTTGTCAGCCACTTCCCCACCCACTGCACAGACCACTTGTCTAGGCCATAATGCACTGATGTCTCCAGGAGGAGACTGTGCGGGATCGTATCAAAAGGATTGGAGAAGTCCAGGTACACAATGTCTGCTGCCCTAAGTCAACAAGGCAAGGCACTTTCTCATAGAAGGCCAACAGATTTGTCAAGGACAATCTGCTGATAGTAGCGCCTTGTAGCTTGTTTCGATCACGTGCTTCAATTGACTTCTCTTGGCACCAGGAAGATTTTTTTCTATGACTTTCCCAGGGTTTGAACTAAAGATGATATGCCTATATTTACCCGTCCGTCCGTTGACTGTTGCGGTCAAAGTTATTTCACAATGGTTTTTGTCAGTTTGAGAACAGCAAGTCCTGCAGTGCCTCTTTCCTAGTTGGCGCAGCCATAAATCCGTCTGCTTTATACATTCCGGTAACTTGGTGGTTGACAGGTGAACTGCGTATTACTTGTCCAGCACATATCTGGGTAGTTGATCACAAAGATCACTTGGGGGCCAATGTTTTCACTTGCTCCCCTGGGCTCTAGAAATCTTCCTTGATTTTACCCAGCTTTCGCTCTCAGTGTCATTAACGGTGATAGTGTTCTGCTTTCAAGATGGGTTGTGGCACTCTCTCAGCAACGCCTCGGACCTTGGCTCCTGGGTCGCAACACACCGCTCGTGACTTCATGTCAGATGCTAGGGACCCTGCAGACGTTGCTCATGACTATGCTCAGTCATATGTTTCTGACTGTGATGGTGCAGGCTAATTTGTAATCCTCCTCCTGTGAATCACCAGAATCCGCGGTGCTACATTCTCGGCGGTGTCTGCCAAAGGAACATGATTCTGAAGCCACCTCTCTATCTCTGCCTCAGCTCCACTAATACAACGCAGCTTCTTAACCGTTTCCTGCAGTTCAGCCTCCTGAAGTAACAGGTTACTAACTTGTGCACAGCTCTTGCAGTTACTAACATTTTCCTTAGGACACTGGTTTGGGCAGCTGCCGCAACCCAGCACCCAGTTGGTGTGTCCTTCTTTACCAGAACAGTCTGGGAAGATGAGTCTGACATCTCGGGGGCTTTCGCTGAATGAAGAGTGGTTTTAGCTGTGAGTGTTTACCTTTTCGCCCGAGGTCGAAGCACTTTCCTGAGTTGTGGCCCTGCAAGTGGGCTGTGCTTCCCTCTTGTTCGGAATGCCGCGCCACGCCTTGAGTGCTTTTCCTTTTCGCCGCTCTCCTTGTTGCTCGAGCTCCTTAAGGACCTTTTAAATCTGTCCCTGCGTTCCAGTGATGCACTGCTCTCTGAGGTAAACGTGCCAGCTAACAGCACAGGTTCTAAAAATCCATATCCATGTACTTTGCTTTTTAATTGTGTCGAAGCTCCTTTCATTTCTGCAGCTGTACTGCCTTTATCTTAACGGCCTCTGCAGGGTTTTGCTCTGTAACAAACGTCTCTGGGAGTTTGAGCCATGTTGCTGGGCGTTTGAGCCATGTAGCCGTGTGGCCACTAGATGTCACTTTATTAAGATTTTTGTCTTAAGGACAAAACCGCTCTGCTTTACAAAGCCTATATTTCAGTCTCTTTTAAAATAACGAAAAATGACGCTATTCACAGTGCAGAGAGAAAGTTTATTGAAAGCCAATGTCTTTGTGCTAAAATCTGTTCCTTCCTGCCTTTGTAACGAGTCTGTAGTTTATGTAAGAGTGCTTTTTTGCCTTGTGACTCTGCCACATAAACAACAGTCAGGGCTGAGTTTTAGAGAAATAACTGTGCATGTGATCATTTAGTATTTAAACCACTGCAGGCAGTAGTGCAAGTGCTATAAAATGACAAGAGCACTGGAAGCCCAGATGATGCTGTATCAAGAGAGCGTAGGCAGATAACGCCTCTTATGCAGAGTATAGTCGTTTTAACAAAAATTCAACCATAATTACAACAAAATATAGAAAATTAAGCGATGATGCATGCAATTTCTGGAATAGTTTATTATATTGCTCAACAGTTTTAGCTCAACCTTTCATTTGAAAACTGAAAACGTGATCATTTCGCTGCCAATGGCACGTTATTTGTTTCCGTAGGGCATTTCTTGTTCAATACTGTCTATTTCCGTATGTAAAAAAGATTCTGCATTTATCAACAGTCAATTTTACATTCAATGCTTTTTGCAAAATAACTTTTACTGACATTCCCATGCTCTAGGTGGCAAAAATTAAGACAACAGAGCGCAAAATTGTCAGTTCGGCAGGCCTCTCTCTAAATTAGCTGCATGGCTTAAAGAATGAGCAAAAACATTGCCGTGAACAAATATGGCTAAGCTCTTCGGTCTTATTTGCTGCAAAGCCTCTTACCTGGGGCTAACATTAGAGTGACATGAGTACTCTGTTAATGTTTGGTGCTGCAGCCCTTTTATTATACTCATTGTTCTTAACCTAAGACGGAAGAAGGTGAAAAGTAGCCGCGGTCTTGCACAGTCCGTGTCAATATTGCCGATCCATATATCTAAGCTGTTTGAAACCTCTTCCGTTTAGTGTTTGAACTGCAAATGCACACCTGAACAAGCACAGCCAGGCTACTACTAATAGAGAGAAGATTCTGGCATTTTACATTACTGCTACGTGAGGTGCATGTATGTACCTCACTGTTTCTCTGTAGATCACTACTAATTGCTGTGTTCCCCTCCCACGAACAAAGGAAAAAGAAACTTCTCTGTTGATTTGAAGTAATAAAATAAAATAAACTAAAATACTGACAGATATATTTTCCTATACCCACTGTGCTTAAAAGAGAATATGTCTGTCTTTCTTTATTAATTTGTATTCCCATCACACACGTCCCTGATGTCATTCTTACTTCTTTGTAAAAGACACACTTCTTTCTCTTTGAATATGTGCCAACTATAGCGATATGTCACAAGCGTATGTAAGTGATAGTAGAAGGATCATTCTCCTCACATGTAGAGTGTGTGTCAATGCTTACTTTCAATTTCTGGGTATCACAATAGATGAGTTGCTTATCTGAGGCAGATCCAGAACTTGCGTGTTTCAACGTATGTTCCTTCAGTGCCAAATTAACTATGTTTCCAGGAGGAACTTGCATAGCATACTGACCATCTGTGAAAGAATTTGTCAAAAACAGTTTCTTGCATAAAATTCTCGTAGAAGATGACAGAAATTTTTTGGCATTATAATTAAAAAAAGAGAGGAAATTATAACAGTGCACTGAGCCCTGCTTGAAATGAGCACATAAAGACCTCGGGGAAAGGTTCTGTGCACTTCCAAAGGGTGGTGGGCCCTGCAGACCAGCAGTGCTTGCCCTGGGTTTCATGCCACAGAGTGAATATACTGGTACAGCCGTTGTGTTTCACAACCAGTATGGGCTTGCAAAGTTTTGTTTGTAACGTGGCCAACCTTCTCCATAGGGAAGGCTTTTACACTACTACTCTATGCTCTAATCATCATAAAGGTATTAGCCTGAAAACCAACAAAAATGACACCTGTGCTCTGCCGCCAAGTTATTCAACAAATAACATCTGCTCTTAAAGTTTTGGGAAAGACAATTATCAGGATCCCCAGTCAGAAGTCGTAGAAGAAGACTCGCAGCCTGAAACTAATCAAGGCCAGGACAGAACTCTGAACGCAAGCGAGTGCAGTATTAGAGCTCCCAATATATGTGGGTAGGTGGAGGGAGGAAGCAGACCTCCATTGCAAAGAAGCAAACCCGACGTACAGCCAAAGAGCACATGGAAACACCGTTTGCCTGTTGTGTTTACCCTCTACCGTAGTAACTGTGCCTTCTAAACCCGACAAATTATAAAGCTTTTGATGTTGAACATACGAGAGAAAAATATATTAATATTTTACCTTATTGTATCATCAGTCATACCTTTCAGAGTTCATTCTGAGACATAAAAATAGCAGAAAAATGAAAGGGAAAAATGTTCAACGCTTTGCTTCCCTCTGTTAGATTGAAATATTCAATTAGATGATAGAAAAATTTCCCAGATAACAGAATGATTTAGCAAATGGGCCATCTGAGCAAGCAGAAAGTTGACCGTATTACCAGAGAGCCAGCAGGAAGTTAAAGACAGAGAAAGATACACCCCAAATATCCAGCAATCTTTTGAAAACAAGGAACAATGTCGCTTTCCCTGTTTTAAGCTTAATTTTGTGGTATAATTCCCAGAAGCACTGAGTATTAGAAAGCTGAAAAAACAGCTGAAAACTAAAATACAAGTCCTGTTAAAAGAACTGGCTATTAATAAATTTTCTTTTAGATGCATTGCTGCAGTATTTGGTGAACTTGTTGTAGCTCGGTTGACCATGCTTGTAGAGAAGTGGTCAATTTTTTGCCGTATCCGAAAGGATAATTACAGCGAAACTTACAGTAAAGTATGTACATAGCTAGCCGTATCAGCTTTATGGTAGGCAAAGTGACTACACAGAGGGAGCTGAAGGGAATTCTGTCAATATTACTGGCACAACCTTTGTAGTCAGTGGCGTGAATGCGAATCCATCTGCCATGGTGAAAAAAATCTCTGACACACATCAGTGGAATATGTCTCTCAAAAATAGAGCTTTTCTTAGACATCCCAAGCTTTTAAGCATGTACATACTTTTAAGGAAGATGTTTAGCTGATACTTTAGGAACTCACTGTATAATTAAAGCAGTAGGATAAACAAAATCTCTGAAGACAAAAACAGAAAAATAACTGTCTCTAGCATTCTTTTCCAACACAGCCACAGTAAGATGGCCATGGTCATCTCCAGATATGCATTCTTAGTGAACTCTGAGACAAGAAAAACCAAATGACACTCTAGTAGAAAAACAAAAACCACAATAAAAATTAGTGGGTTATTTTTCATTTTATCCACGTTTTAGATCTTTTAAGTCACTCTCAGCCATCAAGAAAAGAAAACTACTTATGCTTTTTAAAACTTGGGCGAACAGGAGTAGAGAAGAACAGCCATTTGCAGTAGCGACTACTTCCTGTTTGATCTCTCAAAAATAGTTGAATTGGTGAGGATGAGAAGAAATGTTATGACAGCCTAGTCTGACTCCTGAATGGAGTCTTTTCAATTAAGTGAAAGCAGAAGTACTTGAGAGTATCGACATTGTTTCCCCAGCGGCTGATCCTGGCATACCCTTAGTTAAGAATGTGCAATTGTGTACTTCTAATTCTTGATTAGGGCTCTAAGTTCCTTTTCAATAACAGTGAAGGCCAAATGTTTTCAGCCTGTTTGTAAAGTTTCTGAGCTCTCAAGTAACTTTTATATGATCCAGTAGCCCATTGTACTTATATCATTTGTATGTCCGAGAAACCATTATGGAATTCTGCAAACGGAATTTTCTTGTGCAAACTCTCTTTGAAGTATGGAAGAAAACAGAAGTAAAATAATTGCTATAGTCCCAGTACTTTAATGTCATATGAGAGAGGGAAATGAAGACTGTTATGCCACCCTGAATAAGTACACATGTAAGCACCTCGAGGACTGTAATTGTGCATATATTTTCAGTTTTTATTACAGGCAGATTCACTGTTATTCTTGCCTCCTTCTTTTTATCTCCAAACAAGTTATTTAAAGATGAGCTTTACTACAGTGTGATTTCAGAATATCTGTGGCAACACTCGTTTATTGACATTTTTACACCGACAGTTCTTATCTAACGACCCAACACAACTTGCGTTTTGCTGAGATACCTCTTCAAGGCAACAACAGTTTGTTGAGAATGATAATAATTAAAAGCCACAAGAACAAACTTCTGTGAGTTCGTTGTCACAGTTCTAAAACTATTAGAAGGCAAACATCTACAGAATGTACTAACCTTGCAAGATTGCAATTACTACGCCGAGCTCTGCATGCAAAGAAAGTTAGCCAATACTATGGGTAATGACTCCTGGAAGATTACTACATTATTTGTCACAAGAAGTTTGAAATGCATCATGCACACTAAACCCATATATTAATAAGGTTATGCTTACGCAAAGTTGTGGTTTTCTTTCAGACCAGAAAAGTGACTCTTCTGATCATTATTAAAATACAGAAACATCTGATGGCTAACAGAATACCTAGTGCTAAAAAGAAGTCTCAGGCTCATGTGCTTCTTTTTTACGTTTGCATAGGCCAAGAATATACATGAAACTCAATCTAAAAAAGCATGTTCAGACTTTTTGATATTAAAAAATCCCAAGAAGAACACTACAGGAAAATTCTGGCTTTAAAAATGCATTAAAAAATCAACAACATGAAAATCTCCTTGCTCTGTAAACTTAGATGTATTAGCATAAATTCATAAGACTTTTTTCAGAGGCCAGTGGCTAGAGTAACACAGGGTGGATGGTCAGCTGGTGAAAATCGTTATAGTTATTGCACTTCTGGCAATTTAGGCCAGCTGAATTTCTGGTCCATAAAAACGATGTAAACTCAAAGGAACATCTTTTACTATAGTGTTATTGTTCGTCAGGTGATTAAAAAATATCCTGATGACCAGTATGGGCTAAGAAAAACCAGGACAGCTTTCTGCTCTGTGTTCTCTAATTTAACTTTACCAGAATGAAACATTTAAACAAAAACTTGCTTGGTACAAGGCACCATTAGTCACAGGCTCCTTCTCTATACTGGAAAATATCAATTTTATTATAGATGTGAATATGTGCAGGAAGTCAAAGTATAAATGGACCATTAAAAAGAAGCAAATTGAGATTCTGATTAAGAGTATCCCTCCTGGCTATTCATTGTAGAAGCAGCATCTCTAGCAGAAGGGAGGAGCGATCAAGACAGCTCAGAGTACATGGTACCTAGATATAATACAGAATGTAACAAAGAAATTCGGTTTTGGCTACTCTGTGTTTAGAGACATCTCTATTTGATGTAAACTCTACAAAGCACTAGCCTCCATGCAATAAAAGCTATGTGTTCTGTGTGTTCCATGGAAGAGCAGTTTGTCTTATCACTTTTTAACCTTAGTATTTAAAAATGCAGAGGACTACAGTAGACATTATTTATGTCAATGTGAAAAACAAAGCAATACTTAGTGTTAAGGAAAATAGACGTCAGATCTACTCACCTAGCTGAAAAGCGTCTTTTTTAATGGACGCTTTGTGTTTTGTGATTTTATATTTAACCCTTACGGTTAAGAAATTAATTCCTGACTTTTCAGTAGTCAAGGTTTTTGCAAGTACAAAACTGTCCAGTTGCTTTACCCAGAGCGTGAATAACAGACGTACCCAGCTCTAAGAAATAAAACTTCCACTCATCGTTGAAAGTCACGTTGGGATTGCTGTTCCTTGATGTCTAATAACCGTGTTGTATTTAGGTGTTGAAAGCTTTGTCATTTTTAGCGGTACAGACGTGCAGGAAAACAGTCTTACATTTCATATTGCCCTGGTAGACAGCACATAACTACTACTGTGTCAGACGTATCCAGTTTAAATTAGGCAATTTTCTCTATGATTGACCAGTGACGATCCAGAGTAACCTTCATTTTCAAAACGATTTTCACAAAGAATACTGCATCTCCCACTCACTCACTCACTGCAGGCAGGCAATAACGCTGAGTAATAACTGCGGTCCCTTCTGACAAATACCTGTCTCCATTTTTTCTATTCTAATAGTGTGCGGAAGATTCCTTCTTTTTATACTCTATAAAAATAGTTACTGAAAAAATATATGTTATGTATTCATAGACTGTTACACGCTATACAAACATAGCAATTAACTAAACTGAGCAAGAAGCTCATAAAAAGTAGATAACTTCACCAGGTTACTAGCTAAACATGTTGACGTTGGCAAAGATAAAAATATCGCTATTTAGAGTCAAAGAAAAATTTATCAGCACTGCTCTAATTAAAACATTCATTACATTGCAAGAGAACTACTCTGGTATTTAAGTAGCTGTTAAAGGAAAATGGAATTAATCGCGTAAATCAAATGGAGATGAGAGCATGGAAAAATGAAACCGTAATCCACAAATACACCGTTTCAGAAAGTTATAGGTGCCATAGAGAGCCACGCCTTCCTGCAAAACAGAGTCACATGTGCTCTGTATGGACTGATTTGCACATGCCATGCAATTTCTGCTACATAAACTCGTCTTGAATATTCATTGTGGAATGTCGCTTTCAAATGCTCAAGTATTTCACTAGCACTGCTTAGCCCTCCCACCACTGAAAACACAAATTAATACCAAAAATAACTGACATAGTGTTGCCAAATGAAGTGATGGGTATTGCAAGGACAAAAGTGTAGCTTCCTTTCGCACTGCCTTATTTTCTCAATAAAACACACATAATGCGATTCTGTTTTCTTACGGGTTCTGTAGAAGTAAATCTGAAGACTGAGCCCATTAGTCTTTATTTCCAAGCAACACCCTGTTCTGTATATGACAGATCAAATACCCTGTTCCAGAACAATTCCTGTCTTCAGCAAAAGGAGTTTATAACCTTCCTCCCCTATTCTTTTGTTATCTTAATTACTGTAGCTACTATCACCATTTAATCAGTCAGTTCATAATCCCCCATCATCTTCAGTATACATTTTTCTAAGTTCATTGCAAGGCTACTCTAAAATAAATACAACATATCTCCACTATCAAAGCCTAATTTCCTGGCCACATTTTTACCTTCTCCCTTAATTACTGCAAATCCTTTTGTTCTTCACCTCCATTGAAAATACTGCTGTGAAGAATAAGCATCAGTGACTTATTCTGATCATATGACCGCACTTTCTGTATTCCCTCTTTACCAATGTAAACACAGATCTTGTTCTAGTAGGTCTTGTAGTGAGGCTGTGGAAGTGGATGCCTTTCAGACGTTGCAGATGACCCATTGCTGGAATCTTTGAAGGCCTGTCGGCTGGAGCTTTGGGCAAGCCGGTGTACTGGAAGGTGTCCCTCCACAAGGCAAGGCAGTTGGAATAGGAGAGCTTTCAGAATCCTTCCAACACATTCATTCTATGCTGAATCAGTCCTGACAACTCTTCAAATGGTTGTGTGCCAATATCACTGCTTACTGTAGTGAAGATATCACCTTGGCAGTTGCTTGCAGAGTTTTCTAGTTGTCTGGTTTATCCTAGAGTTGAAGCTCTTTGGAGTGAACAGGGAGGAGAGGTGATCTGTATTTTTTATGAAACATCAAGAACAACGAGGCAGTCTGCATGAAAAGTTCTCTTCTATGCCAAAACAATCCATGAAAAAAGACAGCCTTACTTCTGTGCTGAGAATACTTCTTTTTGTTGTCTAACATACTGGTTCTACTATGGCATATAGCTCCTATGAGACTTACTGTCTTCTGAAAGGAAAGAAAAATCTTTTAGCAGAAATAGCTCTTTATATTAAAAGCAATATAAAAATTCCTGAGGCTGGGATAGTATAGCTATTCCACACATCTTGGTTTAGTAATTATGGGAAGAGTCTTCATAAAATATCTGGGGGTCAGTGAGTAGTCTAAATATACTTCTTCAAGTTTACAAAGTCTGTGTCAGTCATTTGGCCTGACACAGATAGTCCTGCAGTTCTTAAAGTTTTGCCTCTATTTGTTAGTATTAACAGCAAATCCATAACAAAAAAAGTTTAGCAAAGAATATACACCCTTTTAAGCATGTGAAGCCTTCTTAATCTTCAGAAAGTCGGAAAAGGCCTACTGTGCTAGAAAACTATTTCTGAGGAAAATCCCATTATGCTGTCAAAAGAAGAGTGAAGTATAGACTTATCTGACTAATTATATACTAGTTCAGGTATGCAGGTAGCAATGGAGGTTTGCAAAATTAGCCCACATAAGTGACAATCCACTGATTAGTGGAAAAGCAGGTCAATCTGCACCGTATCCTAAAGCCTCTCCTCAAATAGCTACATAAGATTTGGTGCTTAAATTGCCTTTACTGCAGTAAAGGAGTAAAGTAAAGCTATAGTACTAAATGAGTACCTTTACTCATTTATTCATTACTAAGTAGTACCGTTACTAAATGGGCTACAGTATGTATTAATATCAGCAATATCATTAATTAATATCAATGCAAAATTAATATCAATGCAAAAAATATGATGCTACAGGCTGATGGTAAAAAGGTTCCGAGGGTAGCTTTTGCGCCTGCACGGGCAGGAATATTCAATGTCCAGCCAAGAGTATTTTTTAATCTGTCACACTTTGCAGGACGCACGTACTCTTTGCGGCATTTATACACACTGCTGTGATTAAGATTCTGCTTTAATTTCCAGTATAAAACATACCATATTATTACTAGCCTTTTCTCTGAAGTGACTCCTACATTTACTGCCTACACTTCCTCGTGATTTTTTTACTGGTAATGGACTGAGATGATCGTTAATTGTACTTCATTAGTTAATTTCTTACGTGATAAAATTGTTCACTTAATTTGAAAGGAACTATTTTGTGATTTTCCAAAGTCTGGTACCAATTTCATCTGTGAAATATAACGTTTAGTATATATAGACTTTTTCTAGTTCCCCGTTGGGATTTGTCTGTTTTAATGAAAAGCTTAGATTAACCTTCCGCTCTAATGGTTATTTTGCTATTTGTTCAGCCTGAGCTGAACTAAATTTGAGCTTGGTGCCCATGGCCTTTAGCAGCAGTTCAGAGAACAAACAGCGTCAAGGCTGCTGAGAACTGTTAAGCAAAGTAAGAGGATCTAACTCCTGATTTCTTCTGCCACAAGTATATTAAGTAAAAAAGTCAGAAAAAGAAAAACTCTGTTTTCACTTCCATAAAAGGAAACAGTGGATCAGTGTACAGAATTCAAGGTTAATGATTAATGGGGCAAAGAATTTCCTGCAAAGCATTGATCAGTGTCTCCTTTTCCCACCTCTTGGCAGAATTTATTGCTGCATTCCCAACTCTCTTTCAGTGAAAGACGAAATGAAAAGTTTGCAACTTGGCTCTTTTTTGTTGCTTTCCTGTATCATCACACCAGCAAATTCGTATGGAGGAAAGAGGAAAGGTAATAACCTATCAAATATAATAGTAATCATGAAAATTTAAAATGTTTATTCTATAAAAATTAATGACGGTGTGGTCTTTACCGCCTTGGCGTCTGGGTTTTTGCGTGGTATTTATTTACAATATTCCATTCATAACCGTTTGTGTTTATTAAAAATACAGTTGTCTACGTAAAACAAACATTTCAGTGGAATTCTATACATTCTGAGACAGCAGACTTAAGGTAATATGGTAAAGGTACTATAAATTTCTGTTAATTTGAGAATATGTACGGAATTGATATTAGATATACTCTACTTGTACTGGAAATACTCCATAAACTAAATTCAGTTGCCTAGTATGAATAAAAAGTTCTAGCTATTCGACAGCGTTTAAGCTTTCATTTTCTGAGTTTCCTAATTTATGCTACCTTTCACCTCAAATGCGATGAGTATCTTTGAGTTAAAGAGAGATCGCTGCAGTATGCTTTGCAGAGAAACACTGTGGAAGAAAATAATTTAGATGGTTGTATAAATATTTTCTGTCTCTGTGACACTGCATATTATGTCAACAGATATGTGACTTGAGTACGACAGCACATCACACCGCTGTAATATGACTGACGAAGACAATTCCGTCTCTGCCTTCATCATTAAGCATTAGTTTTCTTCCGTATATAACTGCATTTCTAATAGTACAAATGCGGAAGGGATAAATGTATCTTTCTCCTTACCTGGAAATAGAGCAAGATATAGAGTCATACAAACACAGGCAAAGAGGAATTCACTACACCCCCTTTTACAGTAACAGCTCTTCCCTTATGCCAGCTCAGGTTCTCCCACTAGATGTGGCACCAGTTATAGCAAGGTCAGATATTTCGCTCTCCCTATCCCGCTTCACCCTCATGACCTAGTAGTCCTACGTCACCGGACATCACTTGTTTGCTTAACCTTGCTTCTGGTCCACAAGAGACTGGTCATATGTCATAATAGCATTAGCAGATACACCTAGTTGTAGGATGTTAAGCAACAGACTGAAGAAAACAGATATTGGTTTAAAAATGCAGGTCTGTGTTTTCACCAGGAGGCAGTCCACAGCTTAACCAGCTCTGCTACAAAGAGTAGATACAAAGCTAAACGCCATGATATTCCATTATGTTGAGCTCAGATTCTCCTCTCCACTCAGTTTTAAATATGTGCAATACTAATACTGACTACCCATTTAGTTAGTATTGCCCTGTGTCTTTGTCTCCTTCAGAAGCTAACCGGTGTTACACCAACTTTCGCCAGAAGATAATGCAATTACCTCTTCTCAGAACTTCGCCATATTTCTTACCATTTGATATTTCAGATTATCTCAGCTAGATCTCCCTTTCCCTAAAACATCACCAGGGTGTTGGCCACACCAGCCACATCGAGGACTCTTTCTCCTCATTTCACTTCTCAATGAGGCAAATCCGTTTGCCACAATGACATATGCGAATGGCAATAAAGCATTAATCCTCACAGAAAATGGGGAGTAAAAAGATTTTTAGCCCTACACGGGAGGCCTCTAACACTGTCAAGTGAGCATACTGTGTATGTTACGTGAATATTCGTGCACCTAGGAGCTTCCTTATTCTTGCTTTAGCAGGAACTGCAGCAATGAAAAGTATAACAAAGCGTTTTTAATGCTCAGTATCTCGCATGTAATTTTAGCAAAAGATATAAGAGAAATCACTGTGTAGAAGTCCCTCTCATTTATTTGTACCGAGCAAATAGAACCAATTAGTATCAATTTTCTTTGTATCACTCTATCCATCTACAGAGTAAAAGAAATTACACTACAAAAAGATAATTTATAGGAATAAGACTGCAGCAAGTAAATCGCTGTAGATAGCAGTATGTAAATCCTTTTTTGTAATAACAAACAGATTGATTTTGAATTTTAGCATTTAGAATTTTAGATTTTCGAAGAACAAAACTCTGTTCACTCAGGGCTCAACTGGGAGGGATTCCATGGGAAACTCCATGAAATACAAAGGTGCTACGACTTCTTCAGGAACCCTCTATTGGAACCACAAAGGTAATTTATCCCCTATAACAGAAAGGGAAGTAAGCATAGCAAGAAGCTTTGTTCACACGAGTGAACTGTGTGCTGCTGCAGCCAACAGGATGCTGGTTTCCATCAAAAAGGGCATCACCAGCAGAGAGAAAGACGTCACCATACCACTCTGCTCAGCGCTTGTGAGGCCACACCTGGAGTACTGTGTACAGTTCTGGTCCCCACTGTACAAAAAGAATGTGGACAGGCTGGAAGGGGTCCAGAGAAGGGCCACCAAGATGATCAGAGGACTGGGCAGCCTGCCATATGAGGATAGGCTGGGAGAACTGGGTTTGTTCAGCCTTGAGAAAAGGAGGCTCAGAGGGGCTCCCATCACCATGTACCAGTAGTTAAGGGGTAGTTACAAAGATGATGGAGACTCCCTTTTTGCAAGTAGGAGTCCCATGGAGAGGACAAGGGGGAATGGACACAAGTTGCTCTTGGGGAGATTCCGATTGGACACCAGAGGAAACTTTTTCGCAGTGAGGACAGTCAACCATTGGAATAATCTCCCCAGGGAAGTGGTTGACTGTGCCATGTTGGACACCTTGAAGAGTCATCTGGACAGGGAGCTGGGCCATCTTATCTAGACTGCGCTCTTCCTAGAAAGGTTGCCTAGGTGATCCCTGAAGTCCCTTCCAACCTGTGATTCAGTGACGTATACACATAAATACCTATAGGTTCTTATTTTATACTTAATTATATAGAATAAGATGGACTGCATTTCCAAGCAAACACGACATAACATTTATAACACAGAGAGCTATTATTCTCTAAAAGGCACAGAGTGTTTCTGAAATGCCATGGTTTTCCTGTATATTTATATAGCAGCAAATAACTTTGGCATTTTTGGCAAAGATTCATTATATAAAAGCAGCATCCCACAAAAAGGCTAGAAATAAGAACCTAGAACTAACATCCCTAAACTTGAGCAGAGGTGAGTCTTTCTAAAACGATGCAAAAAAATTTACTGAATTTATTTTTATTCTTCTCCTGAAAACATAAACCTATGTGGGACTATATTCCATTATTCCTCTTCATTGTGTAGAGCAGAATTATTGAGTAGCTGATATAAAAACTAATGGTCTTGAGCTAGCACTTTTTACTTCGCAGTCTCTCGGCTGGAGCTGAGCTGTAGCTTTTTTGCCCTAAAATGAAGGTAACATCTTAGTTGTGCATTTCCACTGTGCTTTAAGTCTTATAACATAGAGCATGGAAATAGATTATACAAAAATTTGAATAGGTGTTGTTTTCTTTATTCGCCTTTTGTATTATGCACCCATAAAAGACGTGTTGGTTATATCAAATCCTCCAAAGCCCAGCTAAAATTCCTCAGTTGAATGCTACGTACATGGAATGCACTGTAACATCTCAAAAACTAACAGAGTAATTTGTACTTGAAGCTGAAAATTTAAAAGTCATCCAAACTGCAGTGTTTAAGTGCATTCAAACTGCAGAGACGGAGACCTAAAGTCTACTATGATGAGACGTTACCTTTGACGTTTAAGGTGACTATAACTTTTACTATCATGTCTTTAAAGGTTACAAAATATTCTAAAAATGTAGCACAAAATGTGCACTACAATACAACACAATAAATACTAAAAAGGAAGTATATTCAGTGCAATAAAAATCTGTGCCTTAACTTTCCATTAATTATGTGTGATTTCGATTTATACTAAATGACAGAAAAACTGAGACTAAAGCTAACAGGCTTACAGGATACTAGTCGTCTTTCTAGTTTGAGATAAAATTATAGTTTCCAGCATAGCTGGAAAGCTAAACTAGCAAACTCAATTCCTTTCATGCAACAGAATGGCACACTAATCTTTTTCTGATTTAAAATCTTTGGCTATAACGTCCAACTATACTTTCAAACTCAATTTGAACACAGCGCTTTCCACTCTCCTCAGGTAGAGAAATCAGCAGCCTCATAAGTGGCGCACTACTTACAAGCAATGGTGGCTGACTTTAGGATAAGCACTTCCCTGACCAGCAGAACTAAGTTTCCTTTCCAATCACAGATCCTGCGTATTTTAATGATGTCCTAAACTACAGCTGTGCTTCCATGACGTTTCTCTCCCAAAGTTTTCACTTCCTTCTCCCCATCTCTACACCATCTCTCCGTTTCTGAATTACTCCACGACTTAGTGCCCCTGGGGTACCCACGGATATCGCAGCACTCTCTACTTTCCTCACTTACCTTACGCAACACTTGCTAGGATCCTCCTCATTCTGAGAGGCATTACATCGTCTCTCTTCCCAGCCCTTCATCACTCTCACCTCCTCATGTCTGCTACCTAGCCTTTTTTGCTTTTCTTTCCATACATACGGTGCGTGTTTCAAGGGTATGCTTTTATCTGTTGAGTAGCTAGTGCAGACAGGTAGTGACAGGCCCAGGGTTGCTCGCTGAACCAAGTGGGAAGCTGGTACTCTCTTGTGTTTAGTGCTGGTGCTCAAACAAGACCAAATTCCACAGACAATACTGTTTGAACTTATCAACTCATGCAGACATTGCGGATGCAAATTCAAGCAAAAGTGAGTCCTCTCTGAGCTTCCCTGTGTGATGAGCAGTTTGTTGTCTGCAAATGACTGTCAGAGTACAAGGTAACAGCTAAGTGTCATGGACAAGCATTGTTCTAGAATTGAATGTTTACTCGAATGCTATGTAAATGCAGTAGTAAATGTTGTTTCAAGGATGTCTGTTTTCTATCAAGGTCTTGATTGTCAGAAAATGTACGATTTTTATATCTGGAACATCTGTATTTAAATTGGAGGAAAAATTACTGAAAAAATTATTCTCTTTGCCTTGTCTTCACACAGAAACATAACATTACTACAGCCTATAGAAATATCGAAAAAGCATTTATTGTGCTAATTTACTTCAATGGAGTTTGTGCGTCATGACTGACCTTGAAATTCATGTCACTTCTATTTAGCAGGGATTCAGGAGCTAAGTTTTATGGCATACCAAAATATTGGTCCAAGGAGTACTCAAAGTGGAATGTTCAACTGTTAGGGCACTAACAAGTTGCACCAAGGGTCTGCGTTGTGCTATTATTATGAAAGGTTCTACAAATGTATTTGCTGCCATTTTCTGAGTGGCTGTGTTTCACAAATACTTTATGTTTACACAGCTTTTGCAATACTCTCAGGACTCTTTTAGAGTTCTACCAAAATTTCAATAATCTGGAACAGTTATTGTTCCTTTTGGCACCTGGAAAAATCTACAGTTATAATTTCAGGCATAAATTTTCACACCACAGAGTCCAAAATATAACACTATTCTGACTAATTGATGACCCTTTGCTTTTTCGCATGAAGAGACAATAATGGGAACTTGACTGACAAAGAAACTTTCCATGCATAAAACAAGTTTCAATATTTCTACTAATGCAAGTGACTGAAAATCTTAATGAGTAGGTGTAATTCGATTGACTAGAGCATTACCGTCTTCTGACTCCTACTGTATGAGTACTAGTTGAACTCATAAAACACTTGAGAAACTTGAACATATAGACCATTTCTTGCTAATGTGGCTGTTCAATTTAATTTCTTACTGCCTTTCTTCCTTTTTTGCTCAAACTAGAGAAAGTTCCAGTTGTTTTTGTAACATATTATTTTAATGGAAAGAACTATCAATAAAATATTCATTATTAAAGACAACATTTTTATGCTTATCTTGTTTAAGTTTATACTGCACATTTCAATTTGGAAGATAGTTATGCGCAATGCACATAGAGCTTCTTGGTTAGTAATAGAGTTGCGGCAACAGCAGTGCAATATTGATGATGTACCTTATAGCACCATATGGTCTCCTAGGGTGGCCTTAGCTCAGTGAGTTTTTCCTATATATTATCTAGAGCTAAGAGAGTGTTTGCTGAAGCTAACGCAGACTCCTTTGACAGTGGACTATCTTGGCAGCAGGCAGATGTGCCAGCAGTCATTTCCAAGCAGTATGATTAAGATTTCCTGGCAACACAAGCACTAACTGGCAAAAGAGAGAGAAGGGGTCATAGAGCTGCACATGCCAAGACTGGGTGATAAATTTCACTGCTTTGGCAATAGGCCAAATGTGGACTACAGTTCTTGCAAAAATATATTTTAGTATTCCAAGCACAAGACTACTGCTTTCACACTTTTTAGCCGTTCTTCTAGAAAAAATGTGCCTTTTTAATGTTTTATTACTATGACATCCTTCTTGCTGGTTCTTTTAAAAATGTTTATAATTGGTAATATTCCCAGGAAGCTCTAGCTGCACAGGACTGCACAGCCTTACACGTTCCCATTACAATGAGCCAATGAAAGATTTTGCTGGTGCTGAAATGCTGCTAATACTATACGGTTGCTTCATAGTTGTGGAAATGGGAGTTGTTGCCTAAAAACACTGGCAGACATTCTCCTGCCCTCGCTGATTCACTTGCCTAGTCCAGTAAAATCCATTTGACTCTTTTATCAACAATACTGGTTATATGTTGTCTCCTACATGGCCTCCAAACTTCATGATGTTGTCCAAGTGCAACAAACAGCTAGGTAAATAACAGAAAGGAAATTACAAAAAAGGAATCTAGAAATATTGACTATGCGTGGGGAGGTTATTTAACCACATATTGCTCTCTGGAGTAAAACAAGCATGTCCCACTAAAGGGTCAATTTTTATTAGAGAAATCCTCAAAATTTCAGCTATCTTGAAGTATTTCATGAAAATATCGGTTCTGATTTTACATATCGCTTTACTAAGTACGCAAAACTGATAGACACTGCTCATAGAGGAAGTTACTGAACCATGGGCAAGACGATGACAGAGCAGGGCCATGGACAAAAAAGAAAAACACACGTTTGATTTTGCCTTGCCTCTGGAGTCAAAGAACTCCCATAACATTCTGCTACACTCTCATGTTTTCCCATATCTTAGTGCTAATCTTGTAAACAACTATACAGAAACACTGCTAAGATTAAATTTTTCAGTCTAAAATCTTTTGTATAGTAAATCACCTGTGGCTCTACTTTATGCATCAGTCTGAAAATGATCTGTAGTATCTGATTGAAGGATTTTATTCACTCTTCCGAGGACCACTCTTGTCCCTTTCAGCAACAACAGCAATAAGAGATGATGTCAATTAAGGTTTAACGCCATGTTTGCTAATCTGCCCTTCCAAAAGCCACTAAGATTAGGGATTCTTTCAAATCAGTGGGGGGTGCGCATTCCTTAGTTATATTAATATTAATATTAAACTCTACTAAAACTATCAAAATACATTCTGATTTATTTACCTGGCAATTCATTGCCTAATTAATTTATTGTCTGAACAAGTAATTATCATGACCTCAGCCTAAATCCTGTCCAGATCTGACCTTTGATTAGAATTCTATGAGTTGTTTTAAAAAATAATAATTAAATTTAACGGGCTTTCAGACAAAAAAGTTTGGAAACTGTATTTATAAATTAAGAAGGTAGTAACTTGATTATATTTCCAGTTTATTATTTGTTTTTGTGAAGTAGACTTGATAGTTTTCTTATTTGTGTTACTTGTACATTTAATTTAAGATGACAGTGCCCATCGTTTAGGATTTCCTTTTTAGGGGTTGATAAAAGCAAGACAAAGCACATGGGAGAAACTGGTATTTTAAAGGAGGAATTTTTCGGGCAAATTTTATTCACGACAAATGGCATTATGGAGGCAGTGCTTTCAGCCCAGTGCCTACAATCTTCCAAGGAAATTTTTTAAAAAGTTTATTCACTTGGAAGACTGATGGATAGTATCTAAAATTATCATTATTTTCAGAATTATATAAAAGCTACTGCATTTCTAAAACTGATTACTATTACTGAAGCAGTATATTGCTCTCAGCCCCTAAACTGTGAGGAAGAAATAGCAATATGGATTAGCAATGTCTTTAGGACAAATGGAAAGGGTTTACCCTCCAGTTTATCACGCTAGATACATGATTTGTAAAGTATGCATCTTTCTTACTGAAGTACATTATTTAAGAACCCGAAAAAGCCTTCTACAGTTCTTGAATCAAGCTTTTAGTAGCTGCTTAAATTCTTTTTAAATGCATAATCCCTATTAATGCTGCAATATCTCTGTTCTTCTGCAATTCACGAATCAGCAGTTTTCACACCTTTGAAACATCTGTACAATTTCACAACTGATCTTCACTAAAATAGCTTGTGTCTGTGACAACATGTAGATTGTCATCTACACAACAGTGCTTAGCTAAACTACAAGGAAACGTGACAGCCCTAATTGAATTTTAGGCATTTATGCAAACGATAATAAGTTGGTGCAGCATGACTTAGAGCAGCAGTCCACCATCAAGAACAAGACTTTCACAGACTATATCTGTGCAATATTCCCCAAATATACTGTTCAAATTAAGGACCAACTGCAACCAGGAGAAGAATGTGTTCTTTGATGCTTGAAAGTACCTCCAAAGTAGTTTTTGTATATTTTTAAAAAGGGGCAGAGGGTTTAATGGACATGATGCATTCCTCCCTCCAGAGTACGGATCAAATGGAGGGACCTGTGACTAGATTAGTTAATTCTCTGGCTGCAGAAATGAGCATGGCAAGTTGTAAAACTAGATTCTAGACCTAAAATAAAGAATGGAGCTTAGAAAATTAATATAAAACACTCAGCATTAGTGACTGGACCTCTGCTGTGCTAGAAACTACATGGAAAGCCATGTGTCACATCATCTAAAAATCTACTGTGCTCTCTATCTATCATGCTTAGCTGTGAATAGAAATTAAAGCTTGTTCTTTTAAATGGGAACAGTTTTATGTAAGGGACATAATAAATCATTGCTGTCTTAGTAGTTGGCTTCAAAGAGTCATGAAAGCTGAGATACTAAAATGAGGTGTTTCTATCAGAAGTCTTTGTCTATAGCTTGACCCATAAGTCTCTGAAAAAGGTTCCTAAACAAAATATGCCAGTGTGTAGTGCTGAAATTGCTCTTCTGTGTTTCATTGACTATTATGATTGCAACTCTGCCATATTTACTCAGAATGGGTAGTAAGTACTTCATTATCCCCAAGCTCGCTTGCATACTACAGTACTCTGCAATGTAACAGTGAGAGTATCTGGGCATTGCCTTCTCCAAAAAGACAGTGTTCCAACTGGTTCCCGTTGAGCTGTGCGTATTGGTCTCTAGGACACACCATGGTCACTATCAAAAAAGAAATCCTGAAACATTCTTCTGGCCAATAAATAACAATATTTCAAATACCATCAAATATACTTAAGATTCATACTAAATATGAGATTTTGTTTACTACAGGTGAATTTGTGACCTTCAGCCTCCATTTTACACACCAGTAGAATAGTCTGTCCCACAGAGAGCACTGGGAGGTTTCCACATTTTTCCTAGCGCACAGATACCTTTAGGATTCATGCTTTCAAAAAACTTCATGTTCCTTTCCTGTCTACAATCCTTGCTCTCCTTCCTGAAGAGAGGAGTTCTGCATGATCCTCCTGCTTGCCATTTAACAGTCTTGGTCTCTTCTTACATGCTACACGACCATAATGTGATCTTTTACTTTACTATGTTAATTTAAAGGAGCGGCAAATTTTCTTCAAAAGCTTCAGCCAAGAAATCTGTGTCTTAGCACTCTCTGGCTTTGTAGTATCAGTGTTTGTAAGGAATGCAATGGAGAGTCTTAACTGAAGCAGATGGGCAAAACTTAGTCTTTCATCCAGCTCCTAAAAGAGGCAGTTGTGCTGCTTTCTATTTTAATCTCCCTAAACTATAGGTCAAATTAAGTGGCAGTGGGAAGGACTGCAGACTACACTGTATGTAGTAAGGCCAGGACATGCTGTAATTTGCTGAGTGTAGAGAGTGTGACATTTGGAATATTAGATAGCAGAAATGAACACAATTATTGCAGAGGTTCTTAAGGAATAAAAATAAAAGCAGGCGTCTGACATATTATATTCCATCCTAGAGGACCCTTTGCACATCCCTTTTCCCAAATCCAACTCTGGAATTTTAGTAAACACATGGGAGTTGCACTTTGGATTTGTTTGGTTTTTCTCTTATGATTCTGTTCCCTTTTCTGTCTTTCTAGTCCAGTTTTGAAGATTGTATATATTTGTAAAAAATCTTCACCATTACAGAACATTAGGCGCTCATCAATGAATTCCATTGAGGATACCTGTATGGCCTTAAGAAAAATTTTAAACAAAATGTCTCTCCCCTGAGTACCATCAAATAGCTGGTATTTATGGGCCTACCAGAAGTATTTGTTATTACTTTCCCTCTATAAAGTATCAATGTTAGTTCTTAAACTTGCTAAAAAACCAAATAAACAAACAAAAAACTCACCAAAAACCCCACAGCACTTCTGGTTTTGGATACTCTGAATGTGATTATCCTGACATGCAGAAGGGAACCAAATTCTCAGACACCCGAGTTGCACTGCATCTGCTCAGGGACTAGGTACTCTGATCTCAGAAGTGCCTCTCACAGAGTATGCCTCAGATAAGCATTTAGCACTCTGCTGTCCCAGCACATCATTGCTTTTGATTGCCTCTTTAGACATTCTGAACCAAGTTCAGAGTAATCTGAACAAATGAGTCTTGAGTCTTTAACAAGTGACTGAAGAGTTCTTTTCTGGTTGCGCAACAATCTACTTCAAGTAACAACTCAGCTACTGACTACGTGTATTTTTGTTTTTCAAAGTACACACAACCACACAACTTTTAACTGTTGTACTACAGAAAGAATGGTCTGGATCCCTAAAATTTCCAGATGGAATATTGTGTGCTTCAGATATTTCTGTATGTCATTAAAATGTTATTTAATTTTAGCCTAAAGAAAATTAATTATGCTTGAAATTATTCTAGGTAAAATCAATTCTTATTAAAGGTGGTAGTAGATTCCCCTTGGATTTCCTGTGAGCTGACACTGCCTGGAAATTTCTATCTTGATTATAATTTGCATGCCCTTGGATCGTGTAAGTACTTGGAAAATGCTGTAAACCAACGTTATCCCTCTTGCTGAGCAGCTAGTCCCTCAGTCCATAACTGTGCTCCTGAGCCAGCTTAAGTGACCAGAATAAGGTAATCAAATATGACTACTCTTTGCTCTTTGATTTTTAGAATGGCCTTTAGCAGTATATCCAAAATGAGACTAAGGACATGAGTTATGCCAAATTAAGAATGTAACAGAAAATCAAGGCCTCAGCTGATTTTTATCTTTTGTACTTAACCAATGTTCAGCAATGGCAGATGTTTTAAAGACAAAGGGAAAGTTTGTAGTCCATTACACACTTAGAGACATTAACAATTTAAGCAGCCATTGCCTCAGGCCACTGTTGCAGGTATTTCATAAGCCTCTCCATGGTGCCAGTATGTCTGCTTGTAGCAAAACAGCTTGAAAAATTATCCTGTTGAAAAAGAATACTATTTTTCCCTGGTTATCCCTCTTTTTAGCTGGATCAGCTCCCTGATCTTTTTCACTACACAATTAAGCAACCAGCTGTGCTGAGACAATAGTAGGGACTATAGGCGGTCAGGAATAAGTGGGTGGCAGTAAGATGGGGAGGAAGTCTGCACAGAAGCCAAACATCCAAATAGGAATTAAAGACCCTAAAAAGTGAATCCCCCTTTTTGTTTCGTTTTTAAGTTTTCATCCTCAATTAAAAAAAGCAGTCTACCTTATCAGACTTCCCGTCATGTAATTTAGAAATAATAGTCTTTGAAAAGCCCTAAAACATTGTACAGTTTACAAAGGAATAAGTACTAATAGCATTATTGGAGCTGACAAAACAGTGGAAGACACGTCTCACATTCAGCCCAGGCATATTAATTTATTGATTTTTCTAAAAATTCCCCCCAAATCCTAAAGACTGAAGTGACCAGATACTCATGGCATTTACAGCATTAAAACTTTGGAGTAATCCCACCAGTTTCTGTGATGCATTCTCCACTAATTCTTGCATAGGAAAAAATAGAATTTAACCTTTGCTTTTCTGTGTATGACTACAGTGATTTTATTTATAATTATTGGCTCTATTAGAATTTTAAAGACACTTCCCCCTGTAATTTAACTCTTTGATTCCCAAAAATCACTTTACCAAAAGAAAGAGATTTCAGAACTACTTTATCGTTCCAAAAATAGCTCATAAAAGATTGTAATTATTTTCTTCTGGCTATTCTGAATAGTATATACATTAGAAAGGTCTAGGGCAATCTCCCTGAAAATACAATTGGTTTCTGCCACATCAGCAAGCTATTAGACAGATAAAATAAAAATCTCGTACCTCAGAGCTTTTTGGGTACTTGCTCAAATTAAAGCTTTCATTTCCCTCAGACCCTCTGTACATATTTCGGCAAACTAACCATGCAAAAAGTACCAAAACTAGAGAAAAGGTTTAATTATGAGTAATCCAATTCCTAGTCTAATTGCTTTCCTATTATTTCTGGTTTTAACAAGGCTATTTAACCTACAACAGAATTCCCTCTAATAATGGAATTCTGGTGTAGTATTTTTGAGACTTGTCTTTGCCTTTTTTCCTTCTGATTACTCAACATCACCCACTTTTCTTTCATCACACAGAAGCACCCAGTTAGTTAATTGTTTGCGATCACTAAACACAGAGACATGAAGGCATGAGTATCCCTATTCAGACAGGCACAGTAATAAAATCTCTATCCTTCAAGTGCAGGGTAATTTCTGTCAGGCATTTTAAAGCCAAGGCAGGTCACTGAAGTTATTATTAGCTCTAATTAGGACTCCCACAAGCTGTTGAATTCTTTACCCGCAGCTAAAGGGCACTCAATATGGTGCAGAATTTGCTAACATCTCTGAAAGAATCAGAGAACTAGTTCCTCTTTAGGAGCATAGGTCCACTGCATGTGAATAGGCTTTTGGTAAAATTATGTCTGATCTTTGCCCCAAATGATCTATTGAAGAAGAGATATGATGAAACTGTTGCAAAAGAAAGGAAGTCTATAAATATCCAAAGAGAATCTTAATGAAAAAGGGAAGGCATCTGGTCTTACTTACTACAGTGGTGCTACATTTCAAACTTTCTAGCAGGTTACATATAATTCATACCCAATCTCAGGTACAACAAAATTCTTTTAAGTTAATGTTTTATGTAGGAATTTGAAGACAAGTCCATATGAGAATCGAATTTTTCCCCTTGTGAGCAGCTCCTCCCTTGAGAATTAGAGCGATCTGAACTGAATCACAGAGCTCCAAACAAAATACTGATCCTAATTGTGAAATCGGCTAAGAACAGATGAAAGCCCAGTAAGCCATCACTTTTGTATGTTTGGCACATTTCTAACAAAGTGCTACAACAAGGAAGCCTGGCAATGGTCTCATTAGTAGAACGGACTGCTGCAGAGCAGAGGAAGGATTTATTTTCAAGAAGAGAGAAGGAAAATCTGTTAAAATCAGCTATTTTGGGTTCACAAGATAATCCACGCTATGACCTTCAGTCTAGAGAAAACTTTTCTACGAAAAGTAAGTAAAATTGTATCATGAAGCAAAAAAATAACATATTATAAAAAGTAAAACCTGTAAAATATTTATTGTAGAGCCTAATATGTAAGAACCTGACACCTGAAGGATTCGCCTCCAAAACCAAGGCATTCTCTATTGGCATCAAGTTGGAAACAATGGAAAGTCATAAAGATACAGATGTGTCTCTAGCTATCATTCCTTACAAAAGTGAAAAGCAGAGTGAGAAACACCAAACACACACTGCTATGTTTGCAAAAACTCAAGGCCCAACTCAGTGCAGCTAGACAAGTGGCAGCTCTTCATTAGCTGGACACGCAACCCATCAGCTGAAAGTTAACAAGAGCTAGCATCCAGATTGGGGGTTGCCTGGGCTGCTCTGAGCTACATTCAAGTTTTGTGTCTGTTACTGAAAGGTTGCACCTTCACCACAAGCTCCACTTGGCAATGCACGCTCATGCTGTATATATTTTCATACAGCCAAATGTCAAATCACAGAGCTGGAAATAAGGGCCCTAGGTCCTTTCCATGTGATGAAACACATCATGCCTAGTGGCTGCAATGGTCAGCCAGCCCCTTTTTGACTGTATGCCGTCAAGTACAACTCAAACTTCTTAAGTAGAACTCCACACATCCAAAGCACAAGTAACAATAATGGTCACAGTTTTATTGTGATCAGTATTATTACCTCTGCATTAAATCAGACACCAAAACCCCAGTCTTCTAGATACTATTAGACAGTATTCAGTGCCAGGACTGGAATCCATATCTTTAGCCTTCTGGTCCCATTCTTGAAGACATTTTCTTCATTACACTGCAGACAGCAATATATTTCCTCTAAAACTAATATATGAATAGCATAAAAATTCTGTTCTTCATTCCCTCAGTAGTAGTACCATTAGGAGGATGAATCAAGGCCACTGCTTTTTTATTTGTAATCTCTGCTTCTTGAAATGGAAGTGCCACAAACTAAACTGTGACACTAGCTGCCAACAAACTCTCAGTCAGTTTCTGTAATTTGCAACAATGCACATCAGTAGCATTTTAATTATTGAGACACTTAATTTTCTGACACCAGGGAACAGCTACAAGGTATCACAGAATCAGTCATAGAATGTCCTGAGCTGGAAGGGACCCACAAAGATCATTAAGTCCAACTCCTGTCCCTGCGTAGGACCACCCCAAAATTCACAACACGTCTCTGAGGGCATTGTCCAAGTGCTTCCTGAATATCATCAGGATTGGCGCCGTGACTGCCTCCCTGGGGAGCCTGTTCCAGTGCTCCACCACCCACTGGGTGAAGAACATTTTCCTAATATCCAACCTAAACCTCCCCGGCACATCTTCCTGCCATTTTCTTGGGTCCTATCATTGGTCACCAAAGAGATGAGCACCTGCTTCTCCTCCTTGTGAGGAAACGGTAGACCACGATGAGGTCTCCCCTCTTCTCCAGGCTGACTAAACAAAGTGATTTCAGCCACTCCTCATCCTGCTTCCCCTCTAAACCCTTCACCAACTTCTTGGCCCTTGTCTGGACCCTCTTTAGTAGCACTGTATCCCTGATATACTGTGGCATCCAGAACTGCACACAGTACTCGAGGTGACGCCACACCAGCAGAGACGAGCAGGACAATCACCTCCTTTGACCAGTTAGCAGTAAAGTGCTTGATGCACCCCAAGACACGGGTAGCCCTCTTGGCTGCCAGGGGACACTGTTGGCTCATGTTCAACTTCTTGACCAGAACCCCAGATGCATCTCCACAGGGCTGCTCTCCAGCCTCTCATTCCCTAGTCTGTAAGTACATCCAGGGTTGACATGCTCCAGGTGCAAAATCCGACATTTCTTACAGTTGGTGATATGTCTCTCTTTTGTCTATGTCCCTGATTGTGAGGTGACCATGATCATCAAAGAATGGGTCAATGTTATTTCTGCTCTGCCTTTTGCCATGAACATATTTTAAAAAGCCCTTTTTATTGCCCCTCACAGTAGTGGCCAGCTTCAGGTCTAACTGAGCTTTGGCCATAAAAACTTCCTTCCTACAGTGGTAAATAGCATCTCTGCAGTCCTCCCATGTCACCTGACCTTGCTTCCACTGGCCATATACTTTCTTTGCCTTATTTCTAGAAGATGATCCCTGCTCAGCCAAGCCAGCATTCTACCTCACCTGCTATGACTTCCTACACTTTGCAACTGCCTGTTCCTGTGCTCTTAGAAGGTGGTACTTAAAAAGTGACCAGCACTAATGGACTCTAGCACCCTTAAAAGCTTTTTCCCAGGGGACCTTACTAAGTAGTTGCCTGAGCAACCTGGAGTCTGCTCTCCTCATATCCAGACTTGAGGTCTTGCTGGTAGTCTTCCTTCTGTTACCATAGGCTTTAAACTTGACTCTTTCATGGTTGTTGTGGCCAAGGCAGCCACCAATAAGCAACAAATCAAGGAAGGCACCTTTCCTATTCTGTTCCCTTAGTACCTGTACCAAGAAGTTATCATCCAGATGGTTTAGAAACCTTCTGGACCTGTTTGTACCAGCTGTGTGATATTCCCAGTTGACATCTGGCAAGTTGAACTCCTTGTCCATAAGGACAAGTGTAGTGGACTTAGAGGCATCGCTTAGTTCATTAAAGAATAACTCATTGGTGTCATCATCCTGGCTGGGTGGCCTATAGTAGACTCCCACAACACCATCCGCTTTATTTGTCTGTCCCTTAATCCTTACCCAGAGCATCTCAACTGTTCCATCACCAAGTGCCAGCTCCATACCTTCACAATCCTCCACTACATACAGTGCCACCCCCTGGCCTCGCCTGCCCTGCCTATGCCTCCTGAAGACCCTGTAACCATCCATCATGGTACATCAGTCACAGGACTCATCCCACCAGGTTTCACTTATGCCTATAATGTAATATCTATGGGACTGTGTGTTCTGGGTATGCAAAAGTTTCATGATCTATTTCCTTTAGTATCATGCCACCAGCTGAAGGGTGAAATAATTGCCTGGAAGTGCACTGAGTTGTGTCATTCTGCTAAACTAATTAGCGTAATGGGAATTCTGGAACTAATTCCCTAGACAACTAATTAAAATAAGGCTCTTTAAACACTATGATTGAGAGAAATCAATGTCAAATGGATGAGGAACACTTTCCTTCATGGGTACAATAAGACAAACCCTTCTGCAGGAACAAGCATTGTTACTCATAATAAATTCTCAGAAAGAAAAATAACACAATTTTATAACTGATTGTGTAGATTCTAACACAGTTGGCTTGTTGACAAATCATTTATAGGCTTACAAAATTAAGTAAAGGTTGCCAAGCACTGATAGCATAATAGGACCCTGGAATGCCTTGGATGTGTATTTAGAGGTTCCATTTACCAGATCCTTTTTAGGAGCTGGACAGATTCAAAGAATAAAGATGGTACTTACCTTAGGAGATATTGCATATGGTTTCCAGCTTGTGTTTCACGAAAAAAAATGAGCAAAATTAGGGAACTGGAAACAAAAATACATACAAAATCTGTTTGTTATTGTAACATGAGAGATCATGATTCTGGTCTCTCAAGTCTAGAAGGCATGCGTTCTCTTCACTGAACAGTTTTAAAATGAAAATAACCAAATGTATAACACATATTTATAAGCAAACAAAACTCAGCTGAATATGAGCGTTGATAAGTGTTTCACTCCTAATTGCATTTATTAAGGATTATTCACATTTTTCTCTAAACGACTTTCACTGAGCCATATGTTGCTGTTACATCATTGAACTTTTCCCATACTTTTTAGCATATATCAATTCAAGTGTTTAAGGCATTAAATATACTTTAGAACAACAACTATTAGGTCAGAGGAGGAATCTGACCCTATAAGGAACTGCTTTGATATACTCTGATATTTGCCTGACATTCCTAGTCTCTTGAGGTGTCAGCATAGTAAAGGCAAGCAAGCAAATCAAGGGGATTATTAAGTACATGGGGAACAAACAACTACAGAATTTCAGACTTCGGTTTTCACACTAAATCTCCAATTTAGTTGAGCTATCTAACCATCTTTTCATCTTCGTCATCTATGAAAAAATGAGGAAAATGATGCTGAGGTAGCTCTATTCAGAGCTAAGTCAGAGAACAGCAAGGCAATTGCTGAATATGTACATGAAGTACACAAAGATTCAGCTACCAGAATCAGGCTGTTCTCTTGACATCGCAACCAACTTCTTAAATAGTAGAAATAATGCAATTCTCTGAAAAGTTTCTTGCATTATGAAGTAGTCAGCTAAAATATACATGTTCTTAAATAGAACTTCTAATAAAAATACTTCTTTATAGCTGGCTGCTGGTGAACAAAAGTAATAGAAAATGGAGTGCTGACAAAGAAATGTGAAACCAATGAGAGATGCATATCCTGTCTGTTTTTACCTTCATTTTATTCTTTAATGTTTTAAAACTAATTTTTATTAAATATATCCCTTGAGACTGAAAATACGTACCCCAAATATTATAAGCAAGAAAAAGGCCCTGCCACTAAATGAACAAAAAGTCATGTTTTCTTTCTACTTTCGTTTTAGTTTTACGTATACACTCCAGTGCAGTATCGTGACAGACAATGCAAACAGAACAAGGAATTTCATATTTAATCCATGGTCTCAGCTTCCACAAGAGTATGAATTTATATACTAAAAGGGTATGGTAGGTGAGAAAGACAACAGAAGCTCACTTTATTTAATCTTTGTTTCTTCTTTTAAGAATATTTTTTATTTGCTCTAACTACTATTTCTTCTCCACTAGCAGCTATTCATCTTGTTATAGTGTCTCATAACTACATCATTCACCATATACTACTGTAAGAAGTACTCAGTGCAATAAGAGCAGACCTGCACAGTGAGACATACGGTGTTAACCACCTAAGTGACCCCACTCCAGGCCTCCGTGGGAGGCAACTGGTGGGAATTACTTTCAACTAGTTCTAGTCTAGTTCTGTGGACGAGTGCCCACCAGAATCTGAAGCACATTAGGCATGCTCCTGGAACACAGGTTTTGGTGTGGATTAATCTGTAAGGAATCTGCTTTGTGTGCACCCAGATCACACCACAATATAAATGGAAGTATCATAAGATCAGGAGAGTTGCTTTAGAAGTGCACTCCTGGTGAGTTCATTCATCCTGGTGCTGAACAAAGACATTTACATAGCTGCATCTTACCTGTACTTCTACTTAAGCAAAATGTTTCCGTTCTCATTTCACAACATAGTAAGAGAGAATGCCTGGGCAGCTTGTCTGTCTAATTAGCCTGAGAACAACAGATTTTTGAGGGATCCTTATTTGCCAGATCTTTTCCTTGAATATAGTCCCTCCATTCTATAAGAACACAGATATGTTGTAAAGCAATCCTATATTTTAACTTCATTAACTATAGTGCCATCACTATTGAATTGTTTAAACAGCATCCTAACAGTCAACCCAAGCAATTACATTAACAAGACTCTCAAGCTAAAATATATCCTTTTTTTGTGAAAAACAGTCTCAGAAGCTGGAAACAGGTCAGATTCTTTGTTTCTAATTTATTTCCAAAAAGTCATCCACCTATTTCTAAAAGAATCCCCAGTTATCATTCCCATGAAGTGATTTTCAAGTAAGTTGATTTTAGGGCACTGAACAGGTTAACTAGATCAAGCAAATAATTATCAGGGAAACACTTCTACCTTCAACAAAAAAGTTATTTTACTTAAGGGTTTGTTTTTGTGAATTCAGCACAACAGCGTATTTTCATTACAATGTATAGAGACTTAAAAGATGAGATAGTAGCGTGTCAAAAGGAAATAAATACCATATAGGTCAAAATCGCTCTTTATCTTTTTCCTGTATACAGTCTGCATCAAGATTAGTGCTAGGAATAAAGCCCAAGTAATTTGATAATATGACTCTAAACTTCCTTTTAGAAAAGTAAATTAATTCCTCATTAAAACTTAATGGCCATACCTTGTGGGAACTTCACCTAGGTTGGGATTTCTGAAAGGACTGGTCAGATTCTAGGCTTGTTTTCCGTGCACTTTTTACTATGTTCACACTTTCAGCATTTGGGAAAATTTTGGAGCAGATGATTCCAACCTTTTCCCAGTTGGCCTTTATGTAAAATGACTGTATTTTATATACATATATTTGTCTTTGTATATATGCGCACATTGGAACTGGCTCTTACAAATAGCTGATGTCAAGCAGTAGCCAATTTTAGAATTAACACTTCTCTGAAATATCAGGAGATTGCTTTTTGGTTACCATAATTTTGCAAGACTTTTTAAATTAAATAAAAAGGCATAGCAAACAGGTACTGTCACAGAGCGTATAAAATTTTATGTTTAAGATGGATTCTGTTTAGCAAAAAGACTATTAGTTTATAGATTATTAGAGGATAAGTCTTATATTGCTAATTATGAGGAATTAATAAATAATGGGTCTTGGAGTGGCAGTTGAAATGGTACAATTAAGGCTTGGATAATAATTATATTTCCAGGTATATTGTCATTGAAAGGCAACTTTAAAAGGTCTCGTTACTAAGATGAATGGTTAACAGCCAGGCTGAGCAGGACTTCCAGTTTTAAAATTATGCTACATCAAATCTACATAATTTTGTTCTTTTTTTAAAATGTTGTTTACAGTGTTTATTCCAATTTTATACTCTGGTGGCTAAAACTTAAAACAAGTGGCAAGATACAATTAGATACAACACTTTACAATTTTTTTAGCACTGTAAGATTTTGTTGAGAAATTATTGTTATCAGAAAAGCTTTTTTTTGTAGTAACAACGTGTACATTTTCTCTCTCCTGGTTTCTTTACTGTGATGGCATGTCTAGGAAAATGTTTATAAAGAATCATCTCCACCTCCTTGACGGTAAATTTTTGTCTGAGGAAATTTCCCATTACCTTAGAAACACAGCGGTCTCAAAACTGAATCATCTCTGCCAGCTACTCCTCATGCCCATGATGGCCTCCACTGCAGCTTGCAATGCAAAACCTTCCTGTGCTGAAGTACACACATAGCCAGCTGATTCCCATTACCCATCCCCACTGAAGTATGCACGTTTCTTTCTAGGGAGACTACATTTGATATTTCTGATTAAATAACCAGCAAAATAATAACTACACATTAGTGTTGGGTGGATGACACCAGTTGATTCCTGCTGGCAGACAGCTCTGCACCTGCTTTCTACTATACATGCTTTCTCATACCATTCCCTTTCATTGAGGGGCTCTGGAGAATACCTAGTACCATAAAAAGAATGAGACAAAGTCTCTACAGTCAGGACTTAGGCTCATTTAAAATAACTTGGAAACACTGCCATATCCTTAAAAATCCACCTTTAATTTATTTTATAATGAGCTCAATTCTTCCTAAACCTATTTATAAGCTCCTTTGCCTTATGCATGCAGAATATATTGCTAACTGCATTTTATTTTTAGAAGATTCCTTTGCCTGACAATTTTGCAGACTCTACTCAACCAGTCTCCTGACAAATTCAAATTAAAACCATGATAATTAAATACAGAGAGAGAAGTCATAATCTGTCATAACCTTTGCCTGTCTGAAACATCAGAAACTGTTATAAAGAAACTGATTTACCTCCATACCAAAAAGAAGAAAGATACCTAAAAGCTTGTCTGCATTAATCTGTTGCAAGATAGCTTTTAGAAGAAGGCTCAAACACCTAGTCAAATTATAGGCATCCTCCATAAAGTTTGTTGTTTGAAGAGAGATTTATTCTCTCATTTTGGCTCTACCACTGACTCAGATTTCAGTTCTCTTGTTTCTGTGGCCAAGGTGGTCTTTTCTCCAAGACATGGCACAGATGATTGACCTCAGCTAAGAGTTTCTGTGATGCAGGTCAAATTGTCCCATGTGGTAATATGTTTTACTCGCAATTTGTAGAATTTATCTGACAGGTCTGAGTCAGCAACATGTTCCTTAAATACTCACTTCCAGTATCACATGCATAACCACTACAGCATTTTGTTCAAACAAATTATGTTCAGTGAATGTGACCTAGGCATGTCTAGTCCAAAAATAATACAGCAGCAACATGATTTAAATTTATTTAAAAAAAATCTTACACATGGCAGGCTTTTAATTTATGCCTCCAGATAGAGTTATCTTTCAGAGTAGCACAGAGCAAAGCACAACACTAGTTAAGTCAAAAGTCTTGTAGGCATGGGAAGAAAGGAGGCAGCCCACGACTGCTTCTGTAAGGGATGTGAACACTGTGTTTTCACACCTACACCACATGTGTAACTGTGCCGGATTGTTCGGTCATGTTCCCTGCATGCTGGCCAAACTCCTTACTTGCTGACACATTCATGCCTTGCAGAACCAAGGACAAGATTAGGAAAACTGACTCAACTGTAATCTGTTGCCTGGGAGGTTTAGGACACTTCAGTGCCAGCGAACAGTTCTTTACCTTAGGCTGAAATGCTACAGAAATTTGTTTATATGTTTTACTGACAAACTACATTCATAGGACTATAACAGCTATTTGATTGAAGGAATAAAGGAATTTAATTAGTAGAAGCTCTTTTGAGCTGTGGCTGCTGCTGACTGCATATGCCTGTCCCACACCTAGCTCCAGGTAGCCTCTGCCCTTTGAGATGATTTTGTGCTGCAGGCACACTATATGACATGGTTCCTCTCCAAAGGAATGTGTGGTCCAAAGAGAACCAACTACAGCAAGATTATGACTTAGACAATTCTTATGTTTTATTACTAATCCATTAGAGAAAGGGAATGGGGACTCTGTGAAGATTTTTTCATTGTTTTCGCATTTTATACTCATTCCAGACACAACACAGACTGGCCTGGGAGCCCTTCTTCATTACAGCAGATAGTACTGTCCCTTTAAAGGATTATGAACCAGCCATGGACTCCTCTGTTTCCACCTGCACTTTCAGGATACCAGAAACACAAATAGGCTGTCAGACTTAAGCTGAGAACTCCTGGCCTATCTTCTTTCTTATTTCACCTTTGTGCCAGGGCCAAAAGAGGTGAATATGTTCTAGAATTTAATTTTCTAATGGCATGTTTATAGGTTTTCTAGTCTCCCCCTCTTATGTAATAAGGAAGAATATTTTAATTCTATCTAGAATTTGGAGGAAAATATTTAAACAATATTTTTTCTCTTCCACAAATATTTCAGACATACCTGTCAGATAAATAACATTTCATTATCTGAAATGCACGAGTAAAATTGATTTGGGAGAACTATATTAGGGACACATAAGAATTATTCTGCATATCTGAAGGAAACAGATGCATCAATTCCACCAGAGACCATCCTGCAGATGACAGAAAAGACTCTAAAAGATAAAAAGCAACTAAAATTAAATTGGAAGATTAAGAATTTTGGACAAATATGTTATTCCTCTTCCACTTAATTCTAGTTGGAACTGAAAATATACTGAAGCACCGCAAGAAATGCTGCCCTGCCCTTGTGATTTCTGGGAAGCTTCCAGTGTGTTCTGAAGTTCAGAGCCTGATATACCAGGAAATACACACAAAAATACATTGATGTGAAAATTCCAGGTCAGTTCAGTGTGGCAGACTAGGAAAGTTCAGCTGGCAAGAGTGGGTGAGCATCTCCCAGTATGGTTTTATAAAATGAACCGTTATGACAGAGGTTTTACAACCAACTACAAAGCTCTTATGATAACCATTTATTTTAATTGTCCTGAAAAGTTCTGTTCAGCTAGGGTGGCAGCTACAAAAGGCATATGGGGCAGAGCCTGTCCCCATAAATAAGCCTATACTTGTGTAAGAGTAAATGTAAGCTTGTTAATAAAAACCAAAATAATTCCTACCCCCAGTCCCAAAAAGCCCTCATCAGGACTATGTAGATTGCAAAACACCTAATAAAAGAAGTAATAAAGCTGAACGATTGTGAAGGAAGTATGCTTAGGACAAAATGAACATTCATTTTAAGGAATAATTCTCCCTACACTTCAAAAAAAGTGGCTCAAAAAGTGGCTACATCACAGAGCACTACATCAGGACTACACAGCACCACAGAAGAGTCATCTACTGAAAAGCAAGAATAACTGCTGCATGAAGTTAAAATTCAGAATACTTAGAATATAAACACTGTAATTACATAGGACCATACTTACAGTCAATTACCCGAAAGGTTAGGAAAGAACTTGTGCAAAATAAAGGAAACACTTCCTTCAGTTAATGGAAGGTTTTGCTAATAGATGTGTCAGATCCAAGTAGAACCAAGTAGCTACAAAGAAGATGGAGGCTCCCTTTTCACATGGAGTCACATGGAGAGGACAAGGGGGAATGGACACAAGTTGCTCTTGGGGAGATTCCGATTGGACACCAGAGGAAACTTTTTCACAGTGAGGACAGTCAACCATTGGAATAATCTCCCCAGGGAAGTGGTTGACTGTGCCATGTTGGACACCTTCAAGAGTCGTCTGGACCGGATGCTGGGCCATCTTGTTTAGACTGTGCACTTCCCAGAAAGGTTGGACTAGATGATGCCTGAGGTCCCTTCCAACCTGAGATTCTGTGATTCTGTGAAAATGTTTTCCTGTTTTAAAAAAATAACATGTCCTTTATGTGAATCCATAGCAGAAAATTATGGGCGTTATTAAAATCACTGTAGAGGGGTTATAGATGATTCTAATTCAAAATGAACTGAGAATGTTGTTGCTGCTTGCAATGCCAGTTGTTCAGTCTAGGCAGTCTCCCATAAATCTGAACAAAATCCATGATGCTGCTGCAAAACAAAATTAAAAAGGGGACCAATAGTTTCACTTTAATTTCTAACAACTGACTTGTGCTATATCTCCAGCTAATAGATACAGGAGCCTGAGAAGCAAGCAATATCCACCACCACTCAACACAGTTGCATGTGGACTATCTATTTTCAGATATACACTTTAAAAAACAAGCAAACACAAACCCCCAAAAAACCTGCCAAACAGCCAAGCCTGAAATGTCAATTTAATCATTAACTGCAATCACAACAATGTACCACCTGCAATATCAGATGCAGTGCAAAAAATGGATCAATAGAAAACACCTGTAAAGCATAGAACAGCAACCAATATGTTCTCCACATTCAATTTGATTATAATATTCACTTCTTCTCTCATTAGACAATAGAAACACAGTGGTTATTACAGCTGAGATGCATGATGTATACTGTAGAGAGAACAAAAAAAAAATCCAGCAGCACAGAGAAGTCTGATGTGCTGAGCTAGGGAATGTGGATGGTTAGACCTTTGCCTATCTGCTACTACACCATTAATTTCCACAGTGTCCCAGATACCAGTATTGAATATGCTTTATATATTCCTCTCTGTATGGCAATATGAAGATCACTAGAACAGCGAATCACTGTTACACCATGTTTCTGATATCATTATTCCCTGTCAGTAAAGGGAAGAATACAGTCTTTGCAGATTTCCTTAGCTAAAAATTATGTGTCCATGCTAATTTCATTACATTTATGAGCCTTTGAAAAACTCAAGACATCAGTCACACTATTGGAATAGACTGGGTTTTTCCTATAGATTTTTCTTCTGTGTTTTCAATGGAGGTCTCCAAGGAGAACCTGAGAACTGGATGGTGAATATGTCTCAGCAGGTGCCACCTTGTCACAGTGCTGTGGGGTTCATTCAGCGGCATTCACTGGTCTACCACAGCTGTGAGGAAATTTGGGTTCCATTAGTATGCTGCTGATGCTTAGCTTATTTTCTATTTTTCACCAGATCAGAAATGCCATTCTTCTGCCAAGATGCAGACATGAATGAGACCAAACCTGGCTGAAGCTGACTCTGCAGTAGACAAAGGCAGTGCTGGCAGCTGGCATCGAAACATTCATATTATTCCAGCCTAAAAAGCAGTCTCCACTCTGAGATCACTTCTCTTATCATGCACAATTACACTGACCAAGCTAGCAGCGGTGATGATAATTTTTTTTTTTTGAGTATCAATACATGGAGATGTTGATGGGGACTGGAGAGTCCCCAGCTCTAGAACTTGCCTCAATGACAGGATGGATTTCTATGTGTAGTGGTATGCACAGCATCTTTTTTGATAAAACACATGTCACTGTGCTATGTTTGGTTGCTTTGGTATATGACAGGGAAGATATGAATTGCATATTTGGGCATGTGGATTTGCTCACTCCATATAAACCAGCACAATACAATAGGAGGCTACAACATTTCCTAAAACAAATATTAAATGCAATGTGTTTTTTAAAAATGAGGAAACTGATATGAATATTACTGGATATTATCATATCTCTGGAGAGATGGACCAGAGGAAATTATGCACTGAATTGGAAAGGAGACACTGAAAATGATGTCCTGGCAGTGGATATCATATCATCGCCTTCTGTGACTTAGCCAGAAACTGTGATATATTATAACTTTCTTTTTTATGTAAAACTTCAGGTCTGAAGATTCTAGGCTGACCTCAAATGTAGTACTAAATAACAAAGTAGATAAATTCACCTACTTGGTGTTGCAGGCATGACGTTCAGAGGCAAATAATTCTGTTTATTGGTGTAATCATTTGACTATGCCACCAGGTTGGTCCCTAGAGATGAACTAAATGATGGTTTACAGTGACAAAAGAGGGTATTAGGATCATTATAGGGCTTTCTGTAGTTTAATAAAAGGGAACAATTTGATAAATTGGTATTACTGCTTGCTGAGAAGATGACAATAAAATGCATAGGTTCTGCCTATTTATAGCTAATTTCTGTATCTTTATACTACAGTGAAAAGATTATAATATCCATAGTAGGAATGAGTTAGCATTACACACAAGCCAATATACCTGACCTCCATTTTGAAATCCTAAGGAATCAAGAGAAATTTAGTAAGGTATCCTTCAGGAAGTTATTGAATCATTGCATGGAAGGACTTTTAACTACTGTTTTATACAAGGTCTCCTCCCTCCCATTTTGGGTCTTTAAATGCTTTACATGTGAATAGCAGACCCACTTTCTTTGCCCTATGAAATACAACAGATTCTAGATCAAACATGTCAACCAAAGTCAGAAGTATGAGTTAGTGTTACATTCACCACCTATGCACAACATGGGAAAGCATCTTTTGACAAACTAGAGCAGTTAAGAGGACAATGCAGAATTGAATTCCCAGGCAGAAATTCAATTCTGCACGGAAAGGTAATGTCCATATTTACACACTCAGTTTTCCTTCTCTCCAGATACTGTTGTCTTAGCACAATCACAGAGAACCATATTTACAAGATTCTGATCTGCAGTGGCACCCAGCTGTTGCCGTACCCTGTCAAGTGCCCCTGCCCAGAACATTACAGGCTAAAGACCATGGTTCAGCCTCCTCCCTTTCTACTGCATGCCCTAATGCAGCTATTTGGGCAATAGCATCAAAAGGATGATCTTTAAGATTTTACTTACACAGCTGTTCTTATAAATGATTGCATGATAACTGTGATTACATATCTTCTGGTGCCTTTATTTGTCACATCTCTACTTTGCACAGAAGGGCTGGAAAAGTCTGTCATTCTGACCTTGTTTAAGAGCTTTTCATAGGCTTGCCATGTTCAGCAAGGGCAGCTGTTCACCAAGCAGCAAAAATGGCTATCTGGGTGTTTCAGCTAAGCCACTGATCTCTCTTCTGGGCTTGTGAATGTAAGAGATGGCAATGTCTGGACTGAAAAACTTCTAATTTCCCCCACATTGCATTCATGAGACCTTTTGGCTCTGCTGCGTACCCTCTCCCAAGCACTAAAGAGGAATGTACTTCCAGCTGTCCTCTGAGAGTCTCATTAAGTTTTACCAGCCACTTCTATGAAGTTTCACATTGTTGCCCAAATACAATTGGTCTCTAACTATTTGGAGAATTTTTAACTTCTGAGCCTACATACTTTGAGCTAGTCAAATGAACACAGAGATTATAAAATCAGTATTCCAGGCACCTTCAAAGATACTTCTTCTTATGCTAATAAAAAAAAGGGAAGATTTGAGCAGGCTGTGTCGATATTTTTCACAGAATAATCTTGAACAAATTAAAATGTAAATTTTTCTACAGTCACTGCTTTTTGGTGATAAACTTTTTGCTGAAGTCTTTAGATGTGCCCTGCCTCCATTTTGCTTTTCATATTTGGGTTTTTGGGGAGCACTTACCTGATCAGGTCTGTGATCTCATTCCTTTCTTACTCCTTATGCTGACTTACCAGATTTCTGCAAGAGTCTTTTTAGCTTACTAAGCCAACAGCAAACTAACCCAGTAGAAAGAAAAATGAATTTGCACATGCTGGCTGAGTGAAATGAATCAGATGAGTGCAAAAGTCACAGCTGCACTGCTCAGGAATGGGAGAGTGGGACCTCTGAGTTCTCCATTATCATGTCCGTGGTTGTACAATCCCTAGGATCAGACCTGGATCCTGCCTTGGAAGCAGGAGGTTCCACCCTCACCAATACTGTATACATTTCAGTAAAATCTTCTTAAGTCTTATTTCCCTACAGATCAAATTATGATAGTGAACTTCCTGGCACCAAGCTTGGCGTTACAGCGCACTACAACAGGTAGCACACCACCCCTGCCCATCAAATCTAAGGCAGGGATTCTCAGCAGCTGAAAAGCATCCGTGCCAGTACAACCTAGTACCTTTAGGAGCAATAATCTTACTTCTGAATATCTCCGCTCTCAGTAATGTTTGCCTTCTCCCATTGTTTTTTTTGGTACATCCAGTCTTGCATCTTTTTTAAAATGGGCTTCAGTGTGCCAGCTGAACACATAAGTTCACTTAAGGCCATATAGATTCTCATCTGCAGTGGCACCCAGCTGTTGCTGTACCCTGTCAAGTGCCCCTGCCCCGAATATTACAGGCTCAAGACCATAAGTTCACTTATAAGTGAATTTATCAGCTCAACACATAAGTTTACCTAAGGCCATATAGAATTAATTTACAGGGACACATGCATAAAGACCAGAGCAGCGAGGTTAAAGGACACGAGAAAAGGACATGAGGGAAGCTCATTAAAAATTCTGCTAAATCAATATGGTTCTCAGGTGAACAGAAACCTGTTCCCCTAATCTGCTTGGATGGTTGGTAGCATTTGCCACAATGGGGCTCCTATCCTGAATAGGACTCTGAGTATGATTAGAACACAAATAATAATTCTCAGAGTTATTACATTCAAGGAGATTGCTCTGCTGCACTAATGTGTACATAACACATATTATCACAGAATCACTGACTCTCAGGTTGGAAGGGACCTCAGGGATCATCTAGTCCAACCTTTCTAGGAAGTTCCTTCATATTTTCAATCTCCTTAATTTGCTCACCTTGCCAAATGAAAAGTGGGTAGCACTCACAAAAGAATGAATGAAGAAATATCAAGCAAGCAAGCAAAAACTATAGCACTTGGATTTAAAATGATGAGTTCTGTTTAGAAAGAGACTTTTGGGAAAAGCTTCCCATTTTCTTCAAGTTTGAATGAATAATGAGTAGGTGATACTTTTCTCAGCATCAGATGTTCTGCCTGCAAAGTATAATAATTTTCTGTCATTTCTTTTTTCTCCTGTCTTTCATGCATGCATGTCAAAGAGAAGTCAAAAAACTCCCTGTGAGTGTAGCTTATACCCAAACAGCACTAAAGGGAGAGGAGAGTCTGTTAAGTAACCATTGTTAACCCTCTGCTAACATACTTTCAACCCTCTGTTGGAAAATCCATGAAGAAGAGAGCACACATTACAGAATCACAGGTTGGAAGGGACCTCAGGGATCATCTAGTCCAACCTTTCTAGGAAGAGCGCAGTCTAGATAAGATGGCCCAGCTCCCTGTCCAGATGACTCTTCAAGGTGTCCAACGTGGCACAGTCAACCACTTCCCTGGGGAGATTATTCCAATGGTTGACTGTCCTCACTGTGAAAAAGTTTCCTCTGGTGTCCAATCGGAATCTCCCCAAGAGCAACTTGTGTCCATTCCCCCTTGTCCTCTCCATGGGACTCCTACTTGCAAAAAGGGAGTCTCCATCATCTTTGTAACTACCCCTTAACTACTGGTACATGGTGATGGGAGCCCCTCTGAGCCTCCTTTTCTCAAGGCCGAATAAACCCAGTTCTCCCAGCCTATCCTCATATGGCAGGCTTCCCAGTCCTCTGATCATCTTGGTGGCCCTTCTCTGGACCCCTTCCAGCCTGTCCACATCCTTTTTGTACAGTGGGGACCAGAACTGTACACAGTACTCCAGGTGTGGCCTGACAAGCGCTGAGTAGAGTGGTATGGTGACTTCTTTCTCTCTGCTGGTGATGCCCTTTTTGATGCAACCCAGCATCCTGTTGGCCGCCTTGGCCGCAGCAGCACACTGTTCGCTCATGTTGAGCTTCCTGTCCACCAGGACCCCAGGTCCCTTTCCACAGAGCAGCTCACCAGCCAGGTGGATCCCAGTCTGTACTGCGCTCCCGGATTATGTTTTCCCAGGTGCATGATCTTACACTTGTCCTTGTTGAACTTCATAAGGTTCTTGCTGGCCCACTCTTCCAGCCTATCCAGATCTCCTGCAGAGCAGCTCTCCCTTCTGGAGTGTCTACTTCCCCCCTCAACTTGGTGTCATCAGCAAACTTCATCAGGCTACACTTGATGCTGTTATGCAGATCACTTATGAAGATCTTGAATAACATTGGGCCCAATATCAATCCTTGGGGGGCTCCACTACTGACAGGTTGCCAGTTTGAGAAAGAGCTATTTACCACCACCCTTTGGGTGCGGCCTGTCAGCCACTTCCCCACCCACTGCACAGACCACTTGTCTAGGCCATAATGCACTGATGTCTCCAGGAGGAGGCTGTGGGGGACTGTATCAAAGGCCTTGGAGAAGTCCAGGTAGACAATGTCTGCTGCCTGCCCCATGTCAACCAGGCAAGTCATAGACGACCACCAGGTTTGTCAAGCACGATCTGCCCTTAGTGAAGCCATGTTGGCTTTTCCCAATCACGTGCTTCATTTGACTTGTGATGGCCCTCAGTAGGATTCGTTCCATAACTTTCTCAGGGACTGAGGTAAGGCTGATGGGCCTATAGTTACCCAGATCCTCCCTCGAGCCCTTCTTGTAGATAGGGGTAACTTTTACCTTCCTCCAGTCCTCTGGGACATCCCCGTTCTCCATGACTTCTCGAAGATTATGGAGAGTGGCCTTGTGATGATGTCAGCCAGCTCTCTCAACACCCTTGGGTGGGTGGTGTCAGGGCCCATTGATTTGTGGGGGTCAAGCTCCTGTAGTAATTCATATACTAACTCTTTCTTCACCGATGGTTGGTCGGTGTTTGGTTCAATTGGCAATTTTGTTCCCAAAGCCTGGGACCCTACAGTGCTGGTAAAGATAGAGGTGAAGGAGGTGTTGAGGACCTCTGCCTTTTCTGCATCATTGGTGATTGACTCTCCTTTTCTGTTTAACAGCGGGCGTATGTTTTCCTTCTTTTTTCTCCTTATGGTTGACATGTCTGAAGAGACCTTTCTTGTTATTTTTGACATCTACAGCCGTTTCAATTTGAATTGGGCTTTTGCTTCTCTAGCTGCATCTCTGAATGCTCTGGCAATGCCTTTTGTATCTCTTGACAGATAATCCTCCACTTCACCATCTCTGGTGTGCTTCCCTTTTGGATTTGAGTAGACCCAGGAGGTCATGGTTGAGCCATGGGGCCCTCTTCCTCTGCTTACTTCCCTTTCCTTTATAGAGGATAAACTGGCTTTTTGCTTCCAAGAGAGAGTTATTGAAGGACTCCCAGCACTCACTAGCTCCTTTATCTTCCATGGAAGCTTCCGATGGAATCCCTCCCAATTGAGCTCTGAGTGCACTGAAGTTTGCTCTTCTAAAATCCAGAACCCTTGTCTTAGAGCTGACCTTCAGCACAGTCAGCAGGATCCCAAACTCCACAATATTATGGTCACTGCAGCCAAGGCAATCACTAACCAAGATATTACAAAGCAGATTTTCTCTAGTTTGTGAATAGCAAGTCTGGCTTGTGTTTAAGTACAATAATCAATAAGCTTGTTGCTTGTTGTTGCAAAGAACAGGGAAACTAGTGCACAAAGAAACCAGCAGTGCCTCTTTGTTTAGAACTCAGCTGCTGTGTTCTGGGCTGATGCCCTGTGCAGAACAGTACATCCAGATCTCGCTCTCCTCTCCTGAAAAGGGTGCAGAAGGAGGCACCAACCACACAACTATTGAACAGCTTGCATTATTTACTGGGTAACAAATATGCTGTCCTCCCAGTTTCCTCATCTAAAGTAAAATACTACTAAATATGAACATTTAAGTGCCACTTGTGCAATGCGTAATTGCTAAATTGAAATTAGTACCCCAGTGGTTTAATCTGAACTTCATGAAAAAATTACTAGAAAATCACTACAGTATGTCTTTCCAGGAGTGCTTTGGACTAGCACGTAATCTAGATCTCAAATTGTTACTATAAATTAATGTTAACAAATAATCATCTCTCCTCCGTTACCTAACCAAACATTGAGGTGCTGGAGTGCGTCCAAAGAAGGGCAATGAAGTTGGGGTGAAGGGTCTAGAGAGCAAGCCTTATGAGGAGTGGCTGAGGGTTGTTTAGTCTGGAGAAGAGGAGGCTGAGGGGAGACCTTATCGCTCTCTATAACTGCCTGGAAGGAGGTTGTAGCGAGGTGGGGGTCAGTCTCTTCTCCCTGGCAACAAGCGATAAGACGAGAGGAAACGGCCTCAAGCTGCACCAGGGGAAGTTTAGGTTGGATATTAGGAAAAACTTCTTCACCAAAAGGGTTGTCAACCATTGGAACAGGCTGCCCAGGGAGGTGGTGGAGTCTCCATCCCTGGAGGTATTTAAAAGAAGGGTAGACGTGGTGCTTGAGGATATGGTTTAGTGGTGGACTTGGCAGTGATAGGTTAGCAGTTGGACTCAATGATCTTAAGGGTCTTTTCCAACCTTAACGCTTCTATGATTCTGTAGTTTCAAGTAAGATTTAAAAGCAGATAAATGTTAGAAGAAATACTTTCATCCTTCATGAAAATGCTTCCTTTCAAATAGATGCATGACTAAATTATTTTTGGCCATGGTTTCTGCCAAGGTATTTGGATGTCTGATTTGGAGCTTGTATTTCTTTTTTCTTGATATTAAGAGCAAAAAGAAGAAATATTCCCAAACTGCCTGAATGAAATATATTTGTTCATACAATGTTATCAGATAGAGGAGGGGACAAAAGAATAATGATAAATGTGAAGCTAAATAGTAAGGACTCTTCAGACAGGAGACAAGACACCTAAGAGCAGTGTGGCTAGAGGTCTATAAAGTCATGCATAGCATGGGGAAAATAGAGCGGGGATCACCTGTATGTCTCTCCCAGTACAAAATATAAGGATTATTTTGATAATAATATGATAGCAAAAGATGATTAAATGGTTCTCCTTGAGACATGTAGTTAATCTCAGAATTCCTCACTGAGTGTTATGTGGGTATTAAACATTTTATATATGTAAGGTTAGCTGGAAACTGGAAGTGCCTGTGCAAGAGAAATCCAGTGAGGACACATAAACTACGAAACACTAAACACATAGAGCCCACCTTTTACTCTGGCGATCTGTGAACTGAAAATGGTTGATGACAGGGAGGGTACATGGTGGAAGTGCTATATGTATATGTACACTTCCCCTGCTGAGCATGCATTTGCTTTTGGTCACAGCTGCAGGTGGTTGAACTAGCTGGACCACAGATTTCATCCACTACAGCCACTCTTAAGTTTGATGTAGAGCTACCCGGCATTACTTTTGACTTGTATTTTAGCTGTTTTCTGAAACAGAGGTTTTGGAAAATATTTCAGTTGAAAACAGTTTCATTCCTGCTTTATATCCAGGTTATCGGTGTTACTATTTGGTGGTGTTCAAAATTATTAATTTGTCTGGAACTATGTGTTAATTTTTAGTAATTAAAAAAATAATGTTGAAAGAATTGATTAGCAGCATTTTTAGGCTAATTTATGTTGAAATGTTTGGAGCTTTGATATGCAATTTTGTTGCTGTTGAAGTTTTGGCTTTTTATCTAGTTTGGGCTGGAAAATGCTCTTGGGATACAAAAATATTTTCCTGTTCAGCTGTAGTAAAGCTTCAAGTCAGCTCTTACCATGAAAGAGGTGGACAAGAGCTAAACAAGAAGTACAGATCAAAGCATTCAAAACAGTACATGTAATTGCTTCTGGCATTGTGATCAGAGCATTGTTTTCTTCAGTTTTATTTCTAAACGATCAGGAGAAAACTTCTATTACTTATGTGCATATCCCTTGGAACTATTTCATATATACTGACAATAACATGACAGGTCTTAATTTTGATTAAAAAAAGGCAGCATTGCAAAAGATAAGACACTTTTGGAGCTGTATTTTAGGATAGCGGTGCTGGAAGTGGGAGTTCATTTTCTTCCTATGGTTTTACTTTTTTTGCTGTGTGATCCTGCAGTGAAATCACTTGTCTGATGCCAACTTGCTGTGTCAGAAATTGAGTATAACTTGTGGATCACAGCATTCTGTAGGATGAGGAGAAATGAAATATATGTGTCAAGATCACATGGTTGAAGCTTTGAAAAAAACCTGAAAAACAAAAAAAGAAATCCCAGGGAACTTAAAAGAATGAGAAGATAAAAACATTACAATCTCTACAATATTAGCACAGGAAGGCATTACTGAGTGAAACTTACTCTCTGGGCCATGAGACAACCCTCCTAGCCAGACTGCTGCGTAATAGGTATATTCCCTGGAAGATGGGGCGACCTGGTAGGTGGTGGGTGCAGGCACAGTGTTCATATGCACAGCCAGGCTTGTCTGCACAGGCAAGTTAGTGAATTATAGGTTTATTTGTGAATGTTTGGTACTAGCTATTGTCACAAACTCCCCTTGTGAATATTCATGCTTGACACCATTCTGGTACTCAGAAAAAGAGAGGCAGTGGAAAATTAAGAGGTCAATGGTGCATGGGAGGTGACTGAGTGTTGCAGTAGAAAGGAGAAAAAAAAAGGGGGGGGCCTGGAATTTGGATGAGTTTTAGCCTTACCAACTGTAGTAACAACTATGAAAAGATGAGACAGCTCTCCAGTACCGGGCAGCCTATTGGTTAAGTAGGGGAATCTGCTTAGCTTGAGTATAATTAAATCCCACTCTACTGAAGTGGCCTTTGTTCAAGTCAAGGAATAGAACTAAGCATCCAAAGGTCTCAGTCTAAGAGTGGTGACTTGGCATCTGATCCCTTAAAATTTTCATACTTCCAAGAAATCTGTAGAGGAAATAAATGTTGGGGAAGTTTTAATGGATATGTTCTTGGGAGCTATATTTTGCTTTCATCACCCTTTCCTCCATTTTTTCTTGTTTCCTTTTCTCTTGCTTCTTGGATGTGGTCCTGTGTTTTTCCATTGTGTCTTTGTTTGTTCAGGTTATTTTGTTGAGGTTTTTTGTTTGGTTTGTTTTTAATTAATAGATTTGTTTTATTTTTGCTGGTTTTGTCTGAAAGCCTTAGTTAAATCAAAATAGCTGAGGGGAAATCCTCTTTTTGCAGCACGTAGGAACTGTTTGCTTTGACAATCACTAGGTGTGTTCATCTAAGTAAGAGTTTGATGGTTTCAGTGATTGTAGTATCAAAAGGCTCTGATAATTTAAAGTGTATCTTGAGTTTCTCCAAACTCATCTTTTCCAGTGGATGCCTATAGTTATTTCTTCTAAAACCTCTGCAGTGCACACTGTTTACAGAAGTTATCACAATGCAATTATGTCTAGAAATGAGACTTCTTATCAAACACTGAATTAATTTTTTAAAAATTAGACTTAAGAGGGGTGAAAATTTACTGTAGATATGAAGTAGATTCTGTATACTGAACCAGCATTAAGATTTTTTATTATTGCTGTCACACAGGTTTTGTTATGATTTTCCTTGTATAGGTGAACTGAGTCCAGATTATAATAATTGTTAGCACTTGAGCCATAGTTCGCAAAAAATTCTGGAGTACTTTTGTCTGTACAACTCTCTCTTTTAGTAAAAGTGGTCACTCAATGGCGTCCTACAAAGATTTCTTAACATAAGTTTGGGGTGAGCTATTATCAAAATTGTTAAAGCTGTTGCTGAGCTGTGCAGGCCTTTCCAGGAGTCCTGTGAAAACTATTATGCAAGATTTTATTTTGTGGAATACTTAATATTATATGCATCACACAAAGCAAAAAGTCATTAAAAAGATTAACAGCGTATAAAACTCCTAATAAGAGTTTTACCCCTTTTACCCATAGGGCCAGGCACCCTTGCACACTGTGATTCCAATCGTAGAGACAGGCTGTATAAAATGATCAAAAATGTATTTAAAAAAGTCATGATGCTAAGGTCCAGTAAGTTAGATGGCCAGGCAGCCAATTCAAAGTCCCCTTCAAAGCCTTAAATCTTAATTCAAGCAAGATAAAGCTGCCTCTCAGCAGCACTGCATGGGCACGCAGTGCTGGAGTTTTAACCGGCTACTACAGCAACAGTGAGACTTCTGTTTCTGGGCTTCTGGCATTATTTGGGGTTTGGGTTTAAAATTCCAAATTTGGGATGGGGAGAGAAAGAAATACTACTTTTTGTTTCTCCGGGACTTAAAAAATTGTAGGTTTTGAAGCTGTTCTGAGTCCAAAACTCTGGAAACCAGTAGCAATAAATGTGTATTAGATGGCAGTAAAGCAGTACCTAATGATTTGTTCAAGTGTCATATAGCTCATAATTATCCATTATAGCTATATAAATTATACAGTTATCTTGGGTAGTATCGTGTATAGTGCGTACACAATAGCACACATACCTGTATTTATAAAAACCTATAAACAGTTCTTAAATGCTGTGTATAAATACTACAATGCTAATACATACTTGATAAAGTATATTGCATGCCCCTGATTATTACAGCATTTTATATTAAATATTACTTTGGGCATTTGTATTATTCTTCTCCCAAGTTACTAGTGATAGAATGAGAGGAAATAGCTTCAAGCTGCATCAGGGGAGTTTTGGATTGAATATTAGGAAAAATTTCCATACTGAAAGAGTGGTCAGACATTGGAACAGGCTGCCCAGAGAGGACATGATTTCAGGAAATTATTTGTGATTGTCAACTACCTTTCATTTTAATGGGTGTTGCACCTTATAGGATTGGGCTATTTGTTTTATTTGGATTTCTGTGTTTCTTGCTAGCCTACTCTTTAACCCTTCCATCTAGCTCTTCTGAAATCTGCACTCCTCCTTTCCTCCTTCCTCCTGAGCCAGAAGGTTTTAAGTGCTGTCTACTCACTTGAAATCTTTGTTAAGATAGAGCAAGAACTAGTAAGATGACTCTTCCTGAAAATTCTGTGATCAGACTTTATGCTGCATATATCTTTCTGCCCGTTTTTACAGGTCATCTGAAAACTGCTCACTGAAGGCAGCTGGGAGGAAGGAGAAAAATCTAGGTTTAAGCTAGGGGATAAAAGTATATGAGTGAGTACAAAGCCTCATTCTTCAGGGCATAGGTCAACCACTAATTTCCTGGATTAAAAAAAAACAACTGGATTATTCAGTATTGATTTCTCTCTGACCAGATTTTTAGTGTATCTCTGATTTGATCTATTATGTTTGTCCCTGTGGTCCTAGGTGTTTGGGCTTTGACAATGGTATGTCAGACTGAAAGAAATTTTAACATTCACTTTCAGTTGGATTATTTTTTATTTATATGTTTCCTCTTTATTAGTTGCAGAATGACATGAACCAACTGTGAAGAATGAAGTTGCTTTCCATATTTTGAATACATAGAAATTGATGAACAAAATCACTGTGTTCCAAAGTGAATTATAGTATGATTGTTATGTGTTTGTTTTCTAGGACACCTGAAATTACACACAATTTTTTCAGTTAGTATGTCTTAATTATAGATTGCTAAAGCCTGTTGCAAAGCAGTTGGGAAAATGAATAAACATATGAACTGTAAGTATATATATTTGAAAGTTTGGGATTCCAGATCCAAAAGTGTCTCCCAATAATTTGCAATAAGTAAGAGTTGTCAGAAGAACAAACTGCAAGCCAGGGACAGACAAAGGGTTCTGCAGGGGCAGAAGAACTAACTGAGGAGGGATGCTTACGATGGTTTTGGTCTGTGAACCGAGTTTGTTTCCCAGTCACTCAAAGCCTTATTGTGAACAACATGTTCCTGATGATAAAAATTATACTTTGAGGAAAAATACTTTTTTGCTCATGATATTGTTTTCCTTCTTGGGATGGGTTTTTATTTTATAACTATTTTCCATGTTGGAAGTGCAAGCTGCAAGAGCAGCTGCACTTGGTCATTCTGTCTAGGCTTCTTCCAGCTTCACAAATGTATGAATATGAGAAGAGAAATTGTCCTCTGAAGTTCCTTTGATCTTTGCTTGTGATATCTCATTGGGGATAAATTAATAATAAATTAACTGAACCATGAATAAGCTGTTGAAATTCTTCACATTGTTAGATTTGCTGGTGGATGGTTAATGAAACAGCCTTGAGGTCTGTCACCAGGAGCTGTTCAATAGAACCCGACAGGGCAGCACAGTGAAAGTGCTGGAGCCAAGTTTGCTTTGCAAAACAAACTGGATCTGCTTTAGTGGAGAAAATTATACAAACATGGACAATATTAAATTTTACTATAAATTTGTGGGGTTTATGAGTTGGAAGTATGAAGTATTTCCGAGAGGAGTGTCCATTTTGCTAACTGAGGTCTGATCTTCCTGGAGTAGAAATGTAGGGATTTTGATTGTGATATTTGTTGGGATTAGAACAGAAAAATCCTCCATAAACTTAAAGGTGCATATGGGATCATTAAACAATGGATTTATTAAATCTGACAGCCTGAAAAGCACAAAGAATCAAGAGTTCAGTTGCCAGATGGTGAAAAGGAAGTTGTTCAGAATTGATCATGTAACAGCAAGGGTAGCAAAAGTCCTGCGAATTTCCTTTTGGAATAAGTGGGAGCTGGGAGTAGTTAGTACCCTTCAGATATGCTGACCAGTTTGTGGACTTTCACCTCAAGAATTTTCTCTGCTGTTGTAGTGCTTACTGCACTAGAAACATTAGTCCACTTAACAGCTTTGCTTGCTGATCAGTGGCATAGCTTCTGACTGCTGTACTGTTGTCAGAATTTAGATTTCCTAGTTTCTCTCATGCCCAGGGAGTGTGAACTGCACAATATATAAAATATTACTGAATCACAACTGCTTTGGTGAAAAGGAGATATCAATCAGCTGGCTAAGTAGTGGACCTCAGTGCATGGGTCACAGGAGAAGTTCATAGCAGTCTTATCCCTTCTGTGATAAAGTTTGAATTTGGTCATGTTCAGTTTGGCTCCCTAATAAGTAGGCTGATTAGCCATGTTACCAAGTAGTCCCACTGTAGCTTAGAACAAAAAAGACAGCTAGACATGTGATAATGACCTTCAAATCTTAGTACATCAACGTCTGAGTAGAGTTAGCATACAGAGCCTTGAGAAAGGATATATGCGATGCATCACTAAAAACACTGATACTGACCATCTCTGAACCTAGATAATTTTGCACCTAAGTAATTAATAATAGTTCTTGGGAAGTTAGCAGTAGGGTATGCTTTGTGGGTAAGGTATTAATTGGTCAGTGAAGTTATTAATTTCATTTCCCTATCTGTCCCAGACATGAACAGTAGCCTCTCTGAAGTCAAGGTTAACCTCTCTGTAGCTTCTGCATTGCTTACTGCGACTTCAGTGTTACAAACTATTCACCTTTGGGAACAGCTCAGACAACATGAAGGTAAAATTAATTCTAATGTATATTAGAAAAGTTTTGATAGTGGTGATAGGTACTTAGATTGATAGAGTGGCAAGGAATAAATCTGCTGGCAAGACATAGACTTACAGAAGATTTTTGGCTTTAAAAAAATGCACTGTTTTTGAGACTTCATTACATGAGAAGGGAAGCTTGTGTCTAATATCCAAATTCTGTAGTCTTCGGTGCTTCTGAGTAATCAATTTATTTTTCTTACGCAGAAATAGTCACCCACCAACAGGTAGAACATGGTAGCTAATTGGTAAAAAGCCAGGAGCAGTATCACTGATGAAATCATTCATAGCCTTGAACAACTGTTTCACAGTTATTTAGGAAAAAAAGGATTTTGGAAAGAAAGGACGTTATTTTAATTTAAAATATTGTGATCAGTGTAAACCAGAAACTAATGTGTTTATGCTGTGTTGTTCTTTAAGTGTAAATTACTACATTGACCCTATCTACATTCCATTTGCATTTTAAGATATTCATTTAACAAGTCTTTTTGGACTCTTATGCAGCTAGAGAAGCAAAAGCCCAATTCAAATTGAAACGGCTGTAGATGTCAAAAATAACAAGAAAGGTCTCTTCAGACATGTCAACCATAAGGAGAAAAAAGAAGGAAAACATACGCCCGCTGTTAAACAGAAAAGGAGAGTCAATCACCAATGATGCAGAAAAGGCAGAGGTCCTCAACACCTCCTTCACCTCTATCTTTACCAGCACTGTAGGGTCCCAGGCTTTGGGAACAAAATTGCCAATTGAACCAAACACCGACCAACCATCGGTGAAGAAAGAGTTAGTATATGAATTACTACAGGAGCTTGACCCCCACAAATCAATGGGCCCTGACACCACCCACCCAAGGGTGTTGAGAGAGCTGGCTGACATCATCACAAGGCCACTCTCCATAATCTTCGAGAAGTCATGGAGAACGGGGATGTCCCAGAGGACTGGAGGAAGGTAAAAGTTACCCCTATCTACAAGAAGGGCTCGAGGGAGGATCTGGGTAACTATAGGCCCATCAGCCTTACCTCAGTCCCTGAGAAAGTTATGGAACGAATCCTACTGAGGGCCATCACAAGTCAAATGAAGCACGTGATTGGGAAAAGCCAACATGGCTTCACTAAGGGCAGATCGTGCTTGACAAACCTGGTGGTCGTCTATGACTTGCCTGGTTGACATGGGGCAGGCAGCAGACATTGTCTACCTGGACTTCTCCAAGGCCTTTGATACAGTCCCCCACAGCCTCCTCCTGGAGACATCAGTGCATTATGGCCTAGACAAGTGGTCTGTGCAGTGGGTGGGGAAGTGGCTGACAGGCCGCACCCAAAGGGTGGTGGTAAATAGCTCTTTCTCAAACTGGCAACCTGTCAGTAGTGGAGCCCCCCAAGGATTGATATTGGGCCCAATGTTATTCAAGATCTTCATAAGTGATCTGCATAACAGCATCAAGTGTAGCCTGATGAAGTTTGCTGATGACACCAAGTTGAGGGGGGAAGTAGACACTCCAGAAGGGAGAGCTGCTCTGCAGGAGATCTGGATAGGCTGGAAGAGTGGGCCAGCAAGAACCTTATGAAGTTCAACAAGGACAAGTGTAAGATCATGCACCTGGGAAAACATAATCCGGGAGCGCAGTACAGACTGGGATCCACCTGGCTGGTGAGCTGCTCTGTGGAAAGGGACCTGGGGTCCTGGTGGACAGGAAGCTCAACATGAGCGAACAGTGTGCTGCTGCGGCCAAGGCGGCCAACAGGATGCTGGGTTGCATCAAAAAGGGCATCACCAGCAGAGAGAAAGAAGTCACCATACCACTCTACTCAGCGCTTGTCAGGCCACACCTGGAGTACTGTGTACAGTTCTGGTCCCCACTGTACAAAAAGGATGTGGACAGGCTGGAAGGGGTCCAGAGAAGGGCCACCAAGATGATCAGAGGACTGGGAAGCCTGCCATATGAGGATAGGCTGGGAGAACTGGGTTTATTCGGCCTTGAGAAAAGGAGGCTCAGAGGGGCTCCCATCACCATGTACCAGTAGTTAAGGGGTAGTTACAAAGATGATGGAGACTCCCTTTTTGCAAGTAGGAGTCCCATGGAGAGGACAAGGGGGAATGGACACAAGTTGCTCTTGGGGAGATTCCGATTGGACACCAGAGGAAACTTTTTCACAGTGAGGACAGTCAACCATTGGAATAATCTCCCCAGGGAAGTGGTTGACTGTGCCACGTTGGACACCTTCAAGAGTCATCTGGACAGGGAGCTGGGCCATCTTATCTAGACTGCGCTCTTCCTAGAAAGGTTGGACTAGATGATCCCTGAGGTCCCTTCCAACCTGTGATTCTGTAATGTGTGCTCTCTTCTTCATGGATTTTCCAACAGAGGGTTGAAAGTATGTTAGCAGAGGGTTAACAATGGTTACTTAACAGACTCTCCTCTCCCTTTAGTGCTGTTTGGGTATAAGCTACACTCACAGGGAGTTTTTTGACTTCTCTTTGACATGCATGCATGAAAGACAGGAGAAAAAAAGAAATGACAGAAAATTATTATACTTTGCAGGCAGAACATCTGATGCTGAGAAAAGTATCACCTACTCATTATTCATTCAAACTTGAAGAAAATGGGAAGCTTTTCCCAAAAGTCTCTTTCTAAACAGAACTCATCATTTTAAATCCAAGTGCTATAGTTTTTGCTTGCTTGCTTGATATTTCTTCATTCATTCTTTTGTGAGTGCTACCCACTTTTCATTTGGCAAGGTGAGCAAATTAAGGAGATTGAAAATATGAAGGAACTGCCTGAGGATATAAAAAAATTTAAGCACAATGATAATACACCAAGAAATCAACAGACCTTAGTTCTGACTGCCTTATCTTGCTTGGGGCTCTGGAGCAACCAAATAGACCTAGATTACCCAAAAACCACTCGGTGTTCTGGAGTTCTCACCTAGGAACTACATGGAATGGAACTTTCAACAGTTAGTCAATGGCATCCAAAAGCCTTGAACTGAGAGAAACTATAAAAATTGGCTTATATGTAAATACCTTAACTACTAATCTCAACAAAATAGAGAACGAACCGCACCCTGCTTCAAGATACTGCTGTAAATCAGTAATATAAAAGCAAAAAAATGCTAGCCTAATATTTCCAATCTATTCCCATCATATTTTTGATTGGATACATTTTTAAATAGCAGAAGTCTAGCCCTGGTTTTGTGTCAACTCTTGTACAAGAAACAATGCCCAAAGAGATATGAAGTGCTTAGGTAAACGTAAAGCAACTGAAATACACCATCTATTTACGTTTTATACACTATTGCTTAAATTTAGCAGGATTTTCAGGTTTAGGAGTCCTTCACCATGTATGTTCTAATAGTCTACTATTTCTTTGCATCATTTTGTGTCAGTTGCAGCAAATGGCTTTCCCTAGAAAGCACACATTCTGGAGATTATGCAAGGCACTGCTAAACAAAAAGGGGTTAGTGAAGAGGATTTTCCATACCCAAGAGGAACACTGACAACTATGCTTCTAGCAAGAATAGCTCTAAAGAAGACATTTGACAAATTGGGAGACCTGAACACTTCCATGTGATTAGTTCTTCTTTTAAGTGATTAAAAAAATGGGTACTGGAAATGAGGGGATCTGTGATATATTCCACTTTCCACAGCCCAGACAAAAATCATTAACATGTCACTGCCTTTGCTCAATTTCACAACAGAATTGTCTAATTCTGGGGACCACAATAGTTGTGTCACTTGTTTCTTAAATATTTTGGATATTGGTCACACTAAAATAACATCACAATACATAAGCGCTCTACTGGAAACATTTTTATGTATGAAAACTAGTAAAAATTATCCAACAGATACAGGAGATTTATTAAAGCTCAGACAAATCCACTCATGAACATGGAGAGTCTGTAGTAAGGATCAGAAGGCAATCATTAAAAATATGTTGTGTCTAGGTAGTGGTGTGTGTATACATGCTTACATGCATGATTTTTAAGTATTCTTCACATAGCAGCAGCCCAAAGTTCATCTTCTGTTCGGGTTTACTTAATTAGTTTTTCAACTGCTTTTGTATTAGATGACTGTCACTTAAACATCCTCTTTAACTCTCTTCAGTGAGACCTTATTAAGAAACTTTCCTGTAGAGTTCCATGACAGGAATAAGAATGCTGAACATTAGCTTTTCTGGCTAAGAAAAATATTTTCCTTAATTGGGAATGCCAATTGTAATCAAAGCTTTTATGCTGTACCGTAAGATGAATTTAAACTATATGATTTGGCAAATATCAAAATTTTGCCTTTAACATTATATAGTACTACCATACTTTGCCCTCATTCCTGACACATCTTTAGGAAATTTGTGGTGTGAAGCAGATATTTTGTAGTTGTATTTTTATGCCCAATTAGACTTGGTATAGAAAGAAATATTTCTTCTCATTTTTCATTTTCAAGTCTTAAAGCATGACTATCACATCTGTAAATTTCAGAAGAGATTCCAAAAATTCCATAGTTAAGAAAACCATATGCCTTCTCATCTTTTTGGTTATGCAATCTAAGTCAGTCTCCTTGATTAACCTAGTTCTACAGGTAAAGAGAAGATTTAGTTAAAATAATTTAAGTTTGGTCCATATAGAACTATTATTATTATTACTATTTACAAGACCTCTTTTTACAGAAAAAAAATTTCTTCATACTTACTAGTTTTCTCATTCTTCATATGCTCCTTTCATCTTAGCTTGTAGCTCACATTATTAGAAGCAGGACAGGCATCACCTAAAGCAATGAACACTAATAATGCAAACAATAATTAAATGCTAACAGTGAGAAACTAACCAAATTCTTATCTTGCACGTACCAGTGTGCATTGCACTCAGATGGTTACTAGCCCTCCTACCAGGCATGTAGGTGCCTCTCCTTTTTTTTTTTTTCGTTTTGTTTTTTTTCAAATCTGATCTTAAAAACACAATTATCTCAGGTCAAATCTAAAACTGTTTTGGTTTGTCTGTCAAAACTAACCCCAAAATGTTTCACAAGAAACTGCTATATTACAGTTAAGTGGTTTTTACAAACCCAGCCTCCAGTTACAGTCTTTGCTGCACCTCATAGACCTCATTAACACAAAGTAAGGAAAAGTAAAGGACTGAACCTCCTTTGGGGTGTCACGAGGTCACAACAACATTGCTTGCTCATGATTAACATGCTGCTCTGCATCAAGATAATTTATGATAGCAAATGGATCAGTGTGGCCATGTTGCCTTGCCTTTCCTGAAAGAATTTATGTTAGAGTAGGATTTTCAGAGAAAGAGTAAATTAAGTCAGCAACTCACTCACCCAGGTAAGGGCTAGTTTTCCAAAGAGAAACTTTTTGGAGTTTCAGAAAGATCTTGGCACTCTTAGCTGCAACTAGCATGGGAAAAATTTTAGTTGTTTTATTTTGTTGGTTTTGTAAACTGATTTATGAAACCTTGCAGTTCCTTTCAATTATGTCACTGAATCACTGGTATGACACTTTTAGTAAGAGTCTGTTGTAGAAGCCAGGTTCTTCAGACTCTATATCCTTCTCCAGGTCATTACATGGATTAACAAATTGAAGCAGTTCTTTGTCTAATAACACAACAGAGTCTATTGCAACATTTAACTTTTGACAGCCATGAAGAAGTTCAAACTGTATTTTTAATTCCCTCTCTCAGGCTTACTGGCAAGCCAAAGTTCATCCATTAAAGCATCACAAGCACTTTCATATTTGATGTATAAAGAAAACAGTTATTTATTAGTCTTGTTTTGCGTAGTATGTACAAACAATATAGAGAGGGACAATGAGCCTTTGCATTGCACAAACACTGACAGAGGGAAAAGAAAATGAAAACAAGACAGAAAACAAAGAAAGGATGTGTACAATGGAACTGGCACAAGTTAGTTGTTTTGATTTTCTTTTTGTGCTAAAAATAGAACACAATGCTTATCTTTGTGTAGAGACTACTCCCCAAAGCCTAAATAAACCGAAGGTTAAGGATATCAGCATCATTAAAGCTCTTTGCAATTTTCAGTTCTTTATCTAGATTCACTTCCTCCTAGTATTAATTTCTTCAGTCACCTCCCAGCAAAAAAAATCCAACAGAAATGCTCTTAAGTAGACATTGTAACAGAGAAATGATCAGATTTAGTCCTAGCTAGCTGTCATAGTTAAAAGTGCCATTAACAAAAAATGTGAGACACTGAAGCTAAGAATTCTACCAACCAAACGGTCACTAACTTTGAAGCTTTTTAAATTCCAGCTCTTGTAAAAGGCTGAACACATTTCTACAATAAAGTATCCTAGCTATGCAACATAACATTGCCTGGAGTTACTTGGAACGTATAATAATTAGCGACAAATAGAAAACAGTGCACAACCCGTGCAGTTCAGTACGGGAGTTTTCTTGCCAGAATTGCCATTCACTTAACCAAATTAAATACGCTGTTTTTGTAATGTCTTATCATTATACTAAAATAAAACCTTGAATAAAGTTCGTAACAAGACTGACATGTCGCAAAAATACGGTCTGATCTAAAACGAGCATGCTTTCACATTAGGATTGTTTGTACTGTGCATTATAAGATGCTACTACTGCAAATATATAAATATGGGAGTTTCCCATCATTAAATACTCTTGCAGGATAGAGGCTCATCTGTAGATGTATAAGAAATACCTTGTTACCAAAATCATAACAAGACAACAGCGTCATAGAACCTCAGGATACATTTACAGATATAATACAGAAATTAATATTATTTTAGATGTTTTCTGAAAACAGACATAAGTGTTGTGATGTACAAAAAAATGAAATGTGCTGACTTAGAAGATAAAATACAATATTTCTGATATTAATGTTATACTAAGGAACTTTTATGCAAGAAAAATGTAAGAACTAAAATTTAACTAATGCCAGTTCTGTTCTAACACAGACAATTTTAACTTCTTTCTCAGTGAATAAGATACTTAATTTTCACCTCCAAGACTATTTCATGATTTGTTAGGTCTAATTAAAACAAAAGCCTCCTCCCTGACCATTTTAGAGGTACTGCTGAGCAGCTATTGCAGCTTGAATTGGTATCACCTGAACAGGGTAACAAGAGCTATGCACACTCTACTGTATGTGGTTAAAAAGTTCCTTAACTTATTGGCACTAACATTCTTCCTACCAAAAACACCTTCCTGGATGCATCTTGGAATTACATTTTCCTTTCTCACAGCCAAATCACAGCAGTGACTCATAGTCAGTTATGTTATTGATTACTACAGTCAAGTCTTTTTATCCTTGTGTCACTTTCATTTTGAGTCCCATTTATACAGGAATTCCTATCAACAGTATGATCTTGCACTTCATAGTATGAAAGTTCTACCTGTTTCTGTTGCTGTGTTTTCAAGGTTGTCTAGTTCTTACTGTTTAATGTTTTGGTCTCATCAGCAAATGCCTCCCAAATTTTGTCAGTCTTGTACCTTTCCTGCCTCCTTCTTTAATGAAAATACTGAAACAAGATTAGCCAAAAACCAGTCCCCAAGGAACTCCATTAAACTCTCTCCACTCTAAGTTTCCTTTCCAACACAAAGAACTGCAATCTCTTATTTGTCTAGTTGATCACACCCTAACTTTTCTTCTACTAATCCCCATTTTTTTCAAGCTTAAGTAATAATTTATTTCATGGATTATTTTCACATAAAGAAAATAAACAGTTTGAAGTCTTATTAGAAAGAACCACCACGCTTGCATGTCACCCTGTGATTTTTGTAAGCTTCTGCTTTACTTGACTCCATTTTTCAGCAAAAAAACCCATTAATATAATGTTTTTCCTTCTAAGCTCAATGTTGGTAAGACCACAGTTCATCCTGTCCCGCTTTCTTACAGGTACCATCCCAGGTACTTAATAGACATTTCTGAAAATGCTGTCCTATATGTACCAAGCTATTTTATCTAAAAAATGAAATCACCAAGAATATTACAACTAGAACAAGAACCTTTTAGAGAAAAAGAATAATTTATTATGTGGTCTAATAGTTTTAAGCAGTCACCCAAGTCTCTAAGCACAGTTATAACTCTGAATAAAATGGTTATTTTAGCATAATGAGGCTTCCTCAGTGATTACTAGCAAATGTACATTAGTAAAATATGCCTGCAGAGTTAATAGCCTATGAATGTGCTTGCCTGTGCCTGCACTAACATTGTAAAGTCACAACACCTGTCCTATGTTTTTAAAATACTTACACATTCTACAAGGGCCTGTAGCAATGAGATCATTATTCCCTGTGTAATTGTACATCTAGATGTACATCGAGATGTACAGAGATGTACATCTCAGGTACATCTAGACCATATCAAACTTTGAAAGAGATTGCCTTTTTGACCCGAAATGTACATCTTACACCCACCTGGAGTAGGCAGCAATTATACATAGCTAAGGTTTCAATCTTATTAGTTTACTTTGTCTTATAAACTGTTTCACTAGTAACTTCTTCAGGTTTTAGATTCCATCCTATTATGATTGTTGTTACGAATTTCATTTCAGAGGCACTGGGATCACAGAGTCAGCATACTAGAACAAAGAAAGATCAGCAAAACTTAGAAACCAAATTTCGACTCTATACAGATACAACTGAAGGCGGCTGTCAGATACTTTTTAAACAGTTGGAGACTCTTGACAAATGCAGTTTCAATTCCTCTCTTCCTCTGGTGATGATAGTCCATGGCTGGTCGGTATGAACTCACATTTTATTTTTAATTCGAACTACATCTGATTTGACAAACTTTCTTCCTCATTATGCTGGTGCCAAAAGTTACTTCAGAAGGTTGTGATTAGAAAGATGGTGGTTCTCCCTGGTAGCAATCGTGGCTAGAAATAATATAAAGTGGATATTCCCCAATATTCTGAAGGAACAGTCTACAAGCAATTTTTTCATATGGGAGTTCCAGGCTGAGAATTAGATTCAGTCCTGTTTTAAAGCCAGCAGAGTTCAAACAAGTAGCTGAATTAACATGCTATGCCTCTGGAGAACTGAATCCCAGTTTCATTTCTCTGATATGTTCACTGCCAGATATTTACAGACTTACTGAAAAGCAGTGCACACAATCTCCCCACATCTTTCTCACAGATACACCTTTAAAGAGAACTTCTCTATAAGCCCCTTCAGCTGAAAATGAAGCCTTCAATATCAAGGAATTATCACTGAACCGCTTCCAGTTAAACTGTAAAAAAAAATCCACTATGAAAACCTTTCTCAAAAGCACAGCAGTATAAGAGTGACTTTTGATCAGCTTCATCAGTTGAAAAGAAATAAAAGGCAGGATAAGAAATAATGTCATTGTAACAGATCCTTGATTCTCATAGAGCCAATGTCATCACATAAGGCAGCAAAACGGATCTTTCTTGCACATCTGCAAATACGCAGAGAAACTTTGAACACCACCCTTGATGCATATAACACTCTTAAATAACAGCAGAGCTGATTTTGGATTAAATAGTGCCCTAGATTACTTTAGCCAAGCCTCACAAAGAAGAATTTGTTCAAAACCTATACCGTCCTCAAAGACAAACCGTGGACCTGAAGCTGCTGGCATTGAAGTTTATCATTCATATTAACTTAATTTGCAGAGGTGTTGGGCTCTTAGAGGAATATGTATGGCAATCCAAAACTGAGACCCTCGAATTCTGTTAAAACACCAGAAGAGATAAGGATATTCTATCAATTGAGGAAATACGTGCTACTAGAGCAACAATTAAATCTGACAGATTAAAAAATAATTCTAGTCCATCAAATCAGAAGCAGTCTCTGATGCTAATAAAGGAATTGTGATCTGGTCCTTAAAAAAAGAATGACCAGAAAGAGCATATCTCAAAATGGTACAGTTGTAGAAGGTAAACACCCACTGGTCTGCAATCCTCCAGCCTCCCTCCCTCTCCAACCCTTTTGGCTTAAATTTTCAGGGACAGCTGCTCTTGAATGAAGGCAGAGATTTTCTGGGCATGTCTGCCTCTCTTTTTAAGCAGTAATACCAATTATCTCAGGATGAGTGAAGATATTTAGGGACATCATTTCACTGATAAGAGTTCATATTACAAGACAAATTATTATACAGTTCTTATATTTTTATTTTTTTTTTGTCCACTGAAACCCAAAGATTCTCAGCATTGAAGCATGCTGAAGCCCCTACAATCTGGTTATCATCCATAAGCCCTCCTTTTTTATATTGGGTTTTGTTTTCTTGAGCTTTTCAGAAGAAATATTTGGCAGAGATTGTTTATGCTTAAGGGTTTTTTTTTTAATAAAACAGGTGGACGGGATGTTAGAAGGTTGGATTTGGAAAATGGCAGCAGCTCTGAAGTCTCAGCATAAACAAATGAATGTGATCATTGCAGACTGGCTTACATTTGCTCACCAGCACTATCCCATTGCTGTACAGAACACACACTACATAGGACAGGAGATAGCAGACTTCCTGGAATGGCTGGAGGTAAGAGTCCCCAGATCAATCTGTTCTTATGCTTCTGCCACCTTCCCGAAATACTATGCTGGTTAATGCTGTTCATTTCAATCCCTTACATTTCTTTAATACATTGCAAAATTTTCTTCCATAACCTTTCATATGACTTCATAAAACTTTCATCATGCATGAGAAAAAAAGCAAGTGGTCTTGTTTATTAAAATATTTTTATATATCTTTAGAACTCAGATAATTTCATGCTACTTTAGCTTTTCAGTTAGCATGTGTGCAAACAGCTGAGTGTCCCACACTTTGAAAGCAGGCACACATTATCATACAAGAGGAAATGGTCTCAAGTTGCACCGGGGAGGTTTAGATTGGATATTAGGAAAAACTTCTTCACCAAAAGAGTTATCAAGCGTTGGAACAGGCTGCCCAGGGAAGTGGTGGATTCACCATCCCTGGAGGTATTTAAAAGATGTGCAGATGTGGCACTTAGGGACATGGTTTAGTGGTGGACTTGGCAGTGTTAAGTTTATGGTTTGACTTGATGATCTTAAAGGTCTTTCCCAACCTAAATGATTCTGATTTGCAAGTGGTTAGTTCAGTAAAACAGGTACTTAGTTTCTGCTCCTAATGCAGAATTCAAGCATCACATTGGGTCTGATTTTTGCCTCAGTTCCCCAAAGATTATTCTAAAATAATGGCTTA